>NC_134520.1:22158036-22463413 GCF_027942865.1 Odontesthes bonariensis | reverse complement strand
CTTTATGTTTATTTTAGATGCTATGGAATTTTTAAGCTGCTACATAGGGGGGAGAAAAAAGTACTAAAAAGTACAAGTCTTTGAATTTAAATTTCAACTGAAGTAAATGTAATGTGCCCCAGAGAAACGGAATAATCAAAAGTCTTCCAACTGAAAGGTTGTTTGTTCATTCTCTTCAATATTACACACAACTGTGAAGTACCACCCCTGCAAGCAGCAAAGGGGAAATACAACTGAGCATTTCCACATTAAAGTGAATGTCTATCTTTTCAAAGCCACAAAGGCACCACAAAGCTGTGCATACACAGTCTTTTTGACAGATTTATAAGGCAGTATGTGAACAGGTTTCCCATGTCATGCTATGTTTATTATAATCTTAATTGTTGAAATATTATACATATGTTCACAAACCATGCACTTCATTTTCAGTTAGGAATGAATGTGGACACTTCTCCCAATTGGTCATTTGCTTATTAAAAAAAAATGTTTGCACTGCAACTGAACAGATGTGACAATGAGAGTAAGAGTAAAAAAAAAAAAAAAAGGAATGGCCTTAAGAAACACAAAAAACCACTTAATTTGGAATAAAAAAATATATATCTCTTGTATTGTCCCTTTGTGTCTCCAAAAAGAACAGGTTTCAAAACAACATGAGCTAAGTAACTTCAGAGTAAGACACCATGCAGAGGTAGAAAATAAATAGTTGGATTACAAACAAGAAGTCAAAATGCACACCCGCTCACACAAAGACAGCATCCCAGCTATGGGTGGAAGACACACATACCCTGCGCCATATAAAGCCTTGCTTGGATATGATCAGGAGGGAGACATATACAAATGGATCGCAGACTATTGCCTGTTTTTCTTAAACAACCTTTGAAAGCCGAGAGCAGTACATAAGCTGTAAGATAAAATCTGAGCCATCTCTAAAAGCTTGTTTCTTTTTTTCTTTTTAAATTTCCATTATAAAGGTCTTTCACAGAGATTCTTGCAGGCATTTGTAGCATCCACAATTAAATAAGAGCTTATCATAATAATTCACATAGGTCAGACAGTAAAATCAGCACCACATCAAAGTGTGCTTACATGTATCATCTTTTACAACCTCCCTTGCCAGCTCAGAGGAGTATCAGCAGCAGATCAACTTTGTTCCTCCATGCCACCTCTATACTTTCACACATGAGATCAATGTGCAACGAAGGCACATCAGTCCCAGCTTAAATAGCAAACGTGAAAAAGGAAATGTAATGTGATGCATATGGTCACCAATAATGCGTATATCATTTTGCAATGAAAATGTATCATACATTATAAAAGACAGACAACACAGCTGATTTGTGTTTAATATGGTGAACAACATTTTCAAATTCTTCATCTATTAAACATCTATCGAAGTACACAAATATTTATGATACAGTACCTAATTTGACATCAACCTACCATACGGTACCGAAAACATCAATAAACATTAAACGATAGATGGATACACTTAATTAAAAATAAGAAATATACTATATCTTTTTGTCTTTTTTTTCTGTTACTTTGAATGCAGCTTAGTTTGTTGACACTTTCCAATGGAGCCTATTACTGTTCTCTCCACTGAGGCAAGTTCAAAACTTAAGAAGTAAAACCTTGTCGCTGCTGACAGTCACTGTTAGGAGATTTTGCCATTAAAGTGGAAAATAATATGCTTATTTTACCCGAGAATCAAAATAGAGGTGGACAGGTAATGGGATGTGGTTCAGGGGTACAGTGATTCTGGATTGGAAACAATTCGCACTGATGTTGGAGACGAATGCAAGATTGCAGATGTAGCGAAATCACACTGTTTTTCTCTTACTTAGTGGTTGAGAGGAAAAGATGTGAACTGCTGACATTAGGTTGTTAGATTGTTCCCTAGTTGGGCATTTTGTGGCTGTCCATGAATAGAACCTCAACACACAATCCTGAGGACTGCCTGAGGAGCAAAGACACAGGTTTAAGAGAAGTTGAGTTCTGGGCTAAGCCATATTATTTTCAGCCTTGTTATTGCGGACAGTCCAGCAGGAGTGGTCATCAGAGAGTGCCTTGATTATGATGTAATCGCCAAAATTTAGATGGAGTAAATCTCTTCCTAATAGCTGTTTCTTAGTGGCTAGGTCACCTTAATAAATGCTTACTTCTTCCTTCCAATGCCAAGTAACAGTCTAAGAAGCAAGAAAATGTGCAGCGCTGTTTTTTTTTGTTTTTTTATTGCATGTGGGCCAACAAGACTGATCTGGGGCCCAAATGCTATATCCTGGATCAGGTGTGGCCGAGTTTCAGGATAGTCCAGTTCTAGAAGTCTAAAGCTCAAGCCAAAATCAACTGTAAGGCTCCACCCCGTCCTGCAGCCTTCTTCTTGTCCTCATCAGGCGCCTGTGATTCTCACAAAACAGAGTGGCCCAGACAAGAGGCCACCCCAGTAGCTCTAGAGATATGCAGACATAGGAAACAGAGATCAAGACATAAAAACTGGTGTGCTTTCAAAGCAAAGTGGCGCCATGTGACTAAGAAGCATTTTGAAAAAAATGTAATAATACCAAAAAAGCTCTCTGGTTTGAATTCTTTGATATATATATATATATATCCTTCATATAATTTCAATGCTTTTATATTGGGTCATGTGGGTGACATGCACAAATTCCAAACTTGCTTAGAGTTATGCCCTGGAAAACATAGTATGTGGTTTGTTGCTCATTTTTCATGAAGCACAACTTATCTGACTACAAATGAGGGATGCTCTAAATCCAGTTATCCTTTCCATGTCTGGATAAAAAGTAACATTGAGGGGATATACTGAGAAAATAAACACTTTGTCTGTGCATGAGAGCATATATCTGGATGCTTGAAGTCACTATCAACTCAAAAACTCTGAAGACACACAGCCTCGTTTTTTTTACCTTAGTGAGTTCAGGCTATTTACTGTAGGCTCTGTTGTATGATAATAATGTGCTTCATGGGTTAATGAGTACTACCAATCTCAAAAAGGCCAGAAATGAGAGAACTGGCGTAGGATTTACTGGGTCCATGCCTTTAAACTGGCCACTCTGAAAAGATGTGTAAATTCATGGATGGAAGTTCTTCGGGGATATTTTGACTAAAGCATGTCCCAGGCATTTCATCAATACCTCAGGAAAATGTTTCAACTCGTAAAAAAATTCCTAATAAACACCACAAACAACCTAGTCTTGTTTATCTCTCTTCTGAATGCAAGATGTAGCTGCTATCTCTTTCTATCAACAAATACCTTCAAAATCAAAATCCTTACCCTTACCCTAAGAGTTTATGCTTATCATTCCCTTCCACTCGTGCAGGGAGCTGTTTATTTTTTTTTTATCTCTGCAATAATTTTGTCAGCCAATCTACTGAATAAGAAACACATCCTAACAGGTCCAAGGTCCATTATCCTGATACAGAATTGAAGGTACTGCGATGTAACCAGCCAATGAAATGAAATAAAATATTTTTTTACTCAACAATTGAGTGGCACTATTGTGGCAAGGAACAGTAGAAGGGAAAATATTAGGCGAAACCTCTTATTAGGGTCCTACTATGTCTAATCTAAGTCCATGGGGAGTTTTCGCCATGTTTTTAGTTCCTGTTTAGTTTTTAGTTTTATCAGGTTTCTAAGTTTATCTCATGTCTTGGTTTTTAGTTCCTGTTTCGTTCTTAGTTTTACCATGCTTTAGTTTTCTGTCATGTCTTTAGTTTTCAAGCTCACGTTTAGTTTTTAGTTTTGCCATGTTTTAGTTTTCTCTCATGCCTTAGTTTTCTAGTCCAGCCATCTTTTCCCCATAGTTTCTGTTGCTCTGCCATCATCTTCATTCACTTCACCTGTTTTTCCCCTCAGCTGTGCTCACTCACCTATCACTCAGTCAATATTTAGTTGCCAGGTTTCCTTATTGTTTTGGCCAGATCCTACCCGTCAATACCCTACACGCCACGCCAAGTTAAGTATTATCATGTCAAGTCAAGTTCATTGTTTTTTCATAGCCTTAGTCATACTTTGTTTTGTCACAGTTTAGTTTTGTCATCCGGCTCAGCCGGGCTTTGTGTTAACCTTGTTTTTGGAGAAATAAATCAATTTGCTTTATTTGAAGTCCGCATCTGTTTTCTTTTACGCCTCGCACCCACGAACCTGACAGTTTCCCCTTTGCTGGTACGCATGAACAGGTATCAGCTCACCTGATACTTATTGTTTTTTTAAATAATGTGGGACATTTGTCAATCTTTTAGACTATTAGACTCTTTATCAACAAATTGGCTGCACGTGTCAGCCGCTCAAACCATTCTGACTCTGATCACTGCTTTCTGATTCAGATAGTTTGTGGAGCCAGCACCAGGCAACATAAATACATCAACATCAGCTGCTGGTGCTCTGGGGAGTGTTTGAATTAGAAGCAGAAAACCACCACAGCATGCTTCATGTGATTCATGATCAATGCCACAGAGAAATCAAATCATGTGCAGACTTTTGCTCAAAGTCACTTTAGGTCAAAGAAGATATCGTCAATATTATTACAATTTTCCCAGGCTGATTTAGTTTAGAAAAATCTTTTTTTTTTTTTTGTGTGTGTGTGTGTGTGTGTGTGTGTGTGTGCTTAATTCCATATACTGGAATGAAGATCCTGTTTTTGTTGAGTTTTTCTGGGTGAGAATAGGTGATTTTTAGGGTTTTGCCCTCCAGTCACTACAGACCAGTGTAAAAAACACTGAATTATCTGCCTGAGACTCATTATAAGTTCTAACGACTTTACACTGGAAACAATTGGCCTTGGTTTCTCTAGTGGCTCCTCTAGTAGCTTTTTTAATAGGCAGGATATAAGAGATTATCCAGGGGTATGTTTTTAATAAGACTTGAAAAATAGAGGAGGTACTTGCCGTTTCATTTCCCGTTGCTTTTTTTAGACTATTTCCTTTCATCAGTTGTGCTCTGTAGAGACACTTGGGAGGATCTCCTGTTCTTTTCTCACATTTTCTTTTGTATTAAAAAAGAACAGGGCCAATCGCTAAAGTATAAATGTCAGTATTTGTCCACTCGGTGTGCCAGATCAAAGTGAGATGAGCTGAGATGCTTTGAAAAAATTATAATTATTTCAGGGGAAAATGTAGTATAAAGAAAAGCTTTACTTCAGCAATGTGTTTTGCTGTCGTCAGAAATTAAATACAGCTTACTTTTATCATTAAAAACATCCATTTATCCTAAACATTCAACAAAAAATAAACAAATAATCCACCACAATGCATTGCAACCTTGGTCCAAACGTATTCATTCATTCTGACGCATGGGAAGAGCAGACCACACAAAATAACACTCCCTGTTATCTGATTCCTGTTTCACAATAGGAGAGCAATTTCAGTGCAGTGTAGGGCTGATAGTCATTCAGTTGAGCTAAATTGACATAGGACGTGTTTACCGGTTCCCTCTCCACCTCCACTGCTAAATCTCTGATTCTGTTGGCCAATCAGGAAAGGAGAAGCAGAGGAATATAACTTATTGGAGGTGAGGTGGTTCAGTTCAGAATTTTTCTTTGTTCAGTTCAGAGTTTTTCATCACATGTGACATACAATCCAACTACTCGCATGATATTTGCACCTTATCTGAATTTGTCAAACCAGTCACTTGAGACAACTGGTGTCATTTTAGTGTTCTGGAAAGCAGGAATGATGGAGTGTTTGCAAGGTTCAGAGGAAGAATGGGATCATCATTGTGTTAGAACATGTCACTTCTTTAAGTTAATATTAGCACCAGATATGATGAAGATAAATGATGAAGATTTGGAAACAAGTGAGAGCTTAGCATAAAGAGTCTAAACATGAGAATTTAAAAGACAAAGACAAATGAGCAAAGCAAATTGTCAGTGTGAGAAAGATGTGAGAAAATGAGAAGAGGGGAAGAAGAGGAAAGGGACTTAGCAAGAGTCTCAAGAGTGAAAGTAGGGGAGATCCAAAGAGAGTGTGAGAAGAACGGGGGAGAGACTTAAGGGGAAAGGGGGGAAATTGAGAGCCTGCGTGGCACTTTCCTCTCCGAGCTGACAGGGCTTGACGCTCAACTAACAGGGCTGTTTTGACAGGTGTCAGATGGTCCATATTACTATTTCACCGCTGGGCCCTTGGGACCCAGCATCACGGACCACAACAGTATTGGCCTGGCTGGTAAAAAAAAGAGAGAGAGAAATGAAATAGCAGGAAAGAAATTTTTTTTTTTCCTTTCCATCTCTTTGTGCAGCTCACTGTGCCTCTGCATTATCTCAAACCCTGAGCATCCCTTGCATGTTTTCTGCATGTTTTTTTAGTGAGCTTCAACTAACTTTATTTCTTTATTAATTCATTCATTTATTTTTGTAGAAAGACAAAGACACGACATGCCCTTCTCAGTCTCTTTCTCGCTAGTAATTTTTCCGATGAGTCAGCTGTTGGTCAGGTTCAGACACTGCCACTCCCTCAGGCCAAGCACCAGCATATATGTAGCAATGCAAATACTATTGGTCCATTCTTCTCTCTCTCTCTCTCTCTCTCTCTCTCTCTCTCTCTTCTGTTTGTTTATCTTTATGCTCTACTGGTCACTGTAGACAACAAAGTATATGCTATATTCTACATGATTTTTTTATGTTGTAGAGTTGTGAATTTATTTTATCAATGGAGAAATTGAGCAGCCTTGCTTTGTTGTCTACAGTAGTAGATCAACCCTCATCTTACTTTGAAGCTCCCAGATCAAGGAAGTGACGTCGACGCAGCTTTAGCAGCAGAGAAGCTATCAGGCTTGTGTTGATAAAAATAAACTCCTGGACTATGTACAAACTTCCAAATGCATCGTTTTGTGAGTACAGACCATATTATTTGTACTACTGTAGAAGTTTGGTGTCATGGCATGTGATTTTAGTGTGGTAATTTTGGAGATACTGCCAGGGTCCATTAGTGCTTGTACTAAGCTATTCGGGATAACTCAGTAACTCAGCTGATGTTCAGCCAATATCGAAAAAACTTCGGGTGGGCTACTTGGCTGGATATCACAGTTCAAATGACCCTAGGGTGAATCTACTCCGAACTATCACTTTAATGCTCACCTTAATAGGGGTGGCTGGTTTGGTTCCTCATTGTAGCTGTTTTACCAAAGTATTCTATCTTTGTGATACATTTGTATTTCTTGGTTGGTTAAAACAAAAATAAGTGTGCCCAGATTTTGGCGATACTTATATGTACGATGATGGAGGTAGTGGTGTCACGGTGGTGACATACTTTGGGCATTAATACAGTAACCCTCCTGTGCATGTATACGGAGACAAGAACAATGGTCCAATAAAAAAGCATGATGTAACTAACCGTAGCTCAACTTAGCTGTGCATGTAGCAGTATTGAATGTGTTTTTTTCACTCACCGAAGAGCTCTGTATTCCTCCGACATATGACCCATCTCTTATGTTAGCCTTAAATCGGAGCAACACAATGTAATGTCTTCTTCTTCTTTAGTCTTTTACATTAACTTAATGCAACTTAATTAATTGTCTAACTTTTTTGTGCAAAGGCACTTTACAACACAACTTTATTGTTCCGCTGTGGCCGGAGAGTCTCTCATCAACATACATCTGCTAAATATTTGTTTAGGCTGTAAACTCCTGATGATGTCTTGTCACTGCATTGATGCCAACTTTACATCCGCATCGTGATACTTCTTCGAGCTGAGAAAGTTCAGCGCCTGTAGTGTGCATGTATGAGTATCATGGAAGATTTGTATTGTCATATCGACAGGATAAGATGCCTACCAATCACTTTGCAAGCTTCTTTGGATTCAATAGAGGTGACTGACGTGATTTAAAGGGTCAGAAAATCATAAACCAATCAATCTTTATCTTATAACAATCTCTCAGTGTTAAAATCTTCACCCCACGTGCACTAAGCAGATGAACAAATGTGACCACTACCAGACTGCGACTGTACGCAGGGGGAACAAATCACATCATCTCTGTGAGGGGTTAAGAAGTGATGCCAGAGGGTTTCTTTAATGTGGTTAGAAAAATCTCAACAGGCAATAAAAAATATCGATCTTATGCTTTTCACGCCGGAATCCATTATCTGCGCATGAAATGTTGGCAAAAAAAAGTGATAAATGAGTGAAGGGTTGGATGATTTGATTATCCTCTGTGACTTTGTGCACTCTACGATGTACATCAAAGCTCAGCTTGAAAGAGTACAGATTCCAGACAGTACAGATAATTTGCTTCTTAATTTTTTTTTCACGCCAAGTGGCTTTTCTATTGTTAAATCATGTAACACCCTTTGACAGTGATCTGAGGATTTCTGATCGTGCGTTCCAAGTTGCTGCTGCTGCTGCTTAAACAAAGACCAATAATTCAGAACCTATTCAGCTTTGAAAGAATGTGAAACCACTTGAATCATCTGACAACTCCCAAATGCACACAGCCATAATTTGCAACAAGTTTGTAATTGTCCCTTGTTAAGGGGAACACTGTGGCTGCGGCTTTGAGCAAAACCGTTGCAAGTACTTGGAGGCTGTTTTATAGTTACCGCATGAAACGAGAGAATCCCCACTCGCCTGATGCATTGCAACTCAGCCGGTGGATCTGATGCTGTTTCTTGAACAAAAGCCTGGCGTGACCAAAGGAATGGTATGGTTTGGGATGTTGTTTTAAAAACAAACGAGAAAGAGTCTCTGCATGAGATTAACCATAAGAAAGCCTGTGAAAAGATCAAAAGAGTTAATTTCAATTGTCCAGGATCTTGTTGAAATATTTGAGGTAAAAATAGAGACTATTACAACCAAAAGGAAGTGTGTTGATGTTTACAGAGAGCGTTCATTTATTGTTTAAGTAAATATATCTGAAAATTAAATCAAACCCCTCAGAGTTTCTAAGTCTTGTCATTCTGTGAAGCAATCCTTGCTGTTGTTTCTTTGTTCTTTTTATCTTAAATCATTTGATCCAGAGGAGAGAAATATGTAAACAGAAGAGCATATTATCAAAATTGGAAGACTGTGTTCTTTTATCACGCTGAAGATTTGACTGGCTGGTGTGTTCTCAGATTTAATTTGAGCCTTTCTCACCATATTTACAGCAGATTTAATGTAACTTGTTTTAAGGCACTTTGCAGAGGATGCAAAATGTCAATTACACTTTACTTCATACAGTTGCCAATTGCAGAGAGATTGCTGGTGTGATTTACAGTAATAACTATGGTTGGCAGCAAGAGCTTATTCCAACACTTTTCGTTGATACTAAAGGAAAACAGGTTGATGTCGTTATTTCAGAAGAAAATAGTTTTGTTGTTTTATGTTTTGGCGTTATTCCTTACTAAATGTGAGCCAGAGTGAAGACATGTAAATGGAAGGTAATTAAGAGGTGAAAAGTGAACGAAGAACTGACAATCAACACTATTCAACAAATCAGGCTCTCCAGGATGAAAAAAAGCAAAGTAGAACTACACAATACAATGATGGTGTCTGACCATGAGGCCTCTTACATCAGCTCAAATGAATCATACTAACAGGGCGAACAGGACTGAGCTCCTTTCAAATGAACCAAACAGCTTAGATGCAAAATCACAAATGTACACTATTTATACAAGCTTCCCAGCTGTGTATGGATTTAATGGCAAAATTAAAGGAGGCACACGAACCAACTTATACTCATAAGCAGCATTTACAGCCAACAATGGGAGAGCGACCGCCTCAGGGAGACAGTCGATTTTGCCATCTTCGCCAGTGGTAGCAATTTACTCGTTAATTCCAGCTGTCTCGGGGTGGAAGTTTGTAAAACTGCCTGGTGTAGGACGGTCACTGCAGAGGTGGATGTTGGTGCCCTTTCACATTTTTTCTATTTTGTGAAAAAATAGAGGGAGGAGTTTTAGGCTAGTTTCAGTGTGCAGCTTCACAACAGAATGTTATTAAATCCACAATTACTGCTCACCTTTTGTTTTTCAGGAGGATGGGTACATTCGTCCATATCAAATATCTCTTGAAGAGAGGAACACACGTGTCATGCTCAGTATATGTTTCAAATACCAATGTGCAATAAAATAATAATCTTATAATTCAGGGAAGCACTTTACAAGATTGAATTACCAATCAAATGTCCTTCAACCTCCATGTCACATTGACTGTCCTAATATGCTTTTATTTTTCTGTGTCCCCTTGTCTTCCTCACCCTCTCTTCATCCTTTCTCCCTCTGATCACTCAAATAACGAGATTAACGGGGCAAAGTTTGGCCCAGCTATCAATCAACAAAATGAAATGTTGAGTTAAAGACAGTCTATCCTTCTTTAAACCTGTGCCCTTACGTTGCCCTGTCCAATCACGGTTTTGACCTCAGAACCTTAGCCACATTGCGGTGAGTCACATTTTGAAATAACAGGTAACCGCAGCTCGCTTTTGTTTCGTCCCAGGACACAAACCATTGTATATTTAACCCCTGAGTCAAAATGGTCTGAGTAAGTTGAATGGAAGGGACAATAAAATGCTCCTGAACTTTGCCTGTCCGATTTCATTGTCCTTCGTCCAACACTAGTGCTTTTTTCACAAAGAGTGTGATTCAGTCCCCGCTGAGTATGTTAAAACAGGAGGCCATTTTCAGGGTTTTATGGGGTGTCCTGTTTTTCCAACATACCTCCTGTGATTTAAGTAATATGCTTGAAATAAAGAGTTCTGAAGGGTAGGAGGCAACTCAAGTTTTATTGTGCCCCCTCTTAAATAGAAATAAAAATAATGGGAAATAGACAAATGGCAGACCTGAACATGTACTCTCAAGAGCAGACTTTATTTTAATGGCTCTGAGGGGCCGCTGTCCACAACCTTACTTTCTGTCCCCAGCCCTGCTTTCCACTGTCTCAAGCTGCACTTTGACGTCACACATGCACAAATTTCCAATCAAGCTACAGTTCTGTACCTAGAATGTCATCTCCAGTGAAATGTGGAAAATGGATAAGGCATGTGAGGGGCTGAAGAGGGTGAGAATTTATGGTAGGCTGGGTGAGGTGAGCTGGTTCTCTAAGAACTCAGGCAGTCTCGTAGCACCTCAGCCTTCCAAGTTAAACAATCTGGTTTAGTTTCCTGACTGCGCCTGTGATCCAATCAAATGAGCTAAAAGTGCACACAAAGACAGTATTTACCTGTGTCTACTTAAAACAGCCTTTGCTCCGTACAGAGTTTGTTCATTCAACCTGTCAAATATAGGATTACTAAATGTAAGATTTTTACATCATAAAAATGGCAGTTTGTAAGATTTAGATGTAAGTTACTGTCGTCTTTACTGTATGATGACACATTCACACATTTGGATAATGTCAACCCACTTTCACTGATGGAGAGCTGAGAAGAAAGAGCAGCCTCAAAACACTGACAATCTATGAGTCTCTTCTTTCATTCATGTCGTGTGTGTGTGTGTGTGTGTGTGTTAGTGTGTGTATAATCTGTTTATGGCTCAGCACTGCAGAGGACTAAAATGGACTCACTGTCCAAATATTTAACTTTAATCAGTGTACTGTATTTCAATTGATCTTTGCTTGTTTGTTTGCTTTCATACTTAAATTCCCATTTAACCACTGTGTCATTTGTTTGTTCATTCACTTTAAATAAGTGTGTTTTTTTAATCTAAATTTACTTTCTCCTCATGCTATGGATTGATAACATGAAAAATATTAGAATTGCTAATCTATAACGTATTATTTCTACCTTGTCTTATATATCTCAGTGCAGAACAATTGCCTTTGTTCACCAAACATTTTAAGCTCCTTATATGCCTTGTTGCTTTTACAAATGAAACCTGTGGCATGGGGGATTTGATGCAGGAGCTCACACCTGCAGCTGGAGAAATTAAATAGGTTCCCTGGCACTCTTCCAGTCCTTTTATGAGATTCCAAGTGTACAGTTTACAGTGTTTAATGATGCTCTGTATTTTTACTGAATCCCCGTTTTACCAGAGCTGGCTAATGAGAGGGATCGAGACTAAAGCTAAAGCGACTGGTTGTGGTGATAAAAAAAAGTTTGTGACTCTGTTACACATGCTGTAAAATGAAGAGGGAAAAGAGGAGTAGTTTTGTGTATGCATGTGAGTGTTCGTGTGAGCGTGGGCGGTTAGATTAGACCAATCTGCCCTTCGATAAAAATTGGAATATGTCCAGGCAGCAGTGACTACTGATAAGAATATTGGTTTAACAAGCAGCTCCAGAGGTCAAAACGTGTAAAACCTGTAAAATGACTTGACTTGTGCAGTTGCAGTGACCTATCAGTCCATGTAAGAATGCTTAAAAACAAAATTACTGCACTTCCCAAATTTCACTCAAAAAAATGCACATGCCTTTCGCTAAGTTCTGATGTATTGATTATGTCACAAGCAAATTGTGCCACTTTCCAGAGCCTCAAGCTTCTTGGGCCTCACATCTGGCCACATCTGTGTGCATCTGAATCTCAGAACACATGTACAAGATCCCTTTTACAAGCTGGGGATACTTAAGAAGATAATCCTACAGAGGGAATGTAGCATTCCAAACAATTTGTTTGCTCAAAATAATTGAAGGACCCTCCCCACCTTTCATTTTTCTGACTTCCTGGTTGGGTTTAGGCTATAATATTTATTGGTTAGGGTTGCAAAACAATCTGAAACACATTCTGTTTTGCAACTCGGCAGTTGTGTCAATGGACGCCGTTTCTACATACAGTTCCTCACATAACTGCTGGAGATTACGCTTTCTTTTAATTCAATCATTGAACCTATCTGACTGCCTCCATGAAAAAACACTAGCGAAAGTCTCAAGCACAAGAGAGGCTCTGCAGTGAAATAAACTACTCTTCCCTAGTAGGTTGTGCTTTTGAACTCTAATGCATAAGAATGCTTTTATCAATCATCTTTAAATTAATCAAGTACATTTTTTTTTAATTTGAGGTTTTCAAAGTAGTATCTTAGTCTAGAGTTTTGTCGGTTTGGATACAAAATAGCAATCCCTATTAAATGGTCTCAGGTGAAGCTATCCTGCTTAGCTGTTGAAGTATTACAGCAAAGCTGCACACATTTTACGACTTCTGTGGAAACAAAATCACTCCACCAGATCTTTAAACTTCAAACGCTTTCCTTCAACAACTAGGAAGCAGATCTGGGCCAGTTTTTTAGCTGTAGGAAGCTGTCACTTTGTGTACAGAGACTCTGGACTTGAGGCCACGCTGTCTGGCTGCAAGTGAATGTCCATACAGAAACTTGTCACAAGAATATTTACCGAAAAACAGCAGGGGGTTTTGTGACCGAGTGAAATAAATCCAAGAGCACACACAAGTGATAATGAGGACTGGCTCACTGTTTACTCTGACTTCATCTGGTGCTGTCATCATGTGGTTGCAGCAGGCTAGTCTATGTGCTTGTCTCAATAAATGCACACACACATATACATAGAGACGAAAAATGTACAGACACATTGTTCCAGATCGTTACACCCACACAAAGTCCCAAAACAACATGAAAGGGGCAGACATGAAAAATGAGCTGTTTTCCACAAAGAATTAGCTGACGGCCTTTGGCTCCATGAGCTTTGTTTTAATTTCCTGAACATGTAATAGGCTCTGCTTAGTATTAAATATCCATATGGACATTCTCCCTTAGACGCCAGCAAATGACCCCACACACCTCCATAAATAATGCCAGTATCACCATATAACTCTATGCTGTTGTATTTACAGTCAATTCAATCTAAATAGTGGACTTTTCTCCAATTAGACAGAAGGGTCAGAAATGCCAGTCTTTTCTTGCCATGTAACTTGTTATTCTTTAAAATAAAATCATTAAGTTTTTCTTCGTGAAAACCTTACCCGAAAGCCTTCAAGTTGTCACAACATGAAGAAAGTCCAACCATAAAATGAAAATGTCTCTGGAAATCTCAGAGAAACACATTCATCCTTACTTAGTTTATTCTTCTTGATGACAAATTTATTTTATCTCTAATACTCTGTTATGGTTTCCAGTTGGCCGCCAGGACCATTTGACCTTCCCTGCTCTCCCCATTTGCAAATGACAAATTTATATATCTGGGCTCACCCACACTGATACAGCTTGAGGGGGGAATATGCCCCACTAATGTGCCCATATCTATCCACTTGACCCTTGTCTCCTACCATAACCCTGCACCTTGCACCCTCAAAGATGGTATAGACTCTTAGACCATCTTGCAGTCAAAGGCAGATGCGCTGCCATTTAATGGTGAAGAAAAAGTTAGCCAGATTCTCATTGTGTCAAAATATGACGCACATTTAGTTATCAACCGATGCAGTTTAGCCTGCAGAATAAATCAACTAAAATAAATTCAACAAAAATCTCAGTAGCAGGCTAAAAACGATGAGCTGACAAAAGAGAAGTGACAATAAGGCATTTTTAAAAACATGTAATCACTGTTTTGAGTCACATCCACACTCAACTGATAAGAATTGATTCCAAGCTAAATGTTTATCGGGAAATGTGGGAATTAACAAGGACCAGGATGTTGTTCTTGGTCCAGTCTTTGATTGCGCCTTCAACCGCAACCCTCTAACAGACTTGTCTGGTAGTATCGTCAGACCCACACAGTTTATTAATTGACTTGTTCAGCCCAAGTCCCCTAATGTAAAGCGAGCTACATCTGCAAGCTGTGTTATAGTTGGACTCTGATCAAAAAGGGGCTTATACAGGCAAAACATCATATATCACCTCTTTCTAAGTGAGCACATTTACATGACACAAAAAAATAAAAAGCAACCAGGGCATTTGTCAGACTAAAACCGGTCTTCTAAAATGCATGTAAACATTTTACTCTGATCAAAATCGTGCAAAAATTGTAACTTGCAATGCCAAACTAACACACCCAGATAATGTAGTTAGGCCCTGGTCGAACTCTTAACTATAGCTCAACTCAGCTGTGTATGTAACCATACTGACTATGTCTTTTAAATGCGACAGAGAAACATTTTTCATTTATAAAAGCTGCATCCTCATTATTTCTCTTCACAGCAGCAGCAGGGAGAAACAGAAAAAGGTGTTCTCTTCGAGCCATTAGCAGATGTACAAAAAAGACAAGGATTCTCAAGAAAACCTTGTGCTATTTTGATGTGAATTATCTTTAATTGCAACAGATATTGTTTTATATCCCCAAAAATTCCCAAAGTGCAACGTCTCAAGTCGTCATTTAAAGAAAAACTCTTTCAAAAGACAGATTTTGGATTTGGAACAGTAAATCCAAAGTACATGTAAAAGGAAAAAGTAATTTAGTTTTTTTGTCATTTGATAACTGTTTTTTTAAACAAATTAATACATTTAATAGTTTATTAGACATTCATTTCAAAATAATATTTAAGTATATTTTTTATTCATTAAATTATTATTTTTTATCATAATTTACTGACGCGAAACAAGTAAAAACAAATAATTTAAAAAGTGAATTACCCTTTAAATTACAACAGTACATTATTGTGCTGTATGTATTGTGCATTTGTACATAATAGAACAGGGACCAACTTACAATGACAGATTTTTTTAATCTTACAAAGTCATCTGCAGTTTCATTCGTGGTGGAGTAAACTTTGCTTGAACATCGTATTTGTGATGCCCGAGGACTTATATTTCTATTTACCAGATGTCATCCTGATTTGGTTATCTTGAAAAATAGAAATGGCAATCTGGCAATATTGGCAAAAGCCAGATAGGCTGGCCGCACAGTGTCATAAAAGACCACCAGGAATGCAGCGTGAGAATTAGGGAGAGAAAAAAAATTAACCAGGGTCTTGTGACCCTCTTGATGTTGTAACAGCTCACCTAAATAGGAGTTAGAGTGCCCCATACATTCTATGACTGCCTTTTGTTTTGTTCTCTGTCAACGTGATCCACCAATGTATCAACATAATGCTGAAGCTCTGGGGAGGATCCATCACTCCATATGACCTGTTGCCACCGATTTTTTTTCTTTTTTTAGTCCACTTTTTGTTTTATTTGACTCACCTCGGCCTTTCCTCTGTTTCACCTCTTTAGGAATGGCTTCATGACAGCCACCCTTCCACGGGGACCACTCTTGATGAGGTATCGGTGAACAGTAGACAGATCTTTAAAGTGCCAGATGAATATCTCAGGTCTTGTGACATGTAGTTTTTGTATTTTTACCCCAAAATACTTAAGGACATCAATTTTAGATACTGTTAGTCTGCCCGGTAGTATTTTAACCTTTCACTTCTTCTCTTTTGTTCTCTACTTGTCTGCCTCCTTCAACAGGCAACAGTTTTACACAGCACTGCACTGTTCTTTTGTGCAACCAGTTAGTCCCCAGTGCTGGTGCTGGATGTGCTTCCAGCCTGGCAGAGATTCTGTGGGTTCCACGTGCACCTGGAGTTTATGGTTTTCTTACAGCAGCAACATGGCCCTCACCTCACAAGCTCAAGGTTATAAATCAAGTGTAGTGATAACAATCACAACCCTCCCAGCACAAATCTCTTTTTAATCACTTCCAACAAGCCAATGCACACAGAAAGGCTCTCTTTTAGGGGGTACCTTTGGTTTTCCAGCACATTAGCAAGGCCCTAGAGCAACTGGGCAGCAGCAGGGAAGCATTTGACGAAAGGTTTAGGAATAAAAAGGGTGGATGATATTAGAAGGGAGAAGTTGAGCACTTGTGGCTGTTTATATATATCATACAACCCACATATACATGTCAATGATAAAGCTCACAGATACATTATGAGATTCATGGTATTTTCAACTCTAGACAAACTCTAATTTTCCTGTTATTTCATCTTTGTTTAATGTCTCACAAGGTTTCTGTAGTTATTTTCCCAAATTTCTTACTCATTACATAGGCACATAGAACCACACAAGCACCCAGGCGCCTTGACTCACTGCAGCTGGTCTGCTTTTACTTGGCATCTATAACTTTGACTGGGAGAGAACTGATTTGCTGCGCTGGTGTGCATTTTATAGGTTTCCTTTGCCTCATCCTTGTGTCCTAAGGCTAGTGGCTTGATTTGTAGTGGTACTGCTGTTGGTGTTTATTGATTTAACATTCTATTTTTCATACCCTTTCCTTCCTTTCCTTTTTTGTACAGTAGAGTCTTCTTTTTCAAAGTTCAGTCACAGTCTATAGCAAAGTTTTCTGTTTGCAGACACTTTGAGGTAAAACACAAATAACCTAGTTTCCTTTTTGATTTATAAACTTTATCCAGGCAGCAAAGTCACAGTAAATCACTGCAAAACAGTGATTTTATTATCTTTGTGGTCTTGTACCTAAGTGGCTTTATGCTTGACCGTGGTGCTGACGGAGCAACTCAACCACACTGGGAGGAAATTCTGAATTCTTAAAATCCTTGGTTTATAAAGTGTAATCTTTAAAAGGACTTCTAATCCATTAAACAGCTGAGTATGTTCTTTTCATCAGTTTTCATGTTTGGCTTTTTGTTTTGTTTTGATAGAAATAAAACTCATTTGATTTGCATTAAATTAGCAAAAGCTGCACCCCACTCTGAGAATCCTGTGAAAATGCTGCTCTGTTACTGATCCTGTTTTCAGCTTTAAAACCACAGCATCAGCATTTAAAGCGATGCTAATGAAAGTCAAGTGGTCTGAACACCATGTCAATGAAAAATATACAGTCCGCTTTAAACAGTAATTTAACCGTTTCATAGCTTTTGCTACTTCAAGCACAAGCAAACGTTTTCTCTTCAAGCACTTTTTTCAGATAGTGGAAATACTTAAAGTGTAGTTGTGAAGGTGCCTAAGAGAACTCTACCAGCTGGTTGCAGGCCACACAAAGAAAGAGGATGCCGCAGTTGTAACAAATATCTCCACCTCAGTGCAACACCACAAACCCAGACAGGTCACCACCAGCATAACTGTCTTTAGAAATATTTAATTTATTTATTTGAATAGGGACAATGCACATTAATGAACATCAGTATAAAAACAAATGTAAATATGCCGGATTATAGCTACAAAGCTAGTTTTCATCTGTAGTCCCTAGGCAGGCAAATACACAAGAAAGAAAATACATAAGAAAAAAATATAATATACAATAGAAGCATCACAGGGAATGTTTAGAGTCTAATGGTCACATGACTGGTTTGCTTTCAGCCATAGTTTGAGCTGAGCTCTAAAGCTGATATATAAACATTTATTTTGTTGTCTGCTCTGAGCTAATGTGGTGCATCAAATAAGACATGTCATGCAGTGTGGGCACAAGTCTGGGTGGCAGGCCAGAGAAGACAAGGTCCAAGGAGGGATGCTCAGACCTCAGCGCATGTCAACCAACCTGGACTGACCGTTGCCCTGCTTTATGTGTGTGTTTTTTCCTTCCCTTTCTCCCCTACTTAATTACTTAATTTGTGTGATGTATTAAAAGGGCGCTGCGATGTGGTGGCAACTAAAGATGGAGCATCGAGGAGGGGCAAGGACGTGAGACCGGGGCCATTCCTGTAGCCATCCACAAACAAAGAGGCCCACCCTATGGTTCCAGACCAGAAGAAATAAGCTTACAGTGAGGTAGGATAATTCTAATTATAATACCGGCATTGATATGTTTTGATTTAATCTGATTTTGAATAAATAAATCAATACTGAATACTGATTGAATAAATGCATAATTTATATGATTTGGATATGAACTTTTTATGAATTATCTCTAACTTGCATTGTTTCCTCTTTTACTTCGGAGGGTGGAGTGGGAGGGGGTGGTGGATGTTTTTTAATATAAACTTTATTTCTATAAATTTAATTTAATTTATTGAAAAGACTCTTGATTTCCAACTCTGTATCTTTGGAGTAAAACATTAAATAACGCAGTACAGTAGTGAAATGGTGTCTGGTGAAGATGAATTATGTCACATTTATAGTGTTGGAGTTTGTTATTTCCCTTGGTGTCAACCTCTATCTAATTACAATGTGTTAATTATGACTCAAAGCGACACTTAATGTTAAAAGTTGCAAAGTCTAAAATAAAAGTATGCAAAGTGAAAATAATTTTAGGTTAGCAGAAATGTTGGCGATACAGTGATATCTGTCTGCTGGACCCCGAACAGGTTGCTTTGCTGATTCTGAATACTTTTATAAAAGGCTCTTTTATATAAACCTTTCAGAGAAATCTTTTTTTTTAACCCAACAGCAGGTTGTCAAAATTAAAAAGATTTTCTTTCTATCATTCACCAGAGTACATACACCAACACGATGTTGCTGAATTGAAGGAGAATGGCTATGACCAGGGAATACTTGGGATTGGTAAGGTCATGGACAAGAAGTTGAAAACTGATGGGAATGTGCCAGCAATGCTTCCCACTGACAGCAAAACAACATATCACAGCTGAATAAAATAATGTTACCAAACTTTGAAATGTGATCACCCTTAAAGGACTTAAAGTTGACAATACTTGGAAACACGTACAGTTAAAAATTCCTTCTTTTATCAGCAAAACATAAAGTGGTTTGGTCAGACATGGGTTTGGACTGTGTTCTAGTAATTCATTGTCAATTCTTTTTTGTGTGTCCTAAACTTGCGCTCCCAACAATGTTCGAAACCCAATCGTGCAAATTAAGCATATTTGAACTTGAGATAAAACAGAGGGGGAAAGATCCAGATTTGGAAGACAGGTTTTGCTCTGCAAATCTGCATTTTGTTGTCACTATAATTCTCATCTTCTGGTCTTGTTGTTCAGGAAAATGTGTTTTCCACATGTACAGTGAAGTGGAACCAGGTTTAATTGCCATGCGCACACAGCCAGGAGACATTACTATGTGATCTGCTTCCATAGCCATTTTTCTTTAAAGAAAATTAAGATCTGACAGCCTTGGGTTATGATTATGTAGGGATGTTCTCCACCAAAGCACCCAGGTAGACCAAGGGCATTTATTCAATCCCGAAAGATGACACACCTAAAATTGCTAAATGTTCACAAGCATGAATGTTTTACTTAAGGGTTTTTTCACCTTTGGCAACCATGGCAGCAAATCTGTGTCACTACAGAAAGCATTATTTTTCAAAGTAGTAAAAAACACATTGCAGACTCTGCTATAGAGGTATGGAGAAGCAACCTTAAGCCTTTTTGTTTATTACACGTAAAGTACAGGGGCGTCACCTGGACAGGGTGTTCAAAATTTGGTAACAAGCCAGTGGATGAATAACCCAATGCCGGTTTCCTATATGACCGTGACTCCAGAGGATACAGTTTAAGAGAGGAGTCCACAGAGACAGGAACGGTTGTGAGCATCTTTGAAGCATATGGCTGAGATAATCTGGAGTAGAATAAGATCAAGGTTCAAAAATCTCACCTCCCTGGGTGAGAGAGACTGGAGGAGAGATGTGTGAGAGTAAAGCTGAATTATTTCTTTTAATTTGTGATAGCAAACACTTTCCATGCCCTCATTCTTGCAATCAATGTGAAGAATGTGGAAATATTGGGAAATTGGACTTCACCGGGCTGCTAGATTGTAAAAATTCTGTGGATTGACTCAGAAATATTCCATAAAAGCTAGTCTTTGACATAGATATGATGTATTCAATGTATAATAGTTGAATGTAGATTTTCAGAGGTCATGGAAATCCTAAGACCTAGAACAGAAGGCAACTTAACTTCCTGTATTGATTCTTGAACTTAATATATAATAAATCTCTCGTGACTTTATGGAATTGTCCCTTATCATCTTTGTGATGACGTAGTGTAAAGCATCAGTAGTAACGGAATTAACACTGATTCCTCAGATTAATATATTTTCATGTAAAATACATAAAGAGGACTTTTGCGTGACAATGAGCGTCTGTTGCTTTTGAGCCCTTTCAATGCTTATTCAAACAGTGCAGATAAAGCACGTCGTGGTTAATAAAATCTCTGTAGTTTATTGTTTACCAGACTTATAAATATAGTATCTGTGGAGATATGTCCAAGTGTCTGTGGTGATATCTTGGTGGCAAGAATTCTTTATGATATGTATATGTTGGCGTGCCTATAAAGAGGCTGCAGCACGGAGTGATATAGCGGAGCTCATGTCAGAAAAAAATCATTGAGAAGCCTTTTTAAAGTTTTGGATTCTTCCGATTGAAAATTCAAAGACACTTGAAGGATTAGACAAAAAAGCGCATGCAGCTAATGCACGCAGTGTGTTAAATTAGCCCTGCTGCCTGAATAGAGAGATAAAAGCACTGTGTGGTTAACTGCTGCAACAATCAGTGAAGTTATTTTTTTCTTTGCTTTTGTTGATTTTCAAATTGTATCCATTCATAATACAAACATACATATACATAGGTAAATCGATCTTCATACCCAATTCATTTCAGCAAAATGAAAATATTAAGGAACATTTCAAATTTGTTCTCACTAGAACTTTCTTTGAAAATTGCTTGCTAAATTGAATTGAAATTCTGAGAAACATTCTCTGATAAAGAGACCGGTCCCTTGTTTAATGTGCTGATAACTCACTATGGGGCAGTAAAAATATGCTTAGATGTTGAACAGTGGCCATGAGATAAGCAAAATTACAGATAATTAAGACAATATGGTAGAGGAGGTCTGTCATTACAATGTTTATCTGTTGAGAATATTTTTTCTGCATTAAAATCACCTCTGTAGTCCAGCTTTTGTCGTGATCCCCCTGAATAGCTGCAAAAAGCTTAGGCTGAGCAAACCAACACAGCTCAACAGACATCTGCTCTCTTTTTTTTCATCTTTTTTAAATACTAAATATCAGCATCTCTGAGCACATAAAATCAAATAAGGGGTGGCAGCAGTATCATTTCTTGTGTGTATGTTTTTCTTTTTTTCCCCATGGCCAGAATTAAATCAGAATTCAGTTCAGTCCTGTCCCACCGAGTGAACCCTAACAGTCCTCTCCAGAGTTTCAGATTAAATTACAGATCTTCATACTCCCAGAACCCTCCCACCACCAGCATCCCCCGACGGTCTGTCTCTCCCATGCAGATGTGACACTTTCCAGAGACTGAATTTTCTCATAACACATCAACACTGTTGGGGACAGAGATGAAGGTTGTATAGTTTGTAGGACATAACCTAAAAAAATTAAAGAAAACATTTCCTCACAATTCCCATCCCCGCTTCTCCCTTCCATTCTTATGCTGACACAATGCAAACATCTCTTGCCTTTTGTTTTATAAGGACAACAAAAACTATTCACTCAAATAATCAGGAACAAATTAATAATGGGCTATCTAATGGTTCCTAGACTTGGGAGGGAATGTTTCCACAAAGGGAGTTTAATCAAGGCTAATCTTTATCTATGAAATATTCCTGAAGTGGCATCTCAGCAAACAAAATGAAAATTACATACTCTAAGCCATTGTGGGAGAAATACACATTCTGAGGCCCATATAAATGGTTTTTGAATGCAACTTGAGGGCCTAAATCTTCTCTGAATATGTTGATATAAAAAAAGACCCCACAGTAATCCTCTAAGTCTGAACTTTTTTGTACAATGTAAGGCATAAATCCATATAAAGTGACAAGTACTTCTCTCAAAGAACAGTGAACACTCAAATTATATCCAAAGCTTCACAGATCCACCTGGTACCAGTTCCCAGAAATGAAGTTTAAATAAAACATTCAGGTGTTTTTTATGTGTTCAGAGCTCTCTCCATGTTTGTAAGGAGGATGATCTAAAAAATATTGGCTCAGGGCAGGATGGATTACCACCATGTGGAATCCATCTGACAAGGGAGGGATGCTTAGCTTCATTTCAGTATTACTTGTCTCTAGGGCTGCTGGTTTACCTCTTACACCCGCTGTCATACACACAAACTCTCTTGCATGTACCATTTCCTCCTCATGCCAGTACAGACGAATATCCATTCACTCTGCTTTTCTCCCACATCCCTTTTTTGAAAGGAGAAGGGTGAGATATGCAAAGGCTCAGAATATGAATCAGGGAATGGGATTTAAGCTTGCAAGGGGAGTTAAATCTTACTTGGAAAGAAGAGTTCTCACAACTATAAATAGTGAATCCACCAGCGTGCAAACAAATGCACACATGACACTGTCTCCTTTTCTGTAGGTTAATCTACTTCAGCGGGTGTATGATCCTGACTAATGAATTCTTGAAAGAAAAAGTTCTTTAAACACCACGTCACCTCATTCACAGTTATGTCGGAGAATGTGTGTGTTTGCACAGAGAGCTCAGCAGTTCTTTCATTCATGCATATTCATACAGCATCCAATGAAATATATATGTGGCATGCATACCTAAGTGTCCTGCCAGGAAGCAGCTTGTCACTATCCAAGGAAGCCCACATATATTATTCTTGAACAATATAATTAAAAGACTAGTCAGTCGCTTTATGATAGAAAAAGAGCTTTGAATTAAACATTTGCACACATTGTTGTTGATATATGGGCACATCATTAGATGGATACCAAACAGGCAAGTATAAAAGTATCTTGTATTCACCTTTTTAGTGTAATAGCTATCATTTAGCTTCTTTCTGCAAAACAACTGGGGTGGGGACATAAAGAGCATTTTTTTCTAAATTTATATATCTTATTCATTTTGATATTGACATAACTAAATGTTTGCAGCAATGCTAGCACCTCATTTTGGCTGCATTTGATGCTTTAAGCTCCTATAAGCATGATCACAGTGACAATGCTAGCATTCAAATATTTATCCAGCATGATATCACAAAGCATGTCAGGATGCTAACATTTGCAAAGAAGTTCAAAGCTGTTGTTTTAGGTATGCACATGGATGGAAACTCTCATCACTTTAAAATGGCTACTTGGTCGAAAGGGTCGGCCCCAGCAGCGAACAGAAGGCTCGCACCTGTGGGCCTCTCGGTACACAGCCACAGCCCCATGAACAGAGAGATACCTCTTGAGTATGGGGATTACAAAAAAGAACCGGGCAGAAAGAAAACATATCGGACATGCCTGCTTGTCCTTACTGCATCTCCCAAGCTTTTTAGGTTGAATACATTAAAAACATTCTGGTTAAGATTAAGATTTATTATTGTGAGTAGCAGACGTAAATAAACTCATCATTCATTCTTTGTTTTGTTTTAAACTTTGCACAATAGCTACTAGACTGAAATACTTCCATTTGCACACTCCTGCTGCACTGTAAAACTGTGTGTGTTGGCTGCTGGGAGAGCAGATGTTGGACCGAACCATTAAGGGTACTTTAAAATGTTTTGTTTTTCATCTGCACCACTGTGCTCGAGGAAGAGTCAGCCATGCAGTCACCAAAGTCAGCAGGATTTATCCACAGTGCATCACAAAATCCCATGGAAATTCATCCATTCATTTTCAGTGGTATTTCCGCCTTAACTGAAAACACTGAACCAAATGTTTGAAGGACAGAATAATGTTGGCATCCATACAGCTTTGGCAGTGGCACAACCAGTAAAGCTTTATCATTGACGTTATGCAGTAGCTCAAAGAATATATTAGTTTAAAGTGAGCTTCTTCTTTCACTTGGCTGAAGAAACCAGTTACTCTAATTCAGGTGTAAAATGGCCATGAAGTCTGACAGGCAGACTGAATGGATTCTTCCGTGGATATTTCCAGCAATTTTATCAAGGTCTCATGTCTAATGGTCAACATTATAGATATTACTTTCAACATTTTTTGGCATTGATTAAAGCTCAGGTATACACAATCAAACCACTTCTGTTGGTATAAGGGAAACCTAATCCCAATTCAATGTCATGTCTACTCTGTGGTAACACCTGGTCCTCCACCACCTAAAGCTGGACACAGAATCATTCTCAGACGAGCTCCAAGGACATTGACTGGAACACTGTGGCAAGCATAAACAAACAGACATAACATTCCCATAACCTGACCTTGTGACAGTTTTGTCAAAGTAGACATGGAGTAAAAACTATTGCAAACCTTAAACTCAGCAAGAATGTTAATCTGTGAGGTTGCCTCTTCCAGAACACAAACCAAATTCTTTAGAGTAAAATGTGGAAACCTAGACAAAGTTTTATTTTCTGTGAGGGCTTGGATCGCTTTTGCCCTGAGAGATAAGATATAATTTGATTTACCATTAAAACAGACTGTCTGTGTGTGGGAGCAAGGAGTAACCATGTGTGCTGTGAAATCAATGAAGATGTTCTTAACTGGAACTGGAGTCAAACTGGTAATACCTGCTAATAGCCCAATGGCATTACAAAAACCCTTTAACAGTTCAGTTTTTTTTAAATAATGTCAAACTAAAAATTATTTTAGGTACTAAAATAAAGCGCTTTCAAAGAAAAAGTCTTTATTAACAAACCACTGCATGTAAAGTGCAGAAAATAGATCCATGAACATTTGGTCAGGGCACCATTTTTGCATTACTTTTAAAGTTAAATAAGTCTGAACTGCATGTATTTGCATAAATGGATAGCCATCCACAGTAGGGGTGGGTCCTTACCGGTTAATAACACTATGGTCCACATTGTCATACTCAATAGATTTCCTTCATGATCTAAAACACCAAAGATTTTTTTATTTTTCTTTATTCTTTTTATTGACTTAAGCATGGTTGAACCAAAAAAACAGAATATGGAAAAACATATGGTAAAGTAATATAAGGTCAATGTACAGTAAATCCAATAATACAAAGAAGTAAGAAGCCAAGTGCCATGTTTTCATCAAGATTTTGATACACGTTTTGAAAATGAACATGGTAGGGAAATGGCTAAATAAAACACACATCCTAGTTTGTTTGCTCTAAAACAGTTGATCAGATGATCTATGCACATTTTCGAATTAGCAGTACTTCACATTTTTGCCCCAAATTTGCCTGACAGTTAAATGGAAACACAGTAAATAAGAGTATTTTATCAAACCACCTGTTGCACAATCATAAACATGGAAAAGGGACGCTTAACTGCTTTCGTTCATGCTGGGATGTTTTACACAGCCACAACGTGGCAATATTGCTGAGATAAGAAAACTCTGATTTTAGACAAATGCAGTATTATATTACAGTCCGGAATAAAACTTTGTTTTACATGTGCCTTGTAAAAATGTACTATTTTGCAGGTTGCTTTTGTGTCAAGCTGATATTTCACTCAACTGCCAAGCAGTGCAACCTATAAGGTTGCTTTTTTCTACTGATTCTTCAAAAAAGAAGCTCATTTGTTTGTAAAGTCAATGGATAAAGACTTGGTATTAATACATATGGTCACTGTCAGACTTAATGCAACTTTAATAGTTTTAGTTATTGTTAAATTAAACCTTTCTTTGTCAAACAGCAGCACATTCATTAATTCAACTCAATGAGAACATAGGTTCTCACTGTTGTACACAGGTTGGCTAAAGACAGACAGAGAAGCATAAGGTCAGTCCTCTGCGTCTCAAACCCTATGGATTCATTATCCACTTCTGCAAAGTTTTTTCTCAATTGATATCAGAGGTCAGGGTTTGCCTCAAAAACAAAATTCTTACCAAAATCCATTTTCTAACTAGACAAAGTACAAAAATCCCCTCTGACATACACCAAAAACACAATTGAGTGCCCTCCTCTGACAATCACAAATCAATATTTACTTTTCTTTTACATACACACACACAGTATCCATAAAATCACACATACAGACGCAGAACTCAGAAAGAATAGGAATAATTCTTATCTGTAGATTTATATAGTATTGAGCACCCACTCTAGATCGAACATCTGGGGGTGGAGTACTTTTTGTTGTCTGTTACACCCTCCCCACTGATCTAACTCAACTCCCCACCAGTTTTCTCTATTTTGTCAAACAACTCCATCATAGATCATGCCTAATTGCTGCAAATGCCTATCCAAGCAACCCTGTTATCCTGTGAAGGGAGAAGCGGGTTTATCTGACTTGCCTCTAGTGAATAAAGTGCGATTCCATGTTGAGCTCTGAACAAGGTGGAAACGGGGTCACAGAGGCGGCTGGTTTTCATTCAGCCTGTATCCCTACATTGATAATTAAGGTTGTTGTTAATAGGATCACTTTACTGCACATTTCCCGAGCTAGGATGTGTTTTTGAATGAGAAAGGCCTTGAACCAACATGGTCACAGCCTAAGCCATGAAAACAGGATTCCATGTACTGCATTTAAAATGTTTTTATTTCAATTTTAAAACACGTTAATGAAAACAAACAGAATTAATAACAGTTATTATTTTTGATACAAATAACTGGGAATTTTAGGCAGAGGATTTGAGCTGTAATCCAATCACTGACAGCAGTGTCTGCAATCAGGAAGAATCGTCATTTAGCTTGGCTCTTGTTGTGTCAGTTTGGTAACGGTTCTCACTCCCTCTCTTTTTTCTCCTGCCTTGCCCTCTGCTTTTCTCACTCCCCAACAGTATAAGTCGGAAATTCCTTTTTTGCTTGGTCACCCAGGATTTATTGGACACTGGTACTTTTCTTAGGATGTGGTTCTCAGCAGGTTAGTATTCAGAAATACTGCTGGCGAGTAATGGCTTCTGTCAAGAACGTGGCTGTTTTTCATTCCCACATATGCGCTTTGTTACATCTTAGGCACAGTGTGCTGACATTGGCCTTTGACTTCATATACACTCCAGGGAATTGTGGGTAAAGACACGAAGTTTTATACTGTTGGCTCATTCTGACCCTTTTTTTTCTTCTTTAACTTTGGTCTTTAAAAAAAGTATTTTCTTAGGTACAGAAACTGAATCAGGAGTGAGCAGTATAGAGTTAAATGTTGTTGTTTACTGATGCAGATGTTGCCAAAAAATTGTACAGCTTCCACTCGCTCATATCAGTTTCTATTTAGACAAACTTTAGACACCTTCTGTTAAGGACTGTCATTAAAATTAAAACGTGTCATTTGCAGCAGCTAAATGTGTATCATGATTGTCTTTAATTGAATTGACTAATTAGAATTGAGTTTTGTGGAATAAGATCTCTTCTGCTAATGAGTAAGCCTCAAATAGCTCAATTAAATCAAATTGAGAGTGTCAAACTCTCCTTGGCATTTACCTACATCCTCTCTGAATAAATATCAAAATTCTTGCAAGGTAATGGGTTTATTTACACAATTAACAAACTGTTTTCCATTTGTGCTGAGCATGCAAGCCAAAGCATTTTTTTTTAAAAGTCAGCTTGAAAGCATTTGCATTCAAGATGTTCCAGTATAAAGATGTGAATTATGTTCTTCAAGGACCACATCAGCTCAGCTGACGCAGCCAACTCCTGTGGCAACAGCTACAGCTAATTTACTTGTGGGTCCTTCAAATCCCCCACAAACAGGCATGAATACCATCACCTTCATCATGCACAAAACCCCCAGATCTGCAGTGCAGACAAGCCAGGGGCATACACAAACACGGAGTTTCTACTTCTGTAATTAATAAACAGCACAACTTCAAAGCCATGGGCTTGTCATGGAGCCGCCCACACTAAAGAGTAGCATGAGCAAATCCCCAACAGTGAGTCATTTCACATAGTTAGACATGGCAACAGTTTGGGAATAAATTATTGCACTTTATGGCACAACACATCATGGAGGATAGGCATGCTATTGATCTATCCAAAAGCCACATTGAAAATAAAATTGAAAATGCTTACTAATATAACTGTCTTATTATTTTATGTGTTTTTTCATGGTATTTTCTAAGAGTGTGTTAAATATAAAAAAACATCTAAAATAGTTCACGTCTATTTCAATTAAAGACAGATATTTAAAATACAAATAAAAATAAATCGACCCATACATTATTGCTCGTTTGGCCTTTCATGTTATGGTCTCCACCTGAGCCTGTTCTTCAATAAAAAAAAAACTTCTTTCCACAGAGGGCTTTAAGTTTCTTCTCAGTCCACAATGCAGACTAGGTTAAATGTTGTCCACTCACTGTGTGGTTGGGATGGAAAATGTGAGCAGAAAAAACTCAAAACTTTTTTCCAAAGTCGTCAAAGACTGGGTTGCTGCTCTGCAGTACCAAGCACATTTTTCAGCACCGATTGTAACCCTAACCAAGACAGACTGTACAGACAGAATCTTTCCCCTGTAATGGGAGCATGTCTGCTTTTACTTCTCTTACTGCTATTTACGCTGACTGATTTTGCAGTTAATTTTACCAACATTTTCCATATTCTGTTAGTTTAATATATTTCACCTCAGCCCTGGTGTTCGGTCTTAGGTTTACCCTGCATCTTGCCTATTTTCAGCTGGGATAATCTCTGGATGGATGGATGGATGGATGGAACCATTACATTTTTTACCATTTTCCAACCCACCCATCCGGCAGGTCATTATGTGAAATCATGGAAACATGGCAAATGTGGATGTCACTTTCTGATTGGTGAAAAAATAATTAGATGCAATTGCATATTTCCGTCTTTTTGCATCTATTCTCTGTATGCCAATCTGGTTCTGAGAGAAAAAAAATCACTCTTTTTAAAATGGGTCAGAACCTACTGAGATGTTTAGAAAGCATGCTACATTTCATCTGTTTCACATTTAACAACACATAGCAATCACTGCTGCTAGTAATGTGTTTTTATCTAATTCCATTAATATTACTAGTGATATTTGCATGGAAGCAATACATTTCATTGCCCTGAATCTCGTATTTGCTCCATATCCCACTATATTAAATGTAATGACTTTCTTTCTCAGGCATCAGGCAGCACAACATTCTTAGAATGTTATGGGAGCTGGCTAATGGCACCAACATTGAAAACAGCCAGGATCTGGCTTCCTGTGCATTACCACGTTTGTCTAAGTTTCCCCCCAATCTAACCAGCAGTGCCCCAGGCTTTTGGACAACAATAAATATGTTAGAGATGCTAACAGAATCAACATTAAGCACAAATGAGTGGGATTTTCCTCTCTTTTACTCTGTGATGAGTCTGCTTTAACTGTGGGCTATGGATGACCATCTATTCTGACAAGTGGCAAAAATAATTGAAGTCTGAATGTGTTCATTTGTATTTTTTCCGTTATAGACTGTAACTTCTATCTGTAAGAATGCACTATACAGATATACATTTCATGTTGGTGTCTTATTGAGAATTGGGTTAGATTAGCTTTATAATTATGCAGCACTTAAGACTAAAATTTACATTTATATCAATAAAACAAAAAATATTAAATACAGCTTAAATCAGGTCTTAAACAAGGGTTTAGATTTGGGGAAGCATTATGTGTAACAGTGTGGTGATACAGTACATCAGACCTCATATCAGCTTGTTGACTACAGCCCCTTGTTTAAGTAGACATGCAGATCATACTATTTTTATAGCTGAAACATCAACACTGAAAAATTTCTGCACCGTGTGGAATACAGTTTCCAAGAAATTCCCTGAAAGTGAAACAGGTTTGCCAAAGAGGGAGTGGCAAGAAAACTAAATGTGTTAATGGAGGGGAAAAGGCAGTGGAAAGAAACAGATGGTGAGACGGACATAAAAAAATAATGAAAACATGTCAAAAGAAAAAAAATAGAGGAAACAAATATTTGAGAGGCGGAGAGATTAAAACGGGGAGCTGTATCAGAAATGCAGGAGAAATTAGCTGAAAAATACACACAAAAATGAAAATGAGAAAATAACGGAGAGAAAACAGCTGTGTGACTGACTGCCGGCAGTTCCAAATATCCCACCAGATGTTCACAGATGCAGAGATATTCCTCTCCTCTTGATCCTGACTGTATTGTTACAGATGTGCCTCTATTGGCATCCAAACTATGTCCAGAGGAAAAGGATTGCAAGGGAAATAGGAACTATACTGTGTCATATAGCCTAATAATTATATTCCAGGCAACTGGCCTTTTGAGGGAAGTTGAATATTTCCCTGACTAGCTGGGTGGCACAGCACCCAGGGCCTACTTATTCGGTTCTCTGGATTCAGTCACCACGTTCTCCCTCTTCACTTTCTGTCGCTGTTTCCTCTCAGCTCATAACAGGCTGTAGAAAATGCTGGCAGGAGACAAAAGGACACTGTTTTAATCAATACCAAAACAAGGCCTTGACAGAAAAGCACAGGGAATGAAAGAGAAGGGAAGAGACAGCGCAAGATGAAGCCTCAATTACAGTGCCTTTGCCTTGAGCACAAATTGTGTTTGGAATCGGAAGAAGAAGCTGAATCAAAAGTTAAGAATGTCCCAAAACTCCTTTGAGTTCAGCTTGGACATAGTAAGAACAGAGTCTTGAGGGTGATGGTGTGTGGAAGACCATAAAACAATTGCTGCAATCATAGTGTGACGGGAAATTTAAAGGATGATCCATGTTCATTCTTATCTTCAGTCTTGCATTATCTGTGTTTCTTTAAACCAAGCTAAAAGACTGGGTGCAAAGCCAGATTTCAGCGTTTGATGGTCAGCCTGCATGTGCAAATGATTTTTGATAGAATTTCATCAATCATCCAACTTAGGCCAGCAGATGTTATCGACTTGAAACATAGAGCAAATGGATAAAATGATGGGAACTCTTAATTCACATGTTGGATTAAAATCCAAACCTTGAACTGTCCACTCAGTAGCTGCACAGACACAACTGGGAGAAAGGGTCTTGCTTGAAAATATGTCAACCTCGATTTTTAAAGCAGGGAGAAGTGTTCATTTTGAAAATTCTGTAACAAGTTTCCAAGCTGCTGTGGAAATTTAAGATAGATTTCTAAGGTAGCATTACCTTCAAGTGTTGGATGCAGGGTTGTGACCAGACAGTGGTTTTTACTTTTCTTTTTTTTTCAAACTGGAAGAGATAACTAAGGTTGAAGAGCATGAATAAGTATATGTATTACATATGAATTATATGTATATATTGAAAATGATGTTGATATGGTCTAAACTGAGACATGTTTGTAACTAAAGCAGTTGTTAGCATGTTGTGCTTCCTTATTTCATGGAAAACATTTTTTTTTTAATTGCTGATGTGTTTAAATATTGAAATTCACTTGAATACCAGCCCTTTACAACTATGATGTAGAGTCATTATTACATATAAAATACGCAAATTATCACACATAATTTCAAGTCACGGCCTCTATTTACTTGAAAAGAGACGCTTCCTGCCATGGAAATTTGTTTGGAATGGGCAACACATTATTGTGTTTTCTGTAGTAAAAACTATGTTTTGGATACTTTATTTGCCAAGTACATTTGTCTAAAGTGAAGGTTTATGGTTTATTAGGAGTGACTATAGGCTTTTTGACTTCTGACCTGAAATTAAGTCTAGAGCCCTGATCCACAAGCTGAGACTTCTGATCGTTTGCAGCTGATGGCAAATGGGTTAGTGAATAAAACTGTAGAAATGGTCAAGTGTTGCACACACTGCAACAATCAAAGCCAATTGTAGCGCTTTGTTGTGGTCACAAATTCCGCACCCTGGCTGGGCTGGCCTCTCAGAGGCCAACAGTAAGCTGTACTTGTGCCATGTAGCTCTAAGGTGTAAATGTGGAAAAAAACGTCACTGAATTACCAAAAACGAAAAAACAGAAAGCCTAGTTGACCATCACAGGATTATTAACAGTGAGAAGAAAATGATTAAAATGCGGTTTGCACTTCTGTCACACTGCTCATGGTGTTTCTTTAGAGATACTATAAAAACTTGTACTAGCTGACGATGTCTATAAATAAATATAATCTATACAACTCTAAACTTGTTACTTTTCTATACTTTTTTTTTTTTTTTTACACTTTTGCATGACACCAAAGCAAATCAATTCAATAACAAAGGGCAGAATAATGGCAGTGTATTGTAGCTTACTCAGTTCATCAGTCTTTCATTACAGAATCGGCTACAGAAGAGTCATAAATTCAGGAATACAAATAAACAGCAATTATTACCGTGTTTTCCCATCATTAACTGATGCTACAACAAAGTACTAACACATGTTGCTGTTCTTGTCTGCCGGTTTTGCTACTTTAGTTTGACCACAAGCAACTGCACTCTAACAGTATCAGTAAAGTAGTGTGCATTTGTGAGTATGTGTTTGTGGGATGAATTCTTCTGTGCTCATCTCTTTCGCATTCATTTTACCCTTCCTTCCTCTTGCTCTCATTGTCTTCTTCCTCCATGTCTCCATCGCAGCCTGGGGCACCTTCTAATCGTCCTCTGCCGTGCTGATTGGACTTTTCATTAGTCAACTCCCCAAGGCTCACCGTGACCTCCTCTGGGTCACTGCCTACTGATTATACCCTTTCTTTTTCTGTGTCGTCTTCATCAACTCCTTGAAGAAGTTGGGACGACACTGACTTGATGTATACAATTACATCTGAAAACCAAACTCGTCTTGCAATTTAAGGTTTTGAGATATTGTAAATCTCCTTTTGAGAAATATGTATATAATTTTATTTTCAGTAGATTTTCGACAAATTGCATGGATGGTTATAGTCTTCATGTATACAATGCTACAGTCTTACTTGACATACTGTGAAGGAAAAGATTAACGTTTGTCTCTACCATGTCAGCTACTGCTTTGGCTGGTTAGAGCTGTCTGCATATTTGCTACTTGACGCAAAACCTCCTATTGGATCTTAAGCACTACCTACTACCCATGACATGTCCTTGGAAGTCAACAAACCACCTATAACTTAGTTGCTGAAGGGATATTAATGGTGTGGCTATCCCACAAGCTGCTGCAGCGCTGCTTAAAAATCTGTGTCTAAGATGTGTACTGGAATCGGAGAAGCGTGAGTCTGATTGGGCGCTGGGGGTAGACATGTTTTTGACCTTGTCCAAATGAACACCATAAGTCTCCCATTTGCCTCAATCACATACTTTCACACATACAGAGTCTCATCTCTGTTCCCCCCACCCTGGCACACTCCAAAAACTGGAACAGATTACTCCCCCGTGTGCTTGTTCTGGCTCTGATTGCTGCAACATCCAGCTAGGCTTTCAAGTGGCCTCCTGTGTGCACAGTACCCCATGGGATAAGGCCCAGTGCACTACACATGGGGACTATTACCCAAGCCAGCCGAGGCCTTCATGCGGCTCGTCACCCCTCCAGATTGGGCCGCCGCGGCCCTCATCCTCTTCACAACCCTCTAAACACCCATTTCCACCCCCAATCATGGCAGTAAATCACAGTGACAGCTCTGTCCACAGTCTCTCTCTGCAGTAGAGAGGTCATTTTGGCATATCAGCCAAGTGTGGGTAGTGTCACTATTCACTGGCAAGTCACCAGCTGAGCTTGCAGTCAGTGGGTTCAGCATTAACTTCACAGAAAGACTCACATCCAATTACAGAATTCTTTGTGAATCTGCATGCATGCCAAAAACTGAGAAGCTTCCATGGAGTTTACTTTAAATGCAACATAAAAAGCACTACCAGCAGCTGTATGTCATGTCAGGATTGACAGAAAAAATGTCTTTGTGCTTTGTAAACTCTGTTGCAATGCCTTTATTGTCAACACAACTTGTTTCAACAAAGGGCCACTGAGGATAAACCAGATTGTTAAAGGAGAAACTGCAGGACTGTGAGGCAGAGATAGCACGCATTGAAGAAGTATCTGGTATTTCTCATTCTTCTTAGTGCTGACATGTGGCTTTGGAGTTGTGCATCCCTGCGATTTAGATCCTAGACAAGCCAGTGAAGAGAGTTTAGATGGAAAAGGGACTGTGCTTGAGGGTTTGAGAGTTTAAGCACTCATAACTTTGAAAACACTTGCAAGTACCTAAGTCAGTAGAATTCCAACAAAAGGTTAGTGTTAAGAAAAACTGAATGAATGAAAATGAAGGGAGGACCTCGAGTGAGCTTACAGTAGATTAATTTACAAATATAGCGTCAGAATATGAAGTTGAATGAGAGATAAGCCACAAGATTTATGATTTATAAAAGATTTATTAAATATCCATGAAGGTTTAAGAATTTAGGATAAACACAGAAAGAGAGATGGAAAAAGAGTAGTATCAATTTTTAAACCAGGTATTTAGGTATTAGCTGAGGGTCGAGGGAAGCTGCAACAAAGGCTTAGCCAGAGAAATAAGTTATGAGTCACACTTGGAAGGTAACTGCCAAGGACTTAGCAACGATTAAGAGAAACAGCAATCACCAAGTGCCTCTGTTCTGGGTTAATCTGTCATGAAATGGTAAAAAATATTGCTGTAGAAAAGGAAGTGTAAACATTTCTCAGCAGAAGCCATGTCGAGTTTAATAAATTGACAAGAGTGATCAGAAAAGAGAAATTAACATAATTCCCCAAATGCACTGTAATTTATATCCACTGTACCACAACCAATTAACTCCACTGTTATGTTAAATATTAGTCATTACAATACTGCCTTCCATTCTCCCTTTCTGCTCTCATGTTGTTTGCTCAGATTTATTAGTGCTGGGTTGCTGTTGCAGGTTGCTGTTTGCATCTGCTAAGTCGTCACCTCAGAGTGTTCAGGAAGCTAGCAGTGCATTAACCAGAGTAATAACGAAAAATGCAATTCATGCTTATTCAATTTAAGCACACACTGCTGACTAACCAAATCTCACATATTTGTTCACTTCAATATAAACTGAAAAAAATGTAACACCTTAAATTGAATATGTTTTTTTCCCTGCTTTGAAGGGGCCAAATTAACTTGAAGGCTAAATCAATGCATGTACAACATCTGTATGTGAGGAGCAGCCTGTACTTGAGCAAGGCAACCTTGAGAAAGAGAGTAAATGCATGCGCTTTTGATATGTAAAAACCTTACAGTTTGAGTAAAGCAGAAATTAATATGCATTTTGAGTTTTGAAAACAAATACATAAAATTGGATTTCAAAATCATGAGAAAATGAGAGTGTTCTGTGCTATGAGACTCTGGGTGCGTGTCCGCTGAGGATGCTGAACGACAGATTTCAGACAAGCTTAAATAAACCACAATAACGAGCTAAACAGAGCAGAGTTAACATGACTCAAACGAAACTGTTTGGATGTGAAATCAGAAATGAATACTGCAGACGTTAAATATTTTTGTCAACTTCCAGATGTGGACTAAGCTAACAGCATTGTTAAACCGTGCAACTCACCTTCACATAGTGGGATTGTCCTGCTAATGAAGATGAAACCGATATTGTCGACATAACATGAGGACACTAGCAAGGAAGAAAGTCAATCGGCTTGAGTGTGCTTGATAATCCCAGATGTCGCCGTAAAGGTTTGTAAAAATACCAGGTGAAAAATTGGGTGGATGTTAGCTAGTCCACTCCAGAGTCCAGACTAAACATGGAGAAGCAGCATTTAGCTGCAAACAAGTGGAACAAGCTGCCAGTGGAGATTAAACTTTCACCAAATGTAGACATTTTTAAATCCAGGTTAAAAACATTTCTTTTCTCATGTGTCTATGCATGAAATCAGCACGATAGCTTTTCATTTATCTAGACTGTTGCTTGTTTTTAATTCAATTTAAATATTCTATTTGTTTCTTTATATTCTTTTTTTAATTCTATTCTAATTTTAATGCTTCTTACACTGTCACGGCAGTCTGTATGATTGGACACACAAGTTCAGACACGAACCAAGAACTCAGAGGTGGTGGTGATAAACCGGTTCATTGCCAATGACACAGGAAACAGGTGGGAACAGAGGCGCAGGACGATGGAGATGAACCAGAAACCGGTTGGTGGGGAATCCAGGGAAAACAGGGACAAATCTGCTGTGAGGGAGTCTGGCGGCCTGGTGGAGCAGAAAGAGGATTCCAGGGAGGCCACGGCGCAGCAGGTGAGTAGCTGGGACCAGGAGCTGAAGACAGGGAAACAATAATCAGTAAATGCTATGAAAAACACTGGAGAAGAGACCAGAGCCAAGGCACCATACCACTGAAGGTAAGCAGACGATCTGGCGACAAGTGGAGGACTGAACCAGGACTTTATGGATGAAGTGAATAGGTGCAGACGAGGCTCCAATGATTGCAGGTGTTCAGGTAAGGGGTTCCAGCTCCGCCCAGCTCCAGACCAACCTCCAGTCAGAACACACACACTGAAAATCTTGACATATACTCCATGCTGCAATGCTTTTATTTCATGTAAAGCACTTTGAATTGTTTTGTACATGAAATTTGCTATACAAATCAATTTGACTTTGACTTTGGATGTTGGGAATGATCCTTGAATCTCCATCACCATGGCTCTGAGTAAAAGCAATCCACCAAGCACTTACAGACTGAAGTTAGTCCTGTAACTAATGGTATTTCATTTGATGCCTCACAAAATTATTCAATAGTATGTAACTCCAGAAAGTAAATGCACATACAGTCCCTCAACATTGGCAGTGCAAGACCATTTACTTAGCCCTTCAGTCCACCAACCATAACTCTATTTCTCTAAGCCAGATTTTGCCCCTCCAACATCTGCTTTGCCTTATTTGACTAAATCAATCCATTTCTTCTTTGTTGAAATATTCTTTGGCAATCGTAGTTGAGAGCCCAGGGTCAGCCATAGCAACATAACAAGATTTTTTTGGTTTCTAAGAGTCAAAAGTCAAAACTACTGAGGTTTATAGAACATATAAATACATTCTATTAACAACACGACCATGACCTTTATAGATTCTTCTTTCTACTTTCACAACCACTACAGATTACATATTCTCCAAACGTAATTATAGGTTGTATTGAGGTGTATTTGGGACAAGAACAGTCTCCCTTCAAGAGATCCAAATGTCAGCGCACCTTAAAAATGCTGTAGAGAAAATCGATGAAAATTTGTTCCCAATTCAGTACACCATAATTCTCAGTCCTTTAATGTGTTATTTCTGTTATTTTCTAGCACATTCAATCTGCTTCTATGAAAATCTCTGACAATGCTTTACTTTGATAATTAGAAAATAGTAAATAAGTGCTTGATAGTCTTTAGGGAAAATGTTAGAATATGATTCCTAAAAAATAACCTGTTTTGGTAGTGAATGCGTGGTGTTTTGTTTTAAGTTCCATCTCGTTCAAGTGTACATTCTTGTGAAATGCACACATGACTCCAGAGAAAAAATGTTATTCTGTGATCATGGCAAGCATTTTCCTTACATTACTCATTGATGGAAGTCTGTGAAAGTCAGGAAAAAGGCAGACAGAAAGCTTTGCAGAACAATTGGCCTGTGTCCTCAGAGGAAGGCCAACTCATTTGAAGTCATCACTCTGTTTTGCTCATGACTCGGGGTTACAGTGCTGCATGTGACCTCACCCGTCACCATTTAGCTGACAGCCACAGTATGGTAACCTTGTTAGATGTGGGTCTGAAATGGCTCTTCCCTCATAGATAACAATCAGTGTGTCTGTGAACTTCGATATGACACAAATATGAACAAAACTGTGTCTCCACAGCAAAGCCTACACTGGAGAACATCAGGCATGGACAGTTTCATAGGGCAGTTCCCTGTCATAAAATCCTGTTATGTCTGAGGGAATTTTGTTGGCAATGTCTCAAGCTACATCTAAACATGACAGAGTTGAATTTCTTTTTTTTTCACTCTTTCTCTTTCCCCTCAAGATAGTTTTGTTTTTTTACTAAACAACTTTTCCTTGTGTCAGTGATATGTGCTGCTAGTCCTCCAAACATCACTCACTACAGATTCCATGTAAGAATTGGAAACAGCTGGGGTTTCCTTCCATAGGGGGCAAAACTGAGTGTTCCTTTTCACCTTTGTTACAATTTGTAAAGTCCTGTTGTGGAGCTGCAGTGGTGGCATGACAGCTCTCTGCCCTCACAATCACATCATCCAAGATGTCAAAAACAAGACAGGTCAAAATAAAAGGGTCAGGTCCCTTCCTCTCCAAAAATGGAGGGCCATTTTCAGCAAAGCAATGCGTTTCTACACTGGAATAATATGTAGTTCTTGATCTTGCAATGTGTCTATGAAGTGCATTTTGTTTTTTTCATGTTTGAAGCGCTCTGTACTGTTTGAATTCGATGTAATCTTCCCCAATTAGATCATACTTTGTTTTCAAGTACATTGTGTACTTTGCCCACTGTGTCAGGTAAATTGTTGCTCTTAGTTTAAACTGAAAATGTTGATGCAGTGCACTAAAACACAGGAATTGGCATTATGGATGAAAACAATGCTTACCCTGCGCTGCATTCACCGAGGAAGGCCTTCATCAAGCAGATCATTGATCAAACTGACAGCAGATCTAAAGCATCTGTGTGTTTTACGGTAAGATAAGAACGTATACACTTTCAGCACCAAAATATACCAAATTAATTCAAACAATCTCAAGGTATAATTCAGAGGCCACTAACTCCTTCTTAGCTGTGACTGTCCTGCTCTGCAGCTCTGTCTATTGTCAATAGACGTGGTATATGATATGCAGTCCCTCAGCAATAGCTGACATGCTACCAGCAATGCCACAAATTTAAAAGAAAATCAACCAGTTGGACACGGGTTTAAATCTGGTGAAGCCCTTTGCTGCAACTGATCCTGAAAGAACCAGATTTATTAATGGCTGCTTGTGTGGCATTTATTTCTGTTTGAAAACAAAATCAAAAAGAATAAGTCTTAAGTGGGAATAACAATATGCATATGCTTGGCTGCTATACAAGGAAACTTTTCATTAGTCAAGCCAAAACACACAATATAGAAATAGTAAACAGCCAAAAATATGATGGGAAACACCACTCCAAAGGGGTTGATTAAATGGAAGAAAAGAAAGAATATATTACAATCAAATAACTTCCAGATTTTCCCCCAATTCCACTATTTGGAAAACAAAAAGGATTTGCAAGAGATGTGGGAAAGTGCAATTAATCTCCATATGCAAAGCTGATGAATTGCGACAAGATCTCACTGGATGAAATGAGGGTACATGCCACAAAAATTCAGACAATCTGTCCTCATTTTCCGGGTGGGAAACACATATTGAGAAGATATTTGGGAGTTCCGTGGCTTTGTCATTTATTAATTTAAGGCAAATATGTCAATCATTTTAGACCTAACATAGCCTTTTAAAAGGCTTTCTAAGGAAAAGCTTGCACTCAGGTTAAGATACCTGGTTTAATAACAACGATCCAGTGTAATGGATAATGATGCAGAAATATACAGATTGCTGTCAATGTATTTACTAGGCACGATGAAAAAAGGCTACCTTATGCATTCATAGGTGACATCAGCAGTCGAGACAATCTGGCAGAATTCAGTATGAACACTGCACCACCTGTATGTAAAATTAATGCCAAAAATGTGTTATCCTTGCCTTTGCTCCGCCCAGAAGTTAAATCAGTGAAAGAATGTTTCACGATAATGTCAAAAACAAAGTTGCAAATAAAAGTATGCAGTAAGCAGGAACTTCTATAAATTGAAAGTTGGTATGTCCCTTTTAGAATCAGCAGAACTGGATCACAGATCTTTTAGTTTGTTTTAGGAGTCTTTCTTTTTTTCTCCCAATACAAAAGAAACCACCAGTTGCATAAGTGTGGTGCAATTAACCAAAATTTAAGTCCTGGCTACAGTGAGCCTATATGTGATGGAGGAAACGCGAGACATTTTAAATCATTTACCCATTGCCGACTGGCTATTTAGTTGCTTCCTTGTTCCTCCTGACAGTGCAAAAAAAAGTCCTGGAAGTTGAATTCATTCATGTTGAGGGAACTCAACAGTAGTTATTGTTGGATGGAGGTGGAGTTCCAACAACTATTTGATGTGAAAGTGCTTATTGATGACTTTTCAGCAGGAATTGTGCTATTCTGTCAATGAATGACAGGCTATGTGGTGCTTGTGCCTTTGGGTGGGTCATACTGGTGGGAGTGACACCTGCAGTGTGTCTCTGATCATACCCTGTGGCCAAACTTGTACACAGCAACAACTTTTCTGCTAACCACATGACCTCAGAGTTCAGCATGAGCCAAGAAACGGTAATTTGATATTGATATATGCCGGCACTATTTGAGGAAAGACTACACCACGGTTATAATTCACCCCCTGTTGAAATGAATCAGCCACAAAATGCAACTCTTACAGCACTGTCCCCTCCCACTCGTTTTCTTGTTAATGAGAGGGAATATATTTGGTCTATGGTGATTTGTTCTTGGATCAAAAATGACTTCATTTTCCTACAATACTGACCTTACAACAACAGTAACATTTAATGGGGACATTTTCTCAGTCACTCCACAAGTGTGAGACCACAAATATGTCTAAGTGTTATTGGAAAGTGCTGCAGACATTATTCTGTGTCTCTTGTGTTTCAAAAATCACACGCACATGCTGTGTGTGCATACATTTGTGTTTGTATTTGTGCAATTGACTGTGTATACTCCACTGTGTGTGCGTGTGTGTGTGTGTGCGTGTCAGTTATAGTCTGTGTATATGTCACCTGCACATACTGGAAAGATGGAAAAAGTACTTTCCTTCAGCCAGTAGATAATTGGCCCCCAGAGCCATTACAAGTGGCTCACCCATGTGAGGTAAGAGCCAGGACTGACCAGCACTTGATGATATGTCAACAGTAAGAAAGAAATCTCAGTATTTTTCTAAACTAGTAGTAAAATATATTCATATACAGCTATTATTTTTCCTATTATAGGCTTTGATTCATATTCAATTTCAAATAGGAATATGTATATATTTGCACAGATGCAAAATGTACTATTCTACAATAGTTTACTACTACTCTATGTTTTTTTTTTTTAAACTGTATTTGTAAAATAAAGAATATATCTATAATATCAGAACATAACATATAATGCATTTTTCCTGTGGTATGAACTATATTCTAACCTCTGTCTTGGACGATTTATATTGTAAGAGTGTTAATCATCTCAACAGTTATCCCATGAATCCCTCACATGAGTTCAGATTATTACTTTGTCAATGTAGGCCTTGGAAATAAGATGCAACTTTCCTTGGTGAGCTGCACATGTGATTTACACCATCGATCAAATATCCTGATTAGAATGTTTAATTAATGAAAGAGGCTAATTGCCTAGAGAGAGGAATCCATGTGACCCTGAACGAGCCTGATGATTTGCGTTGCGGCACTGAGCCTAAGTTAATTGCTAGGGTGATTTGACTCGCCTTGCCAGAGATAATATGCTGTGCCACGTTTGAAAAATTGACCTCTCTCTCTTCCTATTTAAAGATCATATAAGCCCATGGCAAGAAGAGGAGTGAGTAAAAAAAGGCATCAGTGGTGTGAAGTCATGCACATATTAAATTAGTGCCCTAAACAAAGTATGAAATATAGAAGGTTTTGCCATGCACATGTGCCTGATGTAGCTGATGTTTTGCTTAGTTAGCTTATGAAAATAAGATTCAGAGGACTGGTAAATGGAAGGGGAGGGCATGCTATGCCACAAACCCTGATACCTTGACAAAAATCCCTGCTTTTCTCAGGGCAGGGATAAGGGCCACTAGGGGTATTTCCACAGCCTAAAGGCCTTCCATTAACTATTAATCTTCTCCTGGAGTGCGGCAGGGGAACTGTGGAGTTGCAGCTGCCATCACACTGGCTTTTTTTTTTTTCTTACCCCTCCTCCCCTCTATTCTACTGTTTCTACTGGCAAACAATCCTCAGCTATGAGGTGGGCTAATTAATTTTGAATAAAATACATTGGTTATGCATAATTTATGCTTAAAGCCCAGAGCTACCAGTGTTAGACAAATACACAAACTCCTTACCGAATTACCAGCCACTTGAGCTGAGAGGAAGAGTGCGGCTTGTTGCATTTTTTAGGTTGCGGTTGTCCAAACCAAACAAATACTTAAAGAACAAGCATTAAAGTGCCTGTTGCTTTCACAGTGGGCAAGTTTGAATAGGCTAGGAGTGTACGCAATTTCTGTACAGTTACCAATAACAGAGGCTATGTGCGTGGCTATGAGGGATGTATACAGGTTCCAAGGGCTTGCTTATTGACTTCTGCTAGGCAGAACAGACTTTACTTAAACCTGAACAGTTACTCAAGAAGTAGCAATAAGGCTGGTTAACAGATTTTTAGTTCTCCTAAAATATCATGCTAACAGTGTGTGATTGGATCACTCTTATCAAGTGGCTATATCAGTTTATTCGTTTAAAAACTGTGTCCTGACTAGCTTTTTAGCATAATTTGTCAGCCAATATGAACACAACTGAATAGACAACTCACTCAAAGACAACTCAAAGAATTGACATGGATTGAGGACACTACAGACAAGTAGAAAAGCTTATGTATTGGACTTTGTGGGAATTTTGACTTTAAACATAGACATAATATGTTGGTGAGGAATAAATGTAGCAAAAGTTATGCTTTCATGTGGATTAGCCCTATGACCTGGGTGCCTGCACTGCGTTCTTGACACTTAGATGACAAAAAGCCTGTGTGCTTGCATCCTGCAAAAAATACCGGTTGCCATGAGAACCCATCAGCAGTAGGTGTAAGTGAACAAAAGTCAAACAAATCAAACTTGATTCAGACTAAACAGCCTAACTGCAGCCATTCAGGAGCACATAATAAGTAAGAATTTCTAGCACGGAACTTAAACAACTGAACTTCACACAAAAATAATATTTCACTGTAAAAGGAATAAATGTAGAGTTGGTTTAACGATTTTTTTCTCTGTTCTGAGCTCAGTATTTGTCACTTCAGACAACAGATCCACTGCGGCTAGGCCAAATGGGTATTTGGACGTAGTGAGCACACCTAAAGTTGAAACCTAAAGCTTTTTTTCAGACATGGGATGCATAACATCCCTGACCCCTTCAATATTTTAAAATGGCAGCATTTGGTTATTCACACTTGGCTCAGTGTTACCTTAATATTCCTCATGGCTTTATTCAGACCTATACAAGACATTGACAGAGCCACAACACTTACACTATATTTGCCATGAATGCAAGACATTCCACAGTGATAGCACATCCTTTGACCTTTTTCGCACATTGTAAGCTTCAGTGTGCCGATCTGTAAAGTGTGTTTAAAATCATATGAAAGAGAGAATAACTCTGACCAAGTAACATTCCCGTGGCAACGTTTACAGAAAAATGACCCGGGTGTTTCTTCAGACATGAAGTTAATGCTCAGTTACCATTTCATTATGAAAAAACTTTTTTTTCTGAGTGGCAGAATAGTAGGAGACTCTTATTTCGTCTAATTAAACGTGTTCCACTTGGTCTTTACTTACCAAATTACAGACATATCTTGCCAGGTGAGAGATGTTGAAAGTTTTGAAGTGCATCAGGGATTCCATTTGGAACAGTACTATTCCACTTCAGTCACGCAGGTGGAAATACAATCATTTGTGAAATGCCACAAAAAAGAAGAACCCTTATGCTAGAATATGGGACAGCTGTTTCCTGACAATTCAAGGAATAGTCAGGTTGTAGTGGAACAAGATCCTGTGAGTAAAAAATGGCTTAGCAGACGAATGATGTTCAGTGCTTCTGTGCTCTGCTGCCTTTGTAGCTGTAGTTTAATTATCATTATGTACCTCGACTCAGTTATAGAGATAGTTAATAGGACATTTGGGTTATCAAACAACATCAATTGAAAATAATTTGAAAATACATTTAAACAGAGTATAGTTTTTTTGGCCAAATTTCTATTACTTCCGAGGGTGGTTGAAAAAATTATATTGGGCAAAGAGAAAACTGGCCTTAAAATTTGCACTGTAAATTCCAAAGATTTATATAGCTGTCACTAGGTATTGTAAGAAATTTTGATGACTTAAGCCTCAAGCAACCAGTAGTTTTGACTCAGTCATAGCTGTTGACCTCCTTAAAAAAGTAGCAAAGGGTTTCACTGAGGGTTTTACCTTCCCTTAATTAAAAAAAAAAGGGGGGGTGGCTGAAAATATATGAAACTTCTGCTTCTTCTCTGGCTTTTTCCTCTTGCTCCTGGTATCCAAGTTTGAAGCACAGCACAAGGCTGGGATTTATGGCCAACTGGAGCGAGGTGACCGGGAGTCATTTCAGCAAGAAATTAAAAGCACTTCTCAGATGGTTATTGTATGTTAACCAAGAAAAATACAAGGCATATTTTACCAAGCCACAGAGCAGACTGTATAAATACGTCTGCTGTGTACATGTGACTCAGACTCAATCAATCAGTCAAACTTCGTTTGTTTAGAATTTTTCACACAGGCTAGTGCAGTTCAAAGTAATTCACACATGACTGATATGTCTGTAATAAATCTAAACAGATGTAAGTCTTAACACATATACTTAAAAATCTAATCAAAGCTTGATATGATAGATATAGTAAAATGAAAGGGAACAAATATATAAACAATTAAGAAGTCACAGAGTGTATATTTGTGATGTAAATGTGTTTTCCCATAGTTGTTTCAAGGTTCTGTTCAGACAACAGCAAAGGGAAACCAAGAGATGTTGTTCTGAAGGCAAGAAAGAATTTCTATCTTTTTCTAATGAAGTGGCCCACCCAAGGAAGGAAACACACTTGGAGAAATTCTAGATTGTTTTGATTTGAGGGACATATAAAGAATGAACATCTTCCAATATGAGGAAAAAATGAGACAGGCAGAACAGGAGTCAGGGGTATGGAAGGAGAAAAAGGGAGGAGGATTAAAAAGAAAGAAACATTCCCAAACTGGTCCTGTTAATTGGACTGAATTGAAAGCAGATGCTCAGTCGCAGTGACGTTATCTGAGTAGACCTTGAAAGTCCTTCTGGTTTGAGGGCAAAGGGAATCGGAGGAGCACTGCTACAGATAGGAGGGAAGACAAAGAGAGATGACAGAGGAGATCAAATGTTACTCTAGCATTAGCTTCAGCATAGAAGCAAAATAACAGATAATGAGGGGTGGGACTGCAGCTGAGGCTTTCAGCAGAGAAAAACTAAGATAAAACCAAAAGAAAGTACAGACATTAACTACATGAAGTTGGTATTTTGCCGGGCATTGCCATGATTTATCTTTGTTTTTCACATCTTTGAAACACAACATTCATATAGTAACACTGTGTCTGATCAAATTAAACCCTCAACACCCCACTGTTCATAATTCATTTATTAAAATATCTCCCCAATAATCTCAATGCAGCAAATAAAGTTTAAACTATATTTCAAAATCATTTTCAAAATAGACACACCTCCTCCAACTTTTTAAGTCAAGGTTTGGGACTGCAAACAAAGACTTAAATTCTAAGGGAGGCAAGTACATTTTAGTATCAGTCAACAGTCAGACTATTCCACACTCTGAGCATTCTCCAAATGCATTAAATTAAGTTACATGGGAAAATAGTAATTGTTATATCGTTGCATCTCTTATTGAATTACTTGACAGAATGCCAACAATCTGTATGAGAACTCTCCACAACGAGACTGCAGGAAAATCCTCTGTGTGCTGAACATTTAACTGAAATATCTTAAAATGGTCTACAGTTAACATTCACAGCATGGACACTGTATCACACCACAAGTGCACTTGCAAGTTACCTTTGATTCTGACCTTTTACCAGTGAAAGGTTTTTGGTTCAGTTTCTGAGGGAAGCAACCTCCTCTGCTAGGCTCGTGTGATTTGTGATTAGAGGGATGGGGCCTGAGGGCCCTCATTCTTATAATTACACTCCATCCCTAGAGAGAGACCCTAGAGTAACAGCAGTGTAGCTCCCATTTTTACCAGGTCAGATAGTGCGATTGAGAACATCCTGTACCCATAGCCCTTTCCTTTTAAAGAGCAACTCCCTAGGATTCTGGGACACAGGGACACAACTCAATATTGCCAGTTGGCACCTATTATCGTATCTACTTTAATGCTATGACTATGAGGCCATAACTATCAGGCCGCTTGTCCTGGCTATTAAATAACAATCAAATGTGTTCAAATCTGGACACATTATGGTTTTGTTTTCTCTCAGTCCTTTATGGATAAGACTACTGATTCCTACAGTGTAGGCACTACGTTTTGTGAGTGTTCTGGTTATCTGCACAAATGAGACCAACAAGATTCTGTGAAAACACAATTTTCAGTTAAAACAATAGAGAAACACAAAGAAATAAGGCAGTAATGTAGAGCACATGAGGTGCTTCCTATTAAATTTTATTTTTTGAAGTTTCAACATTATGTTGAAAAATATCACCCGAGGAAGGTGTCTAAATACAAACAAAATGCGCATTTTCACTGAATGCATTGCTATTACAAGCAGGGTACACTGTAGCTCTCACAGAAGAAAAAAAAAATCGTATTACATAAACCCCCCTTGGCTTTTATTTACATTGAAAGGATGCATTTGACTTTCAGTGTATGTTATATTACACAGCATGTCATCTGGGCTTTCAACAGTATTTTCATTGAAAAATCATTACACTGGGCCCATCTGAGGAGGCAAGAAGTAATTGCTACAAACCCAGTCTCTAGTGTAGGTCTGTGAAAGAGGGGCCCCCTCTTTGTAGGTTGCATGTTTTTCCATGTTGGTTTAATTAATCACACCGAAATACAGCCACTTAATTACTTATATGTCACAGAAAACAAGATATACAGTTTGTGAGTTTTTGTGACTGATTAAAGTATTATTTTGTTTGATACGCTACTCAACACCAAGTGGAGATGTGATACACTGACAGGAGCTTAAATTAGACTCCGCACTAACTTTAGATTTACTTAGTCAAATCAAATCAAATCTGACAACTTAATGTAGCTGGAGGGAATGTATCTAAAAGGTATTGTTTTACTTCTTCACCTTCAGTAAAGTCAATGTATCTCTCAAATTTGCCCCAAGCATCAGAAAGGTAATTATTTGCATCACTCTGTATTGTTCTTAATTTGAGGAAATATGCCTATAAGTTAGATATTTGTGCAGTTTTGTGGGATTACAACATTGGATCAAATGGAAGATAACAGATGGTTCGTCTGTAATGGGTGGAAGTTCCTTTATGTTTAGAATTTCTATGATGTGAACTAGGAGGAAAGAAAAATAAGTTCTTGGAGTAGAAAGTGCTTGACAAGACTTCATAGTTATGACCCTGAACTGTTGTTTTAGTACTTCAGCTAAGAAGTGCCAGAAAACTAAATATAATCTGACAAGTGCAGCCACTAAGAGATATGTTTTAGGCAATAATTAGCCAAGAGAAATGTGGAATTTTAATCAACTCCATATTCAATTTGTGTAATCTTTTAGCTGACTGATTTGTCCTGAGATAAATCACTAGATTTGCTTAATATCTCCTATGAAAACACCAACAGATTCTTAGCTCCACTTTCAATCAGGATTTCAAAGGAAAACTCTCCCCCTTCTGTCCAACACTGATAGTCACTGAAGTCTGAACTATTGTCACTTTTATCTCAGCAGAAAATTCTAGTGTGATCAAAACAATATGAGTTGAGCTCCAAGTCTTTTAGTTAGTTGTCTGAAGCAAGGATAAGATAAAGTTGTCATTAACCACAGCATTACGCTGCATAATTTCTAACAAGATCAAATGTGACTATATTTTTTATCCCACTGTTTTTCCAAATAATGCATTTCATACACTCTTTCATTCACAGGCTTGGGGCTCAGTATACCCTCCTGTTCCTGAAAGGGATTGTACAGTTTGATGGTGCCTGCAATACGAGGAGACAAAGTATGGCTTCTTTGGAGTCATTTGTCTCCAAAATGGCCAAGCATGTTGACAACATAGACTTAACCCTAAGGAGCTGTGTCAAGCTGAAGCTATTAATTTATGTCCAGGAGGAAGCCTCTTTGTCACTGATAGCCATAGCTATCTGTCTTTTGTTGACACTCCGAGACAAAAGCTGCTGATTTGGTCAAAGCAGTCTGGCAGTTCTGGTCTACACTCATCTTTTTTGACTGTCTATTCTTTAGACAAATCCCTTTAGTTAAAATAAGTTTGCCTGAAAGTATATTTATAAACATTTCCCTACACTACATAAAGTGTTTTAGTTATGTAGAATGTTTTCCTGCTTTTTTTTGTATGCTTGTTTGTTGGGGGGGGGGGGGGGTGCTCTCATTTATGCATATATTTATGAGAGTCCCCACAAGGAATGTTGGTGGGGGCTGTTCTGCCAAATTTCCATTCAATAAGAAAATGTCAACTGTGAAGTAAACAGAACAGAAAGAATTTTATGTACTTTGCATGTTGATATAAAATGCTGTACATGTTCAGTGGCAGATGGTTGCATTTTAGCCCTCAAGAGTAGATTGACTCACAAATCTCCCTGTCACTCCTTTGGCAGATGTGTGGAGCGTGTGATGTTTCATGGCTTCACTGTGCACTTAACTGTCGCACATAACCTTAATTCATCCTTGCTATTCAAAGGCCATTTTCTAAGGTGACAAAGAAAAGCAGAAATCGGGTTGTGGCACAACTGTATTGTCCATTGTATGAGCATCAAAAGTGGAAGACATAAATTGTAGCACTGGAAGAGAGGAAAAGTTCTAGAATTTGAATAAAAACAGGAATGCAGAGATTTGTGACTTATTCAAACCTTTTTATTTATATGTAAGAGCATACAACGACAAAATATGAAATCTTCAAACATTTTATTCTGTTTTTCTGGATTTCTTTGTTTGCTTCTTTTAAAATTTCAAAAAAATTGCGACATTATTTTAATGTTAAAGATACAATTACATTGACACACTGCCTACTGGATCAATTAAAATGTACCATAAACTGGTAGATGACCTGACTAAAGATTTTCTGTAAATCCTGCGTAGAGTCAGTGTGAGATTTCCAGGTGATGGCCAAAGTAAAATGTCACCATTACCAAGTCAGTGTACCCCAGCGTTGGGCTGAAAGACAGAAGTCTGCAAACCATGTTAACACCCAATCATCTGCTCCAAACACCAGATGTTCCATTCAGATAAGCAGCATATATGCCAACTATAATTGATTGCAAGGTAAAAACAAGTATTTATCTGATGACCAACACTGACACTGTAAACAATGTTACAGTGCATTGTTAAAATATTTTAGATTTTGTAAAAGGGACTGAAAATTGATCAAAAGTCTATAGAGCATCGATTAAGTATATCGATCAGCTAGACTTTGATCTGGGTGTTCAGATTTGTTGTGCCACAGCTCATAAAATCTGAATGTATTTCAGCAAGAAACAATGAATTCCTCATCTGCAAAGTTCGATATTTTGTCTTGACTATTTCCAAATGTATGTAGTATTTACTTCATTCACAAGTCATCGCTTTGTGTTTGTATTTATGTTTTACATAGTTAATCAGCTTTTTGGGAAACCAGGTTGTCATTGACTGCCTTTGGTAACTGCATAGTTATCACTTAAATGAGGGGATGCAAGAGGGTTCCTGGTTCAAATCCCAGCAGAGCCTTTCTGTGTGGAGTTTGCATGTTCTCCCCGTGTATGCGTGGGTTCTCTCCAGGTACTCTGGCTTCCTCCCACTCCCCAAAAACATGCATGTTAGGATAATTGGTGTCTCTAACTTGACCCTAGGAGTGAGTGTGAGCGTGGGTGGTTGTTTGTCGTTTGTCTCTATGTGACCTTGTGCTGGACTGGCGACCTGTCCAGGGTGCACCCTGCCTTTCCCCCAATGACAGCTGGGATAGGCTCCAGCCCCGAGTTGGATTGAATGGGTATAGAAAATGGATGGATGGTTTAAATGTTCTTTTCCTTCTTTGTTTCATGATTTCTTCATTTTTTTTCATTCATTTTTCTAGTTGATAGCAAATTTATATAGAAGATTAATTGGTTACATGCCTGCTTCCTTAATCTAATACTGAATCAGGTGTCTCTTCCTAAGTTGAATGTGTAGTTTCCACTTTGCAAACGCCATATTTAGCCCTTATAGTACATACTCTAACTAGAGGATTCAAATATACATACTGTACATTTTAAAATCTTGCTTTTTTACTTCACTAAACTTCTGCATACCTCAGTTTTTCATTTGTGCTCCCATCGGGATTAAGAAACATCTGTTTCCTCTCCATACCACAGTGTCCCAGCAGACACTTACTGGAGTGGAATACCAACCTCTGAGAACACATCAAACACTTTTCCATACATGCATTCAGTCATCCATCTTGTTGCTTATATACTTTCATAAACCTGAACTCACTTTGTAGAAAGAACGGCTACAGTATAAGCACCTGGAAGATGTCCAGCATCTCCTCCCTATCTGTACTGTTTCCTCCAGCATATCGACAATTTGCCTTGCCAGGGAATCTGCCTTATTTTTCTCTAACAGAGGAGAATAAAGAACCTGGGAGTGAAGGAGAGCAAAAACACACGGTAGTAGGTCAGAGGTCATCTAAAAGTGATGAATGAGCAAATAAATATGTGTCCGGGATCTGGGCCTCATAGAACAGCATTCCGTTCCACATTCCGCTGCAGGAGATCATGCTCGCCACAGGGTTCCCTATAGGAGCTCTGCACAAACTTTGCAAAGCTTTACCCTTGGAGGAGTTCAGCAATATAGGTGGAAACAGATGACATGCTCCACTGTAATTCCATGCTGTGTGTTTCAAACTGACTAAAAAGCTGTGACCATGTTGTTCTTCTCTTTGAGTGAATGAACTCCTGTCTTATGCAAACCAGAACTCGCTCGGTGCCTCTTTATGCTCCCAGCTCTCATGTGTCTCATAGGATTCAGGTTTGACATCAATGTGAGTGTCAGTGTACACTTACAGTAGCTACTGGTTATTTGTGGCCCGTTTCAGCATGAACATAGTTTTACAGCAGCTCATCTGTCATGGTATCTTTCTGCTCTGTACAACATCTCAAATTCCACCTGTTGACAGATCAGACCTGCAGGAAGGAAAGCTTTGGGAGATGGTGCCCTCTGTTGAGAACACTCTTACTAATTTCCTTGTGAAAAATATTGTTTTTTATAGAATTCATAATGTTGCTATTAGCCTACAGGGGAAAATGCCACCAATTTAAATCTAGTTTAAATATTAGATTTTGTTTGCATAGCAAAAACAAGACATGGGTTAAAGGGGTGATGCTAACATGCATCCACGAAAGCTTTTCCTAAGTAGGCTACTTCAGAGACTCTCCATAAGCCACAGCAACTCTGCTGCCTTTGAACTTTGATCTCACTATAGCGGAGCTCATGTAGAAAAGTAGCTACTCCACTATAAACTGAAGAGATACAATAAACAGTATCTCCAAAAATCTCCACTCCATTTCCATTCCATCTATTTCCACTTGGTGTTACATCACTTGTTGCTACAGATTCTAATGTAGCATGTCTGCCAACACCGAGCTGGCATCTCCTGTTGATTACCAGTATGGATGCCTTGTACCTCCAACTCTGACTTGATAGATTCCTGTGCCAGAAGCCGCATGTAGCCCTTAAGACCTTTAATGGCTACATCATCATCCTGGATAAAAAAGAAAGGGAAAGGGGTACAAGTACCCCACTTGGGAACTGCTAGCTTGTTTGCCATTCTCTTTGTATGAATACCCATCATTCCTGACTTGCAAAAACATAAGGCAAAGGGAAGGTTTCCTCCCACCTAGTCAGTGTCTAATCTATCCTGAGCTGACACTCGTGGTGTAGTAAAACCCTGCCAGAATCCCCATAAGTGCTAATGTAGGTGAGCAAGTGGCTGAGTAGGACTGGGCAGAACAACCTGCCAAAAGATTATCAGGTCATCTGATGAGCTTTACAGTTTCATAAAGAGGTGAGAAAAGTAGGTAGCATCTGTTCATGTGGAGAGGGATGGCAAATACACAAACTGCCAGCAGTAGCTGTTGCGGAAACATGGCTTTCTCTAAGTAAAAACTCACTCATTATATGTTCAAAAGAAAGCACCTTTGGAATTTCGCAAGAGTTTTAATGGCATAAAGAAGAGTAACTAACAGTGATTAGAAATTATATGAGAATCATTGTATTTTCAGTGATTACTTTTTCAATTTTTCACTCTGCGTGAATCTTAACTTTTGATTGAAAGTCTCTTCAACAGAATTTTGCAGCACTTTGCAAACTTCAATGTCAAATTCAGTTCAAATTGGACGTTAAAGATGGAGATGCCATCCAAGATTATTGATGATATCATTATTCAAACATGGGGCATAACAGAAGTGCAGACTTGGGCATTTTCACATCAGCAGATCACTCTGATAGCATCAGAGAGTCAAAAAGAAAGTTTTCCCTTGAGAGTGAGGCATCCTGAACGAGGAGGAAAGCAAACTGGAAGGACATGAAAGAATTTGCAAATCCTTTGACTTTCAAATGAATGAGATATAATGAATATGTGGTCCTGTTTTATTTAAGACATTGCCTGCGCTATGCTACAAATTTCCCCTGGAATCTTGTAACTTTCTGGCTTGAGTTATGATTTCCTAAAAAAAAAGAAGAAGAAATTACGTTTTCTTTTTTCAGAAAAGCATTTATTTTTTTCTTATCATTTTCATTTTAAAAAAGATCCTGAATGCCTAAATATGCTATCAATTTGTTGCTGGTTAGTTCCAGCGTGTGTTTTTGGCAGGGGGTTTGTGGATGGCAGGAAGGCAAGTAAAAGAGAAAAAAAGAAGGAGAAAACAGAGTATTTTGGTCTTGGAAGGCAGAGCAGTATTTAGGAAGCAGCTCTGAGAAGCCAACGGTCCCTGAAGTAATGAAGTGGGCCTTTTTTTTCTGGGGAGCTTTTGTTGCCAATTTGGAGGGGCCTGTGGGATGCAGTCTTTTTTTTTCCTCTTCTATTTTTCGTCTCTCTATCTCAAAGTAAAATCACCTGGGATGTAATTAATTAATTAGAATCAGTACAAGAAGCTGGGGGAGGTGGGCACATATGTTTTCGTGGTGTGCCGTGGTCGATGTGTTATGGGTGATTGGGATTAATAACAGGGGGCCAATTTGAACTGGGAATCAGCGTGCTTAATAGACATGGAGGGGGTACGTGGGGAAAGTGGGGGAGGTGGGATAAGGGGGAAAAACCACCAAAACAAAAGAACCATTGTAAGGGGGGCGCATTACAGTATGCGCTTCACTTTAGGACACCAGATCCGGGTTGTGGCTGTGGTAATCGCAAAGCATAATCTAAGGCATCAGATTTTATTTCGGCTGAGTAAATATGATATTACTGGTCTTTAGATGGTTTACTATTAGGATGCCACTATCTCTATTGTTAAAATATGGAATGTTTGCATATTATATCTGTAGAAAGCCATCTTAAATGATATATTCCATCAACCCCCTTGTGTGTCAACTCACCCTGTAAAACCAAAGCGAGAAGAGGAGGAAACTGCTCTGGGCTACACATGCTATCAAAATGCTAATACACTTTATCACAACTTTGCAGCAACATGACCTATAAGTTTGCATTTTCATATGCTTTCATAAGAGGAAATTTCTCTCAGGAAGTAAGGGGACGCAACATCCTTAAGTTTAAAGCCGTTCAATCAATTGCACAGAAATCCGGAAATTGCTATTCTTGGCTTTGCAATCAGGGCTGTGGTCAGGGTTGATGGTACAGTGATGTAATGAGCTCAAGCTAAGATCGGTCTTTGACAATGTCACTTGGGTGGTTAAACTTAAATTGTGTTTTCACGCTTGGACTGAGAAGAGAGCTATCTCGGATTAAAGAACATTTTTCCAGGAAATTATTTATATCTAATTTAAAACAGAGGTACGCATAGAGTGAAAGTAATTTTTTTTTTTAAATCATCATTATTATTTATTTATCCTTTTTCATAATTGAAGTAAAGTGTTAGAAATAAAAAGATTTAACAAAAGACTTTGGGAATCTGGATGCATACATAAAGAACCAATTACAGAATGGCTTAGTTTAGGAGGTTGGAATAAGTCTTTTCTCGTGAGGAAAGTTGATCTTTTTTGTTACTTTGTTTCATTTCACATTAAGCCTACTTTTACTTTCACCATCTTTCTCTTTTTGCGTAAAATGTTTAGAGCAGTGTGAGGTTTTCTTTTATTTATGACATTCTGTAGATGGTATAAAGCACCGTCATAAATCGGTGCTGCTACAAGAATCCAGAACTTGGAGTGTCTCGTGAAAAAGGAATCCATAATGATACCTTCTCCCAAAAGGCCGAACAATGAACCTGAATTGAGGCCTGATTCTCTGAGTCGTATTTGAGCCAGAGGGAAACTTTAATTTACTTTTGTAATATCATGGTTGATTAAATATTTCACATGAAAGAATGTGAAAGCACACAGCATATTACATGGGATATTTTAAGAAAATCAGCATTTTAAATATCCAAATTAATGCCAATCTCTGTTACTGATCCTTTACACTTTTCAAAATGGTCAGTTGTGCTCAATATTGTTGGAAGAAGGAGGCAATTACACATTTATACTATGTGATAAAAAGAAAACAATCTAATGGCAAAAATGAAAATAATAACATTGTAATGGGAACCTGAAAATTCACCACTTTAGTATGGCACAGTCGAAATTAGACACACAGGCACATTGATAGTCTGCACATAAACGTAACAGAAATGGGGGGAAAAGGAAAAAGGAATTGAACCAAAGGAGACTTACTTGCGACTCCCTTCCACCTGGCATTTCATACTGAAGGCTGAACACACACAGTCGTCATTCTGGCTCAGAGCCTCTAATAACTACATAAACTACATGAGCAGTGAGCCATGCTGTGGTAAAACGTAAGCCGTTTGAAATAAATGGCAGGGAATCCACACAACAACAGCTCTTTTCAGGGACGAGAACGTATCATGAATAATAAAAAATGTCAAAATCATTTTTCTATAAGTATAAAAAATAGAAACTGATAGAATCCCCCAAAGTGAGGTTTCCCACGTTTTCACTGTATTTCAAACTAATAGAACTTTGTTACATAAACGAGAGCTCAGCTGGGTAACTCTCTTTATTATTGTCACCATGTTTGATGGTTAGAGGCCAAATACTTAGAGCATTTGATGTAACATGAATACTCTTAAAACATACTGTGTTTTCCTGCCTTACCCTCCTTGTGCTCCCATTCAGCTCCCACACATCAAGCTTGGTCCTTTTGTAGGAAAGTGAATTTGAAGAGCTCTTCATATGCATATACGAGTCCTGCATGATTCAGCACAGATGGCACTTCCTCCCTCTGCTAACATCACCAAAATTATAATGGTCTGCATAAGATTGCTCGAAGGTTGTAAAGTAGATCAAAGCCCAGAAGAGGATACGTACCTGGGCTGCTATGGATTGTTGAGTGTGAAAAACATATAGAGCAGCATGACAGATCCCCTCATAGTGGTTGCACCAAAACTGCACTAACTCCAAGAGCTTTAGAAAGTTCAGAATATTAGCAATGAAGAGAATTTTTATACATTTATTCTTAGCTTGTGGTATATTCATAAGACATTCAAACTCATTTCATAAGAGCTAACATTCAGTTTAACATTTTTTTATCAGTTTCAATTACATTTATTATAATATCATTGTATCCAAATAAACAATACAGTCTTCTAAGTTCATCTAATGAGTGCTTGGGCTTGATCCATTTTTGCGTGCTGTAGACCCCAAAACAATTGTAGCAAAAAAGAAAATTGGCACATACTTTACTTTGACAAAATTTTCATTTGCTAGAAACCGGATTAGTTCAGTTCAAGGTTCCACTGAAAACTGATCCTTCATATCTCGTAATGTTTTATGGCTGATGAAACACACCGTTGTTCTGCCGCTATGCAAGTTATTTGTGCTTCTGTTTTTCCAATAACTTCCTGCTCAAGAAAAGGCCAACAAAATGAGTGATGCTGTATGTCGGTACAAATAGCAATATGTCCTGGTTTGACTGATGTATAGATATTAAAAGTAAGTGAAAATGTATTTAATTGAATGATACCCTATAAATCCCTAAAACAAAATCATATCATTGCACTATAAATGAGAAAATAATAACTTTAAAAATTAATAACAAATAATTAACAATAAAAAATTGCTCGACAAACTCTAGAATATTGCGTGAGAAAAATCAGGCGATTGCGCCAGATCATTGTCAGATTTTTAAAAACTTTTTTTTAAACTTTTCTAGAAAATGCAGTGGTAGTAGAAGAGGGAAGAAAGAAAAAGAAGATGAATGTATATAACAAAGGGTAGAAGCACAGTAGGTGCCCACACAGGCTCGCTGCTTGACTCCAAATTATTATTCAAAGTTACACACAGTACTGAAAAAATCCTCCTGATGTTGCCTTGTGGTGGTTTATTTTCTAGGTTTTATATAATTCCAAGCCAATCAAGTGAACCTCTGCAGAAGAGGTTTCTTTTGCATGAGAATCTCAAAGGGAAGTGTTATTTGTTGTTGCTATACCACTTGACAGACACAACTGTGAGGAGGAGCAGTTAACCTTCCATAGTCAGCTCTCTGTCTCTTCTGTACACTTTGGTGACCTGCATCATTCTTCCAAATTTGATTTCTAAACTTTAATTTCCTGGTTAGGTATTTTTTCTTATTTCTATACGCACCCATCTAAACGTGCTTATTTATTTTCTCATCCAGGAGTTCTCTCATCGACTCCTTGGTCTCAGGCTGTCTTCACCACAAATGAGCAGTCTGAATGTGTACACAGCCAACAGATCAGCAATCCACACGGGAACCCCTTCACACTGTACCACTACACAGTCTTAATTAGTCTCAAAACTACCAACTTCAGCTGAGAGACTGCACAGCTCCCCAATCCAATACCCTCTCCAACACTGTTTGTCTGGATGAGTATAGGGTTGATTATTTCCCGTTCACTCATTACTCTCTTACCTCCACTTGTTTTTCTTCCAAACACTTTTGTTGTTGTCTCCATTTGTCTCACCATTTGTGTGCCTTTACTGTAAAATCTCTCTCAAGTACATTTTGATGGGCAAAACCCCTGAAATCCTGAAAATATAGTCTTTTTTCCTCCACTTTTGTGCATTGCCACCTTCCCAAAATAATGATAGTGCTCCTGACATCATTGGCCATATTATTTGAATATAACTGTAAGGAAAAATAGTCAAGCATATAAACAAAATCTCGGCCACAAATGCTTCTTTCTATCTGTGATAAAGAAATAAAATAAAATATGTATGTATATACAAAGCATTTATCGTATGCTAATAACATATTTTAAGCTGAGTGCTGATATTAGGAGTCCAGGTTAAAAAGTTCCCATCAGCAAATTAAACAGAAATGTAAAGATACAACAATATTTCTGCATGAAAATGTTTACAATCAACAAGCCTAGCTAGACTAGAGTCTGTGTTTACGTAGACCCACAGGTTTATGTAAACCCACAGGTTTATGTAGGACTGAAATCATCATTTTTGTCACTGATGCAGTGAGCAGACTATTAGATTATCAATGGATGATTTGGTGTAATATTGTGGGACTTTAGGCATATAAGTGAGGTTACATATAAGTGAACTATGTTCACCTCAAATACATAATCTCTCCCTAAGTGAGAATCAAATGGTGACCAAAATCAAATTGCTTAAACTTGCTAACTTTCTTTAAAAAAAAAAAGAAGAAAAGTGGGCTGCAGGCCAACACAACACTCCACTCCCCCCAAACACTTGATCTCAAAAGAATCCTCCAAAAATTTGGCAACCGTGTATTATGGGACGTTTAAATTTTGATCCTCTGTTGCGGTGCCACTAAGTGTAAAACTATAGTAGAGTTAAGAGTGTGTCATTTAACAACACTTTGCCATGTCAGTATTGATCTAGCTTCCTCAGATATGCAAACAGCCCATGCAAGCTCATGTGGTAGTATTATAAATGGACTAAACTTTTAAAATGTACAAAGTTCTTTTCAACTTACAGTTTTGACCACAGATAACAATACTGGGCACCTCCAAGACTTAATGTTTTATATAATGCTTGGTACAGACGCTCTGTGTATGCTGACTTGTCTAATGCTAAGTAGGCAGTAACAATAGTCTCACAACTGTATTTTGAGTCGAGTTAGCTGGATTCTCTTTGCAATGATGCTGAAGACAAAAAATTCCATGGTCCAACACCATAACATTATCAAACTACAGTTTTTTATTATTGCCATGTGAAATAAAACTGAACCCAAAGCCCTAAATCCGGGATATAGTTGGAACATAGTTGTTTTCGAAATTTAATTTTCTTTGAAATAAAACTGTTTTTCTTTAACCTGCATGGTCAAACCCATGTAATGATTATTTGAAAAAATAGAGATTCCCTTCTTCCCACCTTGTTTCCTTCCTGGTGTGTGTGTATATCAATGCAGCAGGTTCATTTGACATGACAGGTTACCATACATAACAGTGTGTCTGTTAATTAATTGGATGAAGGAAGAATAGGATGTCTAAGAGAAATTGTACGCTCTTTATCTAATTAGCTAAGCATTTGAACGATGCCGTTGGTTCCTGCTTCCCGAAGTAAAAATTGGGTGCATGAAGATCTAATTCATACGAAAGACAATCCCAACATTGCAGCGTTTAAAGAGAAAGACGAGACAAAGGATTATTACACTGTGTAGCATTGGTAGACAAACCCTGAATTAGCACATGAGGGACTGCTGGTGATTTAGAACCTTTTCAAATTAGAAATTCAGAATATAGCATAAAGAGACTGAACTGATTTGCTCTTTAAAATCCAATTTTCGCAGTGGCCACCTGGATAACTTAAAGGCAGCCTACAATTTTGAAGGTCTAGCATAACAAAAGAAACACCTCGCTCAGGACTGAATGGAAGGGGCTTTGATGTCTGGAATCAGTTGTCAGTCATCTCAAAATTCATTCCACACCCACAATGTCATCTGAAATTCAGGTAATCTTTTGTGCACAGACTGGAGAACAATGTGACGAGTGGTTTCTACAAGGATGCGAGAGGCTGCAGAATTGACAAAATGCACAGGTCAGCAGTTTGCAGGCACAAACACACTCTCAAAACATCAATTACATGCCCCATTAATGTATACCCACCATTTGAGAGCAGAAATATACTGTATTCTTACAGATGCCTGACTGTGTTAACATAGACTTCTGTAAACAAATTATCTTTAAAAACAAGCTGTTAATAAATGTAGTACACAAGCACACTTCGGCATTTACAAACACACCTACAACTTTGCCTTTATTTGCTCAACAAAGACAAAGTGATGGATTCCACAAAGTGACAGCACTTCATGAGGGATTGTAGACCAATGAGAGAGAATGATACACGCAGAAATGATTTTTGTCTCACTGAATCACACTTTCGGCTTTTTGCCAACACATATTTGATGAGAAATAGCAGACTTAGGGACACTTTTGCATTCAAGAATCTGTGGATTTTAACATGTTTGATTCAGTAGTAGAATTGTGAAACTGAATATTTAACAGTGTTACAAGAGACAACCTTTTGATAACCTTGAAATTTACCAGAAAATAGTCTTAAATGAGTCATGAGAATCCTCCTCAATTCCACCTAAATAAGGCATCCTTTTGAGAGTGGCCAGTGGCTTTATTCAGAAGTTGAGAGTACAGAATTAAGGAAGGGCAATGAGTGGCTAACACTCTAGCAATGTTATCTATGAGAAAGGCCAGATGACCTGCCCGGTGATGTATGCATATTTGTACGTATGCAGATTTACAGACATGCGTGACATAAATGTTTTTCCCATGCACGTCACCTGTTCTCTTTGCTTGTGTGCAGAGGATATTAGTTATAGATATCAATAAAACTATGAAAGGCTGAGTGTTTGGTTTTATGGAACAACAGGCCTTCAGCTGTCAACATTGCTGCTTGACCACCGACACAGCTGCTTGTGCAGAGATTACCAAACAAAAAACATGGATAAATAAATACTTAAGTCTTGAATGGAATGTGAACACTTGGCAGGTTTGTGTGTGCATATGTGTTGCCATGTAAATTAATAACACACTCCCATGTGTATATGTAGAAAGTCCTGATATGTCATTTGGGAGTCTGCAGCGTTGGTGGTAGGGTTGACGAGGGTTAAACCTAACTTGTATGAAACAGGATTAACCCGCCACCTCTCATGTGGCCTCTGTGTGTGAGGGTGGCTCACATTTTGGCCTTCCCCTCACGTTCACTCCTGAGAGTGGCAGAGGACTGCCTGTGGACAGCTGTAACCTGAGTGGATTCCCTTGCTCCTTCAAATGTGCTTGTCCAAAACCAGCCTTTGCTTACATTTGGCAAAACAACCATCCAGACACGAGCCGATTCATATTACTTATACGTCAAGCTTTTCAGCTGTTTCTCTATCTGAGGAGCTTGAATTTGAAATATATAGACGCCAGGCGTCTGCTGAATCTCATTTTGAAGCTGCTGCTGCTCTCCCACCAGTGTTGAACCAAACGCCTCAGGTCTGTGAATGGTTTTAAGCTAACAAGACGCAGCACCAAGATTTTCAGAGTTTTCCACAAGGACACTATGCTGCAAAACAAGCTGATGAAAGAGGCTTGTCTCATGTCTGCAAGGTGTGTGAGGGCAACAGCAGGGCGTACTCTGTGGGTTCTCTCGGGTCACAGCATTCACCTGGGATATTTCTATTCATTGTTGGAGAGCTCGTCAAGTCTAGCAGGTGTTGTTTGAGACAGACGAGGAATAATCCAGGCTATGACAGGCTCTGAATTATGGAGACTGGCAGCAGCATGTGCTGAAAGAAATAGGATATAGTGCTCTTGGATACAAAGTCTGAGTATGGTAGCACTTTGACTTAAGCGCAGCTTAGTCTATTAGCTTCCTAACGGCTCCTTTAAGGCCGCAATGGGCAAAATGGAAGGAAGGGTTTAAATATTTAAGTGCAAAATTTAAGAGCACACTTAGGGATGATGCTGAAATCATTGCGATAGTGTTTAATCCCAAAATTATTATTAGAATTGGTTTCAGGCAAAAATGAATAAGACATTGGCAGGTTTCACCACACGGTAATGTATTAGTACTTTATCACATGATTGCTGGGAAAGAAACACGATAGAACTTTAAACCCTTAACCTGAATTGCCAATTACGTAGCTGTGTGATCCCAGAAAGTTCCTATTCCAGCCACAGTGCAATGCAATGACATATACAGAAGGTTCAAACTGATGTGGAGAGCAGGGAGTAGAAAGATTCGGCAGCATCCTGAAACTGCCGTTTTTTTCTTCCCATGCCAGATAAACATGCTAATCTCTGTTTGTACTCTTGTCCATTTTCATTTCCTCTCGGGTTTGAATTATACTATAATTTCCCATACGGTGTTGACAGAGAAATCTCTGCTTGCCCTCATTCAAACAATGGTATATTATTTTTAAAGGGAACTGCTAACAACTTTTCATGCTTTCTCGTGTTTTTGTTTAGGTCATTGTTTTTTTCCTCCATTCTGATCATAATTGCTGTCTATTTTCTTGGTTTTCTTCTCTCTTCAGCCACTCCCTTTCCAGTACTTCAGTGATTCTGCTTGATGTGTTTGGAAAATGACTTACCGTATATAAATTCAAATGAGAGACAAGTGACCCCAACAGAAAACTGTGTTTACTGGGCTTATGTTCGTGCGAAGGCTTGTGCGTGTTTATGTGCCTACCTTGACTGTGTATAACTGTCTGGAATGAAAAATGAAGTTGGAACCTGCTTGAAAAACATGATTGTCAGTGAAACTGGGAGACAGGCATCAATGAAATATTGACTCAGGATTGCTGACATCATGCTGTAAACATACTCAGTGCAGAATGTTGACAGAAAAAAAGCTAAAGAAGCATATATGCACACTTCTACCTCTTCTTTTTTGTTTATTTATCATTAATATATTATATGTTATTATTGTGGTCTTAAGTTAACTTGGAAATTGACATGGGATTACAAACATTTTATTCAGGCATATGGGACTTAATTGTAGGATAGTGAATCGTGAATTCTTCTTCTCTCACATCAAACATGTCTGTATTGTAATGGGAGTCCAATTTCTTTCTTCACATTGTGTGTCACTTGCAAATTGGGTGGAAACCATCATTCTGTTCAGCTATGAAATGGAAGTGAAAAACATGCGGTAGAAAAATGTTGTGTGATATTCTATTCTACAGGAGAAATACTGAGGTATCATGAAAGATAATCTTGAGTTTGAACCACCACCGTTCCTTTGAGCCTCCCATTGCAGAGACGCTACCTTTTAATACTAAACAGACCTACATTTCATCAGTAGATAGGAAAAATATCCCCAGAACTACATATAATGAATCAACATACACTTTTGCCGACAGGTTCCCAAACTGTGTTGTTTGTCAAGAATGCATTCTATTAATGCCCTTACATAAAACTCTGAGGAAAAAATTCAATTGATAACCAAGTGAATTAAAACACTTCAAATTATCTTACATGTTAATTGCACATATTCTTCATGCATTTACCCAGAGGACATCTGTTTGTAATGCTGACCACATATGTAATCAAAGTCTGTCTGCAAAGCAACATTTCAGCTTCGGTCAGTAAAACCTCTCTGAAACCTCTCTCTTGCTCCAGCAGGACTTGTCATCATATTGTAGCAAGTCTGATTGATGCTCCTGTGGAAAAACTGCCAGACAGCTTGGTTGCATGCTACAGAAGCTTACTGGTGTAATGTGCATAATTCACTATGGTCATAGAAAGCCAACCACTGCATTTAAAAATGATTAGCCCTGAAAATAAAGCACAGACATCCAGTACTAGTACATCTAGTAGACACACAGCACCCTGCAGATTCTCATGTTAGGTTCCATCAATTTTCCAAGCTACTTCACTTAAGAGGCGATAACTGAAATGTGAAAGATTTTCTCTTTGTGAATGCCTCAAAAAAACGTTAGCATACACCAAAGAACACATAATGTCACGGTATTGCAACACAGTGAAGATGTGAAAACGATGAAAGAAAGACTGATGTGCTCAATCCTAATCAGTAACAGGAAAAAAAAAGGCAAAACTGATGAGTTGTTCAAATAAAATTAATTTTAATTGCTAAAGCTGTGCAATAACATAAAAAAGAGAGAAAGAGAGAAAAATGTCTTTCACAGCTGCTGTCATTCAGCTCCCACGAATGTAGTTTTGGTTTATATGCCTCACAGTTGTAACATAGTAGAAGCTGAGCGTAGATGAAGCCACGTGGGTAGAAGTACAAGGATTTGTACTAAATTATCTGTCAACTCATGTCACATCATTGGCAGTGCTACATAGTAAGCATGCCAACGCTAAGTTGTTCTGCCATGGAGCCTTTGTTAGTTTCACTGATTTGACTGGAATCAATATACTACAAGTTAAAAATGCCAAAAGAAAAAAAAATAGGCTGGGTTGGCATTAAACAGGGACAACAGCCATTATATCATCCAACAATTCAAGTCAGCACTCTCAGACAGCTTTTTTTTTCCAGGTAATGTTTTATTAAAACCAGAGGGAGCTCCTTAGTGTGGTCAGTCACAGGTGCGGAGAAATGGCAGTGTGGTGTTGGGCCATGACACCTGTCAAGAGGTAAAATGAAGTCTCAGGCAGCGTGGCAGCATGAGCTGTCGACTCAGGCAGGAAATGTACTTTTTTTTTCTCTGTTTTTAGATGAAGGATGGGTGGGAACACAGTGCAGATGGATACAGGGGCAGCCCCTAGTCAACCCTACATCTTCAGCCAGTCACACTTAGTGGACCGTGGTTCCTTCACCCAATCCCTCAAACTCCCGCAGGGGTAGCTTGACAGGTCCTCCACCAAGACTTTTTGCCATCAAGAGTCAGCAACAGGTGCCACAAAGACTCTTTGAGTCTGGTCATGCATCACCCTAAGCTTGGTAGCTCTCCATTCTGTTACAGAAACATAAATGTTTTAAAGATACAAGCTGGATAGGGAAAATGGGAAATGGTTGCTAACATGAGAGTCTGTCAGTGACATGGCTTTGTTTTCATATTAGAGATGACCTGAGACATCAAATACATGTCTTTTGTTAGGAAACACACTTTATCAATTATGCTATAATACTTAGTTGACTTAAAGGAACACTACTTAGTCTCATGCTCTTTGATTCGGCAGTGGTCCCCATGTTGTTACTTTTGCATATAGATATGTTCTCTGATCTAAATCATTTTGGTTGGTTGTTGTTATTTTTTGCTGGTATATGAAAGGATAAGAAAAAAACAATCTGTGGTGTAATAATACCTTGCATCATTCAACTCGTGAATGTTTCATTGTCCATGGAGAAAACAGTCCGTTTAATTTCCAGCCTGGAGCCAAACTTAAAGTTAATCCGGTTCATAAGATATATAAAATTTTGGGTATGTAATGGCCACCGTCATTTGAAAATTGACCAGATTCTCTCTGACATTCTTATGTTTAACTTCCTGCCTGGCTAATACAATGGCCCCCCATCAGAATGAACCAGACACATTTCTCAGCAGAACAAAGAGCTTCTGAAACATGCTGCAGTGGTACAGGGATTCCTAAAAATTGTCTTGAATGAATGTGATCAACTTCAGTGGCCCTGCCACAGTTGGAACACACTGGAATCTGGGGGTATCTCTTCTTAAAAACACTGGTCTTCTGCCTGGTGGATCTGGACTGATTGTTATTATATACTTTCCTTTTTCTCAGTGATCTAAAAAGAAATTAGTATATTATATTAAAAAATAAATTAAATGCTACTCGTTGAAATTTCTTCTGCTGTTTGTGTCTTTTCCCGACTTTCTGTAGGACCTGCAGATAGTTGTTCGAATAAGGTTACTGCAGGGAAGATTACAGTGGCATCACATGCCATGCATGAATTAAGCATAGCAAACAGACTTAACCATAGTGGTGTGCACATAAACATCTGTAAACTGTGAATGGAAGTCCAAACAGGAGAATTGTGTTCAACGTTCCCACAGCAACAACTTTCCCGCATCAGAATTTTAATGCGATATAATAATAATAATCATAATAACTATTTAATTCTAAGAAATCTCCGCTTGGTACAGATCTTGCGGCATAGATCACTGAGTGCATCTCAAAGTAAAATAATAAATTGTGAGCTCTATGGTAGAGTATGGTTAGTGAATGCCACATGGCAGTCATGTCAGTGGCTGGAATACCTATTTCTTGTATTTTTTCCTGTCTGCCTTCTTACTATCAGCTTTCCTATAATGGCAGTTCAATAATTAAATAATTCCCTTGAATGAAATTTAGAACACGACAAATGCAGCACACATGCCAGTCACATCTGCATAGAAGTTTGACACAGCTTTTGAAAAAAATCCAAAAGCCCCTTGATTGAGCTACCAGTCATGCGGCTAACAACATGTGCTGTGCAGTTACTGTGGGAAGGTGCCTTAGTGGCTGCAGACCCTGGATGTGTGTGCGTCTGTGTGTGCGTGTGTCTGTGCTGTGGCCGTGGCCCACACACGCCGCTGAATTTGTAAACGGCTGTTTCAGGATCAAAAGCCTGGCTATCCAAAGACATACTTGATTAGTGAAGGGCAGCTCACAATAAGGGCTACACCAAAGACTGCTGGACAGATGGACTTCTTTCTCTGTGCTGTAAATACTGTGGGGGTTCAATGTGTTTAACTTGGCATTGTGTTTGCAGCCATGCAAAACAAGCTGAGGAAACTAGTGTAGACTTTACTTTTCCAAGTCTCTGATTTCCTTTATCATCAGTATCATGCACCACATTTGATTATAGGAGTTTTAATCTTAATGACAAATTGTCTTTCGGACACAGTCATTTTCTCTCAATCTTGACTCTTTTCTAATCACCTTTTCCCCACTCCTGCACTTACTGGAACTGGACAAACTAGTAGTCCTTGGTTTTGTGACTTAATGCTTCATTTAAAAACGAATGAGCTTTTCTCTTGGATTCAATTACCATAGTTAAAGGCCAGTATCATCTTGCCACTGCAATAATAACTTCATAATTGTATTCACACACAGCCCCACCCACAGCCTGCCGATAGCAAAGTGTTGTTTCAAACAGTGCCTGATCTCTTCTTTGTCCATGGCCTTGATGTATGTGAACTGTTTCAAAGTTGGAGTGATCGTATCGCTTACTGATAAACAAAACACAAGTGTTAGCTTGACTCCGCTTTCAGAATCAATGAGGTTGGGAACATTTGAAATGGATTTCTCCGTGAGGTCACGGTGAGTGCCTTGAAAATGTGCTCCATATTTCCACCGCTGCTGGCACAGTTTGTCATGGGTGTCTGTGTGAGTGTGTCTGTGTGGCCTGACGAATGTGTGTAAAAATTAGTGTACATGTGTGACACAAAAGGAGACCCAGTTTGTGGTTCTGTGATTATGTGAGAGTGTGTGCGTGCTTGCATGTGTGTCAGCAGTCAGTGAGAATCTGGAAAGCATCACTGCTCACCGCTAGCATTGACGACGTGTGCGTACAACACTGACTTTGCCCTGAAATGGTCTCAGACAGCAGAAAATATGCTTATAATGAGGTTGAGACAGAAGACAAATGATATGTTCAGACATTGTAACTGTGTGCAGTGATTGCTCTACCACAATAAAGTTTTTACAGATTCCATTTGACCAACCTTTTCGTCAATATTATTTATCTAAGAAAGGTAAATTGCTTGTTATTTAAAGTGTACAGTCAGTCCAACCTCATTTTTTTGCACTGATGCTTATTAAATAAAAATCACGGCATGTTTGGACTGTTTTTTCTGAGGTTGGCCTGAGGTTGGTATGTACAGTATGTTAAATCCTCTGTCTTCCCACATGTAGGTGATGAAAACAAACAGGACTGAATTTTCTCACTTGCAAAGCCAAAGACCACCAGCTAAGCTCTTTAAAGTGTGTCAGTACTCATGTCATTGTCAAATATCACTGTTCCAAGCGTTGTGATTCAGTTTAATTGGCCCTCCGCAAATTACGTTCGCACATACTTCACAGCAGCCACTCGCATGGATTCCATAGTCTAGTAGTTGCCTCGTGGCTTGCTGACCTCAAAACAGTATTTACTTCCTGTCCTGGTTCAGGTTGTCTTGACCAACATATATCACCCTTCCCTGTGTTTCGAATACACGGTCTGCTTCTGTCACTTGTCCCCCCAAAACAATTTCAAACCTAATTGCCTCTGACATAAACACACAGTTACCGCATTGATATGTGGTTTGCAGAGTTAAATTATGAATAGGCATCACTTAAAGCTTGCACTTGAACTTGAGCAGATGAGGTTTAACCAGTGGGACTGAAGCAGAAACACCTTAAACGCCTTGAATATGTGCCAGGATCACAGAACATTAACCCACATCTGTTTCAATATAATTATCATGTTATCTGTGATCCATATGAATTAAGTCAATGCCTCTGTGGAAATCTAGCAGCACTGAATATGCAGATTAATGTGTCATATTTCCATTACTGAGCACTGAAGTTCATCATCGTGCAAAACACACCTTGAGTTTATTTGAAATTTGAAATGTCATCTTTAACTTTAGGAAATTAGCTGCAACATTCAGCATTTACAAATACTGATTACATTTTAGATTCAAAATGAATGAGAATTGCAAATGTAGTCCATGGTGAATAATGCATTTACTGTCTCGACTACGATCCCTGTAGACTTACTATGGCGATGAAAATACAGAAGCTACAGTGATGAGATTAATACTACCAATGAATAGAGCCTCTTTATTCTGTCCTCAGTTCTTACCCTGAAAAAATAGCCCAACTCATTCTCAGGCAAAAATATTACAGCCCGGGTGATGATTAATTTAAGTAAACAGTTTGGAGTGGGTCAGTGATTCTGATTTGCTCTGCTACAAGTGTTCATCTCAAAGATGTGCTGAAATATATGCTGTTTGTATTCCCAAGAGACAGATGAAAATCAACAAGAAAAATCATCAGCGTTGAGGGATATAAAAGCAAGCATCCGTCTTTATTAAAATCCCTGGTATATGTTAGAGGATCTCAATCCTCCTAGGGTTGTAAGCCAGTCCTTAAAATAAACAGCTGCTGGAAAGGAGTTAAAAAAAATATTTGAAATTAATAACTGGAAGTTCCATCTCTCAAATGCACACTAATGAATCAGCGCTTACACACTCTTAGATATTGAGAAAATCATGCACCCATCCTGATTGTGCCTGAATCACATTTTCTTAAAGTTACTTTTCTTGTTGTTTAACTGCCATTATAAGAGACTAAATATGAGATGAAATTATTCATTGCATAGATGGGTTTTGGGTTAGAAACCACTGGCAACAACGTACCATATTCTTTATTTGCAAAGCAGAGACAGATAGACTAATGTGGAGTTTCTACTTTGTGCACATACTGTAAACAACGCATTGAGAACTTCAGAGTAATTCCCGCTCATACTCAAAGTATTTGCAAGAACATTTTGAAAAAGAAAGTGGAAAAGATCTCAAGCCTATTGTCATTAAATTTCTGTGGGTTTATTTGTCTAAGACTCAGGCTCAGGGGGAGAGCTGGTGAGAACTGGGGTGGTCCGCACTCTCCATTTGTTCATTGAGTCTCTTGAATTGACGCTCCACACAGAGATTGAAAGGTTAGAAGTTGTACAAAATGAAAAGAGAAAGTCTGGTCAAACGGATACAAGTGTGTGGAGGATTATTTTTGGGGGAAAGCACTTTTGAGTGAGTGTACAAAAAGTGTGTGTTACTTGGTGTCATGGGTACAAAAATGGGTGTCAAAAATTTGAAAAAACTAGAAAGATATAATTTCTGAATAGTCAAAGAAGTTTTGGGGTGTTGTTAGAGCAGCTGGGCTTTTCACCTCCATGTTTTTTTTTTTTTTTTTTTTTTGCTGCACTGAATGGAGATGCTGTCTTGTGCCCATCTGTACTTTGCACTCTGAACCCCCTTTTCTATCACCGGTCCTTTACAAATGCTTCAACTTTCCTTCACCATGCACAGCACAGGGAAAGGGGGTTAGGAGCAGAGGTGCTCCGGTGCAGGGAACACTCTAGCCATCTAAACTGAAGCCATCATCAGCAACTCTCTCTCACCCTCACATACCAACCTCCCCACCCCCCTTTCCTGCCTGATGTGGCTCTACAGGATCTCATCTCACAACTGGTCCGGGCTCCCTCTGAAGTGTCAAACTAGGTCTTAATTCAAAAGCCCCCGGGTCCATTGCAAACTATCCACTGTGCTTACCACTCAATTATCTTCTTGCCCCCCCACTATTACGGCCCCCTTTGAAAACAGTGTGGTGGGTCAGCTTGGTTTCAGAATCCCGATGCCAGCATCCTTAAAAAACAGTAAAACCATTTGAAACAAGACAAGCATTTGACATCATTTTATGTATAAGAGTGTGTGCGATAGATCTGGAATATTCTTCTTTCCTGTGATGCTAAAGTAATGTCTTTGACTCAGGGTTTCTAACAACATTTGACAACCCCTCTGTTGGCTATTCGTATAGTTTAAGGACTGAGTCTTTCTCTTTTATTGCTCAGTTAGAAACAAATAATGTCCTCACCCTCCAGCCGTTGCCGAAAATGCCCTCTGAGACCTTGACGCTTGGAAACATTTACGAACGCTCAGAGTCACAGGAAACATATCGAGGAAAAAATGCCCGCTCTCTTGACGATGCTCCCCTCCCCTCCTCAGTTCCTTACCGGCAGTGGATGTGGGACCAGAGAGCTTGAGAGAGGTCAAAGGTGAGTGAGAGAAAAGCACAGATGACTCTCAGATGGATTAGCACTAAGTGATGCAGACTCTCCCACACAATCACAACACCTAAGAGGTTATATTCATGAGGAGAAAAAGAGATCAGTCTTCTTTTTTCTTTTTTTTTTACCAATTTCAACCACCAGCTGCAAAGATGGTACATGAACATTGCCATATGATAGATTAATCTCCCTAAACTAGTTATCTTCTTACATGTCTGCCTGCCAAGTTTTATCGGATTTAGAATTGGATTCAGGTGACCATCTATAAAAAATTCACCATAATATTACTGTTTCTGCAGGAGGCAGTTTTAACAAGGGCAGTTACACCAAAGAATGTTATAGTGCAGTAGTTGATTATTCAAACTGCCCTGAATAACATTATCAGTAAATTAGTGGAGCATAAATTCTTAGACAAATTATGAATCCCCCTGCAGAGGTGGGTGAGCTATCATTAATCTTGCATACATGTGAAAATGGAGCTGGGTGGCTTCACACTCTTAAACTTAAATTAACTGCGATCAATCATCTTCAGTGTGTCTCACTCTTCCAGGAAAAGGACATGATAAGACAAAGAGACGGCTTATCAAAAAGCAAACACCGCACTCATTTGTATCTTTCAAAAATGAACAAGCAAAGACTAAACTTCCAAATTTAGAGTTGGATTTCATTCAAGAAATCCTCCTCCAAGAGAAATTCCCTCAATATGGCCCTCTTTAATGAATAACTCAAGATATCTACTATCTATTTGAAAGATAACACATTATTGTGGATACTTTAGGGAGACTGAACTGTCAGTGTGACATTCCCATCTCCATTCATCATTTCTTCATCTGATTCCATTTACTTTCATTTGTGCTCAATTTTAAGTTCTGCATTAGAGAAAAATTTTAACATCAAAACTAAAATGAAAAATAAATACACAAATAAATAGACAAAAAAGAAAAGATTTTTGTGCTTGCTTAAAGGTGGATTTTGTGAATTGGTCTTCAGAAATACTCACCACAACCCGGCAGATTAACCAAGTGTTGTTTCCATTACTATTTAGAGTCAATTAATTTATCAAAAAGTCATTTATTTTTCAGCCTACAGTGTGACAACAAAAGGGAAATGAAACTCCTCTTTATCAGCATTGTTGATTACCATTGGCTCTGTTCATTTTCTCAAAAAAATTATCAAGAAAAATAGCTAATCAACAATAAGATGAGCATATGCCAATTTTGATCTTATTGCTGAAATATGCAGCGTAGGCATAGCAACATAGATCCCTCTACACGTGTATAATTTACATCACATGACTAGTTTGGTTTTTTAGCACAAAAATTATATCAAACATGGTCATCCTTTAAACACGTGGGCTTTGGTGATTCACAATATACCAGACAGCTCAGCCTCACATTATTACACACATCAGGTATGTTGTAGAATCAGTTTAGAAATATTTGGGCTCCATCATAGGCTGCATCCACAACCTTATCAACACAAACTTTTTACTTACCAGTCCAGAGGAAAAGTTTCAAGTTCTATATCAGATTTAAGTCCTTTATTGCCTATACACTGCATCCAGTGAAGAAAAGCAAGACTTGCTTTTTTTCTGTCATTTTGTATTCTGCTACTGAATGTAGTTTCATTGTGGGAGGAGGTGATGGCAAAGATACTGATTGCTTGCCAGGAGGTCCTGACTTTGTTGTAATTATTGTGATTTCGCAGTTTGTTTGTTTGCCATTGCTGGCTACTCTTCATCTGTTGGTTCCAGGGCAAACTACACATGATACCCTCATAGTTTTTTAGTTGTATATCTCAGCTGCTTGTATATAAGCATTTTGAACATATATATATCTATATATATATATAGATATATATATGTTACGTGATAGATAGCCTATTGCTTTTTCCAATTGTCTTGATTTAGCTGTTTTTTCAATGTTTCACACATATTCACAACAAGCACCATTAAAGGGATAATCCGGAGTAAAATGCACTTTAGATCAATTTACGGGATGTTGGTAGTACATACGTTGAGTTGACATCAAAATTATGTCATTCGGATGTGTTTTGAGAATTTCGATTTGACCGTTTTTAGCCAAAAGTCGTTAGCCTGGAAGTCAGAGGGGCATATCATGTCACCGCTACAAAACGCTATTTTTATACCTCTTCTACTGCTCCAAACAACATAACACTTATGTGGTAGTGAGTAGAGGGTCCCTAAAGCCAAACAGAAGTGTCCCGAGGTCTTCATGTGGTCGGATATCTAGTCCAGAATGAATTTAATCAAGCCAGTACCTTTCCAGAAATGTTGCTGCTGCAGCTGCCGTTTAAGACCGTGGTGAAGTTGGTTTGATATTGGTTTGAAAAAAAAGACACCTTATTTCCTTATTGTGAATATCTGTCAAATATCCAATATCAAACCAACTTCACCACGGTCTTTAGCGGCAGCTGCAGCAGCAACATTTCCGGAAAGGTACTGGCTTGATTATATCCGACCAGATGATAAAGGTTGTATGATGCAATTTCAATCTTTATCGATGTAAACTGTGTTATGTCATTTTAAGGATTGATAGAATTTTTTTTTTAAATCAATACACAGTTCAGCCTTCCACACCTTTTCTCATAATCTTCTTTTTCTGTGCAGCAGAGACTAGATTCCTTCCTAATAAGTACCCACTAATTTGTCGCAACTTATCAAATCCAAGTCAACTCTCAGCTGTTCTCAGTCTTCAGAGCTCTCTTCCAATGGTTACAATTAACGGCTTTTTAAGGAGATACAGGATCGTTCACAATTAAATTTCTTTACAAGAAAAATAAATTATATCCTGACTAAAGGAAATTATGCCGTGGCAAAGAAATGCTTACAAAGAGTTGTTGCAACTGCATTGCACTGGCTTGTCTCTGTAATACACTCATTCAGTCACTGTTATGTTCAATAGGAAACCTTTCAAGCATCCACATTTTACAACAAACCGTGCATTTAAGACCATTTAAGAGGTTATTTATACTACTTTGTGTTTTTTTGTGCACCATTATAATTCCATGTACGTTTTTTGACATTATAAACAGGTACGCTCCTCTTTGAGAGGTAGCTATGCCTGGAAGCTCCACGACATTACTCTAAATCTTTATTTCTGTGACTGACAAAGTTTGCACCACATTCGCTTCTAGATTTCACGATGATAAATTATAGTTTCCATATCTTATCCTAATATATGTTCTCTGACAAACCTGCAATCAACAATTATTTTGTTATCTTCATTTTATTTCATTGATAATTACTTACTGGTTTAATTAAGTCTATGTCAGATACTCACGTAAAAGTCCAAATCCTAGAGTTTGAACGACAGTTTTTAATGTTGTATTTACAATTATTTGCCAGGCCTCTCTTTTGTTATAAATGGACTCTCAGTTGCATACATTGTCTCATTATCTGAAGAAAGATCACATGGTTAAAACACACTGCAGAGTCTGTGTACTAGTTGCAGTATTCGTAAGCTAACGAGTGTCACTTCTTTATTACCAAACATGGTTACATGTCTTTGTGCATTAGGGTTTTTTTTTCTTCTCACAACTAAAAAGGAAATACGTATAACCCTCAGAGCCAAGACAAAGAAAATCAAAACTTGGACACCTTGAGCTGCAGTGTGAATATTGCCTTAGTCATAGTCCTCCAGCTCCCCCTCTCTCCTGTCAAAAACTTTTCTTCCTTTCCTTTTTTACACTTTCCTCCTTGCAAGCCTCTATTTACACGCCCATTTTCCTCCCTCTCACCCCCATACATTTCTTTCTCCACTCCCAAAACTGTATCCCCTTTTACACTCCACCCGCTTTCCTAATCAGAAACACACGTACATCAGATTATTTCGAGAATGAATCTCCCTCTATTTCTTTATCAGCTGCTCTTCCCTTTCCTCATTGTCTTCCATCCTGTTTTGTTCTCCTTCTCTTTACTTCTTCCAAAGCTTACACATGTGGATTTGATTGCTGAAGCTAACACAACAGAAACAGCTAAAGGCAGGAGGCTGTGTTTTTGGAGTATGTTATTGCACCAATTCATTCTTTCACTGTAATTAGGTAGACCCACCCATGCAACCATCTCAATTTTTTGTTTCTCCCTACAAACCCTTGTTTGCAACTCTGGTCTTAATTAAGTTTGCAATGCAAACAAATCGGTCTGAACTGAGCTGTAACTTTGTTTTTATCTATTAATTCATGCATCTATTTATGAATTTTCTATTTCGCTGTGTAGCCTAAAAGTGGAATAAATGTTGGCTGGGAAAAATGAATAATTTTATGGTTTGGGTAATTGTGGTACCCTGAAAATATGGCATGACATCAGAAAACATGTAGTCCTGACATTTGTCTTTCGTGACAGAACCCACGTTAGTTAAATCATTTTTGTATTGCTGTTTCAAGACTAATAAACCGGTCAGAATATGGAACTTTTGTCTTTTTTCTTTCTTTTTTTTATAATCAAAGTACTGTATTGGCAAAAAAAAAGTTTGCTATTTTATCCTTTTCCAGCATATTTTCTTATGGTTGCTTCTTTCATCTTGAGAATGCCCACAGAAGTGATACTGCAGCCTGCACTCTTAAGTAAACAATTCTGGGAAAAGTTAATCATTTTAACAGAATCATTTGCTCCACCAACCAAAAATAAAGCGATCCCAGTGGAAAGTAATAGGCAGCTGTAAGTGTGTTGTTTAACAGAATGCACAAGATTCAATTAGATATGAATGAAAGTCTGAGGTGGAATTTTGTCCACTACTCTGAAATTCCACTTGCTGTATTTGTTAATAAAGCACCAGTTACATGTAACAATTAAAACACAGGTACATGTATTTGTCTCTCTAATAGACCAGTGACTTTAGATGTGTCTCCCGTAGAGAGTTCCTATTATTTATATACTTATCAAGTCTGAATCATCATCACACCAGACTTTGATAAAAGAGTAGATAAAAGACTGTGGAGTGAAAGTTCGGAGTTGAGCAGAAGTGGAACGTTTGCTGCAGTAGATAATTAAGGAGAAGCAAATTGACCGTGCACCATAGGAATGCTTTGCTCTTCTGATTCGCATGTTGCTCTTCAACCCCTTCCTTCCTTTGCATTTGTTCAGTGGAATTTTTCCTCTAGGGAGGGAAAGTGATCGTTCGGTTTGGGTGATGGACAGAATTGTTTGCAGGAAGTTTTCCCACACCACAAAATACTGCAAGATGTTTTACATTGTCATCACCTAAGGATGGCATGGCACTCCCAAACGGCAATGACAGAGTTTACCCTGCATGTGATATTAATTAGTGCTGGTACTTTTGCTAATCTCTCTTCGAGTAACTGGAATGACTTAACACAAATATGTTGCCCACTTTGACCAAATTCCCCAGAAGTCATGCCAGGAAAGACTGGCTCACATCTCAGCTATGTGAAACTGCTTTCATACCGTCAGCCATGTCTTTTGAATGCCCCCACCTACCAGCTGAGTGTGATCACCCACCTACAAGATGTTTCTCTTTCTTCTCCCCCATTTCTGCCAACTTTGCAAAGAAAGTTATTTTCATAAAATAAACATTTCACTTCTGCTTTCAGACCTTCATTTTTCAAGATTGACAAGAAGCCTTTGGGTGCTCTTAGCAGGATGTGGTTTGCTGTTAGTTGGCGCAGATAAGCCATGTATTCCCATTAGTGCTGATGGTGGAAGAGTGCCTTATTCTTCTTCTACGTGTCATGGCTGCCAGATGTAGATCTGTCACACTGTGCAACTACAACTTTTGACAACAATGTAAAAGACATCGCTTGGAGTCTTTAAAACAAAGGCTAATTGGATAGACTCACTAGCATGTTTATCTGTGGATTTCTCCCATTTTTTGCGAAAGCAGAAGCAACTCAGCTCGCGTAAGAACAATTTTTAATTTATGCTTTGCAGATTTCAATAGCTGACAGAGTGAAGTGAATTTTTTGATGAGGACATCAGTCCCTCTGGGTTTTGCTCATGTAGCACAGAGATATAAATCAGTTCCTATTAGACCACCTACTAAGCTTATGGGTCTCTAGTCATTGACATACATTAAGAAAGCATATACAGTACATCATATACTCAAAAAAAGAAGGAAATAAGAAACACGATTGCTAAGTCACATAGAAAAGAATGAATTGAAATACTTTCTTAGAGGCACTTGGGGCTGTTATTGTTTGTGACAGAGAAGTTTTAGGACCAGATAGTTGTCTGTGTGTTCATGCCAGTGTTGAGTAACTGCAACTAAGCTAAATCTTGTGGATGCATTTATGTAGGTGGCTGAATCTGTTTTCCAAAGTTGTTTGGCAGTCAAATTCTGCAAACATGCGCCTCACACATTTTATTCTGGACGTTACAAACTGAACCATCAGTAATTAGCTTGTTTTTCACACAGAAGATAAAGAACTGGCAAACTTTACACTGTACAAGTTCTGAAATGCATGGTGTTCCATCTTGAGGAAAAAGAAGAAAAAATTAAATAATCACTAAAAGATGTGTGACAAAGCAGCTAAACTTACAGGCTGTCTTCTATTACTGCAGTGAGGAAAAACATTTAGGAATAAGATCAAAAAGAGATGATAGCACAGTACTTTAGTTCAGTGCGTGTGCCTGAATTGTCATTGGGACAATCGGGGGATAGTGGATACCATCAAGTGGGGGACAGAGAGGAGATGAATGGGATTGATTACACCAGAACATTAGGTATAACAAACCACTAATCTGATGGTCCATCTGCAGTCGTACATCTTCATCTATCATTCACTCTCCTGTCCATCACCACCGTAGCTCAGGGGCAGTCCAGGAGCCAGACGTGGTAAACTCCTTCCTGCACATGCATTTCATGACTCAGCGCCTGTGCATCCATCAACCTGTCTATCTCTATTCACAATGTGACTTACAGATCTGCATTCAAATGATGCAGCCCTGGATGGCTGGGATGATAGTTTTGTTTAGCTTCAAAAACAAAGTATTGAAAGAGTCATTTGTTTTTTGTTTTATTTTCCTGAAACCCTGTGTTTCCCACATTGTGGACATATTTTGGCTTCTTGCTTCACTGCCAGCATTTGCTTTGCATGAGACTCTTTTTGGTCCGATTCATAGGCCTCCATTTTGTGCCATTATCTGGCTTACTAATTCCTCAATCTTGCCACTTAAATGTAATTATGGACATCACGTTATGTTTTCAATGGAAATACATTTGGTGCAAAGAGCTTCGAGGGATCATCTGGCTTGGCAAATCTTCCATCGATGCAAAACAAAAACATGCATCAAGAATGGAAGGCAGACCTTCTGACGTTTTTGATCACAACAAGAGGGATGAAGATTTTGACATCTGTATTTAGCTAACGGGCCACATACTGTACCCATGCTCTGTCAGTGCCACTAAAAGGTGCCTGATGGAAAGCTTGGAGTTATCCCCCAAGTGGAAATGAAAACCAGAGCTTTGTGGAAGTAAGTAACAAGGATTTTATTTCCTTAGCAGATGGCTGAAGTACTTCCTTTGCCACCAATGTTAACGTGTTCATTAAAGGGGCTTTGTGGTAGTCAGGGAGGAAGGGGCCTTCTAGCTGTTATCACAAGCTGCAGAGAGACATTGTTTGCTTCAGAGACATTGGTCCATCAAACTCTAAGGCAATTACAGTGAAAGCTAAGAGGTCAGGGAGAAGGGAGAGAGGAATGAGCCTGCTGGATCAGCTTATCGGATGGCCAGAAACCGAGGAACAGCTGAGGCAACTCACAGTGCTTTTCTCAGAAATCAGGAGAGTTCAGTGCAGAGGGGGAGAGCAAAGGTCAGGAAATGGAGTTTAATTTCACAGATTATTTTATTTTATAATTAAGGGGTCTTTTAAATATTTCAAGCCCAGCTACAGAAGTCAGACGGACATCAGACGATTAGAATAATTTCAAGAAACAGATCTCTCTGAATCTGTGCTCAGTAGGAGATTTTTTAAGCTTTAGGAAGCACAGACAAATGTATTGCATATATATTGCACACTATATACAATATTAATGAATCAGGGGGTCACACCAATGTTGAAATATGTATTAGCAAATAGTGAGAGAGGAATATTAAGTTTCAGCGTGCTGACAAATGTTAATAATTCACAATTAATAGCCTGTAGCAAGATCGAGCCCTCAAAAAGGCAGTACTATAAGTCAATATTTTATGAATGTCAAAGCTCAACTTTGCATGTGTAAGTATTCATATGCACATTGACCTCATACACTGAATAGTGCATATTAAAAATAACTCTGATGTCTGTTAGTTTAGATCTCACATGTCACATTGGTTTTGACCCATTTCTCTGCAGGTTTATCATGTTTGCCACATGATCTGTGCTGATTAGCTTATCAGCAAATATGGCTTCATTGTCATCTGCAGATTGTATAGATTTGGGTTCAGGAGTTTAACAAGAAGAGTTGACAAAATGCCCTGACCAATAAAGCACCAGCTGGGTATCTTACAATAGCCTTCACAGACTGAGACAAAATGCTGCTGGGTTTCATTGGGACATGGTCAGGCACAAGGAAAAAATTTAGCCAATAAAATGCTCTCTACTGCCACACCACCTTAGCAGCACAAAGAATGTTTATCTAAAGCATGGTTCACATTGGTTTCATTCATCTTTTTAGTATCATTTTTAATATCTGTTTTATAGCAACAGATTCTTCTGCTCTACCTACTGATTTAAAACACATTGTTCTTGTAAAAGTGTTCTGCTTTGAACCAAACTGTGTTTTTGTCCCTTTGAAGATACAATCCTCTCCATCTGTTACCAACTCATTCTCAGAGTCTGTCTTCACCCATTCACATTGTCTGCAGTTGGTAATGCCAGAAAAGAGCTCAAAGCTCAAAGTATAAACAAGCTCTGTATGCATCTTGCCAGCACGTAATGCATGACATGATCTCCATCTACATTTATCCTGCTAAAATAGTAAAAAATGCAGAGACCTGTGCTCATTTACTGTAATCTGCGCAATGTAAAAAGGAAAAGGACTGTGTTTATTTTGACTGAAGCAAAACAATCTCCTTCTCCATTCCTTTCTCTCGCCAGATTAATTGGTGAATTTGACTTTTGTTTGCAACACAAGGTTGAGGGCAGACTCCTTGACACCGCCAGCGTGGCAGCCAGGAGCAATTGGAGCGCCACACAGCAGTTAGTGTGACGAGACGACGAGGCGAGCACTCTGGGTAATTAAACTCAGTTTAGAGGGTCCATATGTCTGATCAAATCAGCAGTGTAGGAGTTTCACCTATTGTGCAAAGCTTGGATTTGAGGAAGCTCACATAAAGCACCTCAGAGACTGAGAAAAGATACAGTACTGTTTGTCTATGCTGTTCAGCTGTAGACAATTTTATTGAGAAGATATGTCAGTTATGTGGCAGGCTCTCCATCAACGACTCAGCACTTGTTTTAAAAGATTTTCTCTGCTGGAGAGGGGATCTATCAGCAAAAGTGTTTGGTTTACAGGACCCCTGTTGACATATATGGGACACCCAAGAGATCCCTCAGTCTTTTTCTGACTTATGACCTCATAAGTCAGAGAAAGGCTGACCCCAGCTGCCTGGGCACACTCATACATGGAGAGGAAGTGGAAATTACCTCTTAATACTGTCAATGCCTCGATGTTTTTACAAAGCATGGTGCATGGTGAAAACACCCTCACCTCCATTACTCTGCATATTAAGAACACAGAGAAGCTTGGATGTAGGTGAAGATGATTTTGTTTTCCCAGTGGGCTATTCTAGAAGAAGAATTATGCAAAGCTTTGAAATATGAACACATTTAGCTGCAGAACAATGATGTTACCTCCTTGGGGATATATTTCAGTTTGAAGCATGTCATTGCTCTGACTTTAAAAATCTACAAGCTGATATGTGCCATATCCTGTTATATCATTTTAATAAAACTAAAGTAGTTGATGGCTCAATTCATGGCTTTTGTATACCCACATTATAATATGCTTTCAAGAAATACAGCTTTTAGTGTACTAAAAACATCACAGTTTCAGTAAAATTAAGAGAAAATGCTTAGAGGTAATCAAGTTCCCTTACAGTATTTTCCCTCAGCCATCTGGTAACTATTGAACATTGTTTTTTGGATACTTTGAAAAAGAGCCCATAGCTTACTCATTATCTAACACAGTCTCATTCCCACCCCTTCTCTTTTTCCAACTGTCTCCTATTCTCTTCCTCTAGTTCTTTCTTTCTTTCTGCCTGTCTCCAGCTCAACAGACCAGTTCACTTAGGCAGACACATTACTTAATGAGGTAATTGGTCTAATGTCTCTGGGGTACAATGAAAAATGCCACAGAACGGCATACTATTGTGGTTAAGTTTCAACCTAAAATCACATGCTACTTGGCATTATTGGATGTCATGCATTCTGGGCCAGTCATACACTGTGCTTCAGTCATTCTGACTTGTTGTTACTTTCTCTGAACTAAGAAACAAAAGAGAAGATGATGGCAACGTGAGTGTTGGGCCAGTGTTTGCCAATGGGAGCGACTGAAGCATTTTCAACTGGCAAATTGCCATGATTATGGCAACACTGACAGCACTAAAATGTGCTGCTGCTGAAACAAAATGCTCCTTCCACTGTGGGGGATCCTGATTTCTGGTATGTGACCTTGTGGTTGACATGGAACCACAAAAGTAGTGATCCCCTTCCATCCCTCTGCAATTTTCCATCCAGCTCCATTTGTTTTTCATTTGGAGAAACAAAACTGTTCACCCTTTTTCCTTCTGTGAAAACATGGCATCCCAGAAGGCTTTGTGGGAAGTATCAATCACTGTAATAGTTGTACTGTGATTACCTGAACACATCATATCGGACATGCCCTTTTAAATGAAAAAACAGGACGCTGGACAAATGGCAGCAGCGATAACACGCAATGTTGTGAAGCTCGAACTAAAAACCTTATCTGTTACAAGATAGAGCGTTTACAATTTTTGTGCAACCACAGTATCTGACATAGGAAGAACATGATGTTGGATGGATGAGCAAGAAGACCATGTCAGCAGATCTGGTGCGTCTGCATGAAACGTGAGCCTCATAGTCTGAGGAAGCAGTGGAAACACTGTAAGTGTATGACTCAGCCAGTAAGAGTGTGGGAGAATGAAATCACTGGTCTGATTTATTGTTCTGTGTTTTTACATTTAACGAGCAAAGCTAATGGGAGAGATTCCATGATTGTGAGAAATAGTGCAAATACTTTGGGTAATCGCCTCCTTCAGAAAACTTATTATAAAAAAGTTGAATATCATACCATCAATTTTATGTTACAATTGAAGTCTGCTTAAGCGCTCAACAAGACGCTTTTAATGACAGATGTTGAATAATTGAATTTCTTCCTCATTGTAGTGACTGGAAACTCCATCGGACTGCTTCCATTAAACTGATGATAGAAAAGGAAATCTTCCCTCCTCTCACAGACTGGTAAGCCAATGGCATGTATGGATAATGAATTAAAAGAAATGGAAGAAAAGTATGCAATCATTTTCAGCAATCACGGGACGCCATGATTTCTCCATTACCAGCGGTTTGAGTTGATAACTTTGTTTTGATTTTATTCAGGGAGCGGATTCAAGAACAAACCGAGGGGTCCTTCTCAGGTCAGGATGATTAGATTTCAGCGTGAGAGGTATGAAAACTCTTTAAAATGAACTGTTTGAATTCTTTTTAAAAAGTTGTTATTGTATCTACAACCTCAGACTGACCTCTGACCTCAGATCAAACCCCCTCAAAGCAGATGAGATCAGATAAAGTTACCAGTGTTTGTATATTGTTGTGGGTTACGCATTTGGATGTGAGAAACTGTGACTTTGACCAAACTGCCAACTGCAATGCTATTTTGCAGTTGATGTATTATCACACTCTGAAACTGCCATGAAGCAAACCACAAAAGAGATCTGAGACAGGTGAGCAACATGTTGCTTTATTTTACTACACCGTTTTCTTCCTTTCACTGACACGTGCGTTCAGATGGGGGTCAACTCGTGCCCCAGTATTTGTTTTAATCTACTTTGGGCTACCAGCTGAATGGAGTTTTGTTGTGCAAAATCTGAGACAAAATACCAATTAAAGTTTGCAAGCGGCTTTTTTACTTTAGCAGTGTTTTTAATTTATTCTCTTTTTTTTTTTGTAATTGGCTGTGCTTTGTGAAAATATTCATCATTCACATGAACAGATGGAATTATCATGATGGTACAGACTGTAAAATGATGTGCAGAACACTCATATGTAACCATAAGGGCTGCATACAGGTAAAATATTTTCCAAACCTCTTGTACCATTCAAGGATTCATTCAGACTGTTGACTAGACCAGTCATTCATTCATTAAAAATGTAATATTGATATGTAAATATCATAGCTTCATTAACAATGTGCATATGTAAATGCTGATGTGGCAATATGGCGATCATTATTTCACCATCACCATTCTGTCTTTTAGGACCCTTCTCCAGCCTTGCAGACACATATCCTTTACCAAACCTTTCACCACCTCAGTGTCACTATTTCCTTATTCTGTCAGAAATTCTCAAGGAAGGGGATAATATGATCTGCAGTGGTGAGAATTTCCACTTGAAGTCTCTTGTTTTCCCTTTTAGGACTTTTATCCCATTCATTACTTTAATAGTAGTGGACTGCCACAACAAGGTAATGGGAGGGCAAAAGGCCGGGTTTATTTAAACTTGATGAATTTCTTGTTTTTTTTCCTGGCTGCAGACAGTTCACATTCATGTCACATTGTACATCAATGGGTTAACTGCTGAGCGGGTAAATTTCCTCTCCATGGTGGAAAGCATTGTTATGGTCTTGCAAGACTCTTCCATTTATACAGCTGTAATTTACAAGAGCAGTACAGGCTACATTAACTCTCTAATAGCATAATGTAGCACCTAGGAATTAATCACAGTCCTCTGGTCCTCTGTAAATGTCAACTCACTAACTAGTGAAACGTCAGTGAATTTTAATGTACACTTAAAACTTTTACTGTATTGTAAGTGTGTGTGGGCGCTTGTGGATCCAAAACATCTGTTTTGTTCTCTGTCTGTGGCTGTGTGGTCTATTTGGGCTTATATAAGAGCATCCATTTACTTTTGCTAATATTGTTTGACTGATAATAAAATGTAAAAACCACAACTGTATTCCTATAAGGAAAAGGTCTAACAGCACAAAGTAACACGCAGTATAATAAGAATACCCAACAAGTCAAACACAGAACCGTCTGAAATCTCATAGTTTTAAACGTGGTTTTCAAAGTTACCCAAAAGATGTTCACACAAGTAAATATCAACCTTTAAAAGCTCATTCTTGCCAATTACTTGTTTTGTTTTTTCATTTATCATGTGTATACTTTATAAACGATCATTTGGTAAATAAACCAGTTACACGACCTGTAGTAATTAATTGTTTATTTTGCAGTCTTGTCACTGTGTCTCCAAATTTATCTGTGTCTGTCTCCTTCACTTGCCTGTAGAGTGACAAGTACGAAGGTGATGCGTGCAGGAGTCGAGATACAGCAGAGCTAATGGATTTGTCCCAGACGTCTAAGAGACAACTAAACCTATCCAAAAAAAAAAAAAAAACAAAGGCAGAGAGTTTAAGCACCCCTCTCCTTCATCTTCATTTGGCTCAAGAAGGGACGAAAAGGAAAAGGGAGCGAACGTCTCACATCTCACCTCATCTACACCACAGCATCCATCCATCATCTGTGGCAGGCTAAATCCCCATCCTTCCATCGAAACAAGGAGGGTTCTTTTTAAAGAAAAACTTTTCTTTATACGGCCCCCGAGCTGAAGCCCTTTAAAAAGAACTTCGCCTCATTCCATCTGAGTGACATAATTTATTCGATTTTTGATGAAATTTCAAACAACCTCTGTGACATATGACCATGTGTTTCTTTTTACTGATATGCTCCAAAATGCTGAACTAAGTACAGATCCAGCTTGGTGCTTGGATTTCTAAAAACACGGGGGCAGACAGACTTAAATCCCAGATTCAAAGCAGGTCTTCGTTCACGGTCACTCACAAAGACATGGAGAGTGAACTTGTTAGGGCAAAAGCAGCTCTTTTATTTTCAACCTCTTCGTAATTTCACCATTGTTTTACAAGAATGAAGCTTAATAGACTAAAGTCAATGAAAGCAGGCACAAACTGAGTTCTGATTCAAACATTGTGAGGGTTTCTAACATGTTCCATGACTGGACCAGCTCTTTGTTCCCGAACATAAAGAAAAACTTTCTCTCATCTTAGTTATTCTGTTATTTTGAGTTCGCTCACGTTTAAGTATGTGTTTTAAAGTTGCCAAATCAACACGACTGATAAATTCAGCAAATCTAGTTGCTGCTGTAATTTGTCCCATCTGCGAACAGCCACCTTGGTTTTTTGCGAACTATGCCACTGTCTTTTAAGATCTGATCTGAGATTGCCTCAGTGGAAAGCCTTGAACTGTAACTGCAATCTATCCTTTGAGGTGTAATATTGAACCATATGACCTTTAATTTCAAAATCAAACTTCATCATGGTTGTTGAACTGTGTTCTAACACATTAATGCGAGGGATTAGCGTGGCGTTTTTGCGCATTGAGTAATGAGTTGCACAAGTATAATGCATTCTTGAGCACACATTATTGATTTACTGTTAGTCTCAAATCCATTCATAATTCATATTTAAGCTCCTGGCCTGTCCTTGATTGCCCAGAAAATCCCTTAAAGACATGAACAGGGAGACATCGAGAGACTCGTGAGGCTGTTAGTGAAAACTGAAGCGACAGGAAATGAAAAGGGGAGCAAAGTAGCCAATCACCCAACATTCCTATCAAAGGTGTACCAGGCGGTCGCGAGGTCAGAGGTGAGGGGTTTCTGCATGGCAAGCACAGCTGTGTGCAATGAAGAGAGAACGAATCCGCCCCAGTGTGACCCCCAGAGTCACCACTTCCACCGGGAGTTACCCATAACACATATGGGCCTGATTCCCACTAGCAGGCAGGTATCACATCAGGACAGAGGGCCCCCTTCTTTCTTGTTTGTTTGTCATGTATTAACCTCTTCTCAGCCTCACCGTGCCCTTCTCATTAGAGCTGTGATTGACAACTCAAAATGCCAACCTCATCGTGAGATCCTGAACTAAATACGTGAAAAGCCTTATTTTTAGAAAGAGGAAAGATGATTGAGCATTAAGGTTTGCGACGGTAAAATATCAATAATTATAATCAATCAGTAAAGGTCCTGGGTAACCATTGATCATATTTAAGTCAAACACTATTATTCCTACAATTTTATCCCTTTTACAGTGAACCACCACCGTAAAAAACATTTTTAAATTGCTGATGCTGCACCATGTTATTATTTATTAGTATGTCACAAGAAATCACTGCAAAGACAAAATCAATATTGTCTTCCTGTTTAATTTCTCATTTTTTCTCTAAGTGAGAACTTATTATAGAACTAAGTCTCTTTGCCTTTGACATAAAAGACTGATAATGTGTGCCGGGAGACCAAATGCTTGATGAATTGCACGGCTCCCATTTTTCAGATGAGATGCCCTGAAGTCCAAAGACCTTTAACCTCGTGTCACATCTCAGATTGTGTGTGTTTGCATATGTGTGCATTTTGGACAGAGGTCAAACTGTGGTGCTTGTTGTGCTGGTTTTTCTTCTTTTTTTGCATGTGTCTCTGTATACGTCTGCATGCCTGCACGTGTAACAGATTTGAAGATGTTGGTTTAATCTACCCCACTCCCTCACCCCCTATCCTTCCTCATTAAACACACATTCCTCATTTGGCTTGATGGTAGAGTGCCTGTCCAACTCCTGTCCAGCACAAGGCCTTGGGTTTGAGAGGTAATGGGATACACCCACGGTGGAAGCAACCCTCCATCTGCCAGCACCAGTCAAGCCAGTACTGGTGGATCTTACGGCAGTCCACCAACAGTGCAGTTGATTTGCATTCATTTTCACAAATAAGCATTTTTGAATATGCATTTGGACATGTATGCATATCGGCAGACTGTAGAAGCATAAACATATGCACACATTTACATAGGGGTATGTTTCATCGCATTTATGTTTTTAGTGCTTTTGATTGTGTGCATGTTTTTCTTCAGCATCCGCCCCCACAAATCCCCATCCCTCTCTGACTGGGAGTGCAGTGCAAGCCAATTTACTAATAGTCACATCTCTCCCGTTCCTCAGTGACATTACCATAAAATATTTTATTTATCAAAAGGCCTGCCATGCATGTCCTCTCCCACCACCTGTTAGCGATGCACTCTCCATGTCACTGAATGCAAACGAGACCTTGGCACCACACATAATTGAGCAAAGCAATGCATCTTCAAAGTACGTTGAGCAGATGTCTCTCATCTCCCGAGACCTTATCTGAGAGGAATGGATAAATAAGACATAGGCGTACATATGCAGATGGAGGTGGTGGTGAGGAGAGGAGGAAGTACAAGAAAAAGGGGGTGAGAAAGAAAGGCTGTCAGGATGGGGCAAAGAAGGGCATGAGGTAATTATGTTACTCCAGATAACGTGTGTGACTATGTATGTGGCAGTGTGTTTGTGTTGTGAGTGAGATGGTGTGAGAAACAAGAAGATGACTGAGATGTAGGCCGTATAAGCCTATCAGAAGCTTTACAGCATTTAGAGCAAAACGATAAAGGGTAAACATAGAGCACAACTCTATTTTTATAAAGCATACAGGCTGCTGAAATATGATAAGATATCATAAGATAAAGTATAGGGTAAAAACAATTCCAGTTCAAATTCAGTGCTGTTTTATCCCCTTTAATTTTGAGATGAGATGAAAGAGCTTTGAAAAAAGTAAGCACGGAAGTTTCTACTCAATCAAATCTCCATACAATGTGCACCTTATGCCTAAATTATACTTTCTATACTATTTATGGTTGTGGATATCCTCAGAGGCAGTAGAGAAAAATTTGACCTGATGTTCGATTTACCGCAAGGGCTTTAAATATCAACTAAGATAGTGAGTTAGCACTTTTTCTGCTATGATCTCAAACAAAATACTGATCTCCTCACTGTGTCCACTTTTTCATGTTTACATTTGCAAGCTCTGCGTGATCTGAATTATTTTTAGTGGTCCCTTTGCGGAATTCTCCAGTAACAGGCATAGTTCACAGGCTAATATGTGAACAAATAGTCAATGGTGACAACAGAACTGGTTGCTTGTGTCACACCGCGGTGTGGTCAAGTGGGTTTTTTGTCTCGTCTCCATCATGTCTTGTCATTTCCTATTTTATATTGAAGGATTAACTCTCCCTCTCGTTTCAGGTCACTTGCCCTTTCTCTCGTGTTCCAGTCTGATTGTGAATGGTTCCACCTGTTCCCTATTATTCCTGTGTGTATAAGAGTCTGCGTCTCCCCTTGTCTTGTGCCAATGTGTCGTATCAGTTGGTCTAACGTGGTTCACTCTTGCCTCTCCAAGCCATAGCCAAGTCAAGTTCCAAGTCACCGTATTGGTTGTATCCTCGTTAAGAGAGTTTTTGTTCTGGTTAACTTTAATAATATAGCCTTGCTAAATTCTAGTTTAAGTTTCATAGCATTCTTGTTTTTCCTCCCAGTGGAGTGAATTTTTGTTTATAAATATTTCATAGTATAGCGCTGTTTTGTTTTCCTCCGTAGCAGGAGTGATTTTTGGTTAAAACTAAATTTTGATAATCCTTTTCGTTTTTCCTCCTTATAGTGGAGTGATTCTTATTTTGATAATTTTTCATAGTTATACTTCTCTCACTTTGGGAGAAGTATATATTAATAGATAACTTCCATAGCCTGCTTTGTTTCTCTCTTGAAGAGCGTTGTGAACTGCTGCTCCACATTAAAAAAATTAACTAAAATGTGCTGCTGCTGAAACAAAATGCTCCTTCCACTGTGGGGGATCCTGATTTCTGGTATGTGACCTTGTGGTTGACATGGAACCACAAAAGTAGTGATCCCCTTCCATCCCTCTGCAATTTTCCTTTTACATTAAAAGCTTTTTGGATATATCATCTGCTCCTGCGTCCTCCATTCTCTGGGCCTGACAGCTTGTTTGAGTACAAGGATGAAAAGCTAGTTCATTTCTGGCCTTATGGGTTTAAAATGCTTTTCAATATCAGGATTGTGCCCTCTACAATTCATAAAAACTTAGTCACATCTCAATTTTAATGAATCCTCAGAAATGACAAACTCAGCCACATTTTTCATATATACGCCAATCAGCCACAACATTAAAGCCATTGACAGGTAAAGCAGGTAACACTGCTCATCTTCCCACAAAACTACATAGGATAGCCTCAAAGAACCAATCTGATGGGATCTGATGGCATTCTTGGAAGGCAAGCCTAATCCACAAAGGTCCCACCTCATATTCCACAGAATCAATTGCTAACTTCCCAGTAACATACACTGGGACTCTCTTTAATGTTCTTTGACCGATCCCTGATTGACAGCATGAGGACCTAATGAATATTAGGCAAGTGGTAATGATCTATTGGCTGATCAGTTTATATTTATAACCTGTAAACTGTCAGATTTCTTCAACAAGCTGACAGTAAGATCCTCAATTGATTTTTCTTTTTGCAGCTGCTGTTATTCTTATCTAACTTGCTTGTGTTTTAAAAACATCCAGTTATAATCAGACACAAAGGCTGTTTTCTTAACGTGTCTATTCTTGTTAGTCATGGGACTCCATACTGCCTTTCTTTCATTTTTTTAAATCTGAAAAGCAAAAAATCGTTTATAGGCTTAGCTCATCTCGACACAGCTACTGTCAGAATTTTTACATCATGAATATTTACTTTCTTTTATCAAACTTGTGGATGTTAATATGTTTCTTGAAGTAAATGTCATCTCTCTACTTTAGGCTGCTCTCTGTTGCTTTGAAGAGATATTAAGGGCAGGGTTACTCCTAGTAGCGCTTCTCAACAGCATCTTGGAAGCTAGCTGGGTGGAAGCTAGCAGGGTAAATTAGCAATTATAAGGCTGGCTCACATCTTTTGAGCTCGGATGGAGTCAGCAAAATCCAACTGCCGTCCTCCATCTCATTAACATCCAGTCAAGGATATGGACATAAACAGAGAGTCTGAGGGTCTCTGTCGTTACCCTTGGTAAGAATGAAATCAATGACATGCCCCGCCTCTGGATGCTGACGAGGTATTAACGAGCCTTCTTCGCCAATGACAGCCAATTATCAGCTTTCTGGAGAGAGAGAGGAAAAGATCAAAATGGAGTGGACATCAAAAAAGAGAACAGAGAAAGGGATGTTTCTGAAAAGAAGTGCAGAGATATGGAATTTTTTTTATTGCTGCTAGACCGATACTTAAATATAAAAAACAAATGAGAGGAGCACCAAAGAAGAGCAGTCACCAGTTAGTTTTCAGTCTTTACCTATATATTCAATTTAACATTTCAAAATATACTCAGGAGACATTGATGCATCTTTTCTGCCCGACAGACCATCTATACACATACACCTTTTAGTAGATCTCTACATGGACCTAAAATATATTGTAGTTTAACAAAAAAAAATAGAGGTTGTGTATCAAATGCTCACTTAGCTTGACTTCAGTGCTACTTTGAATAGATAAAAAGACATTATAAGACATCTTTAATCTGAAAAAGTCATCCATGGGGGAGTCCAAATGCTTTGCAAGATGAGATGCTGTTTTTGTGAACCACAAAGCGGATTTTTAATTGCTCATTAGATGCAAGTAATAGTCATCCGTAAGTTCTCATGCTTCTTTCAAAACTTTCTAAATAATTTTTCTGTCTAATAATGAACTGAACCTTTTTTCTTACCTTTCTTGTCAGACAGATTTTTGTCATCTGGCTTCTGACTCTTACACAAAGAACAATCCACATAATAATTAGAGAACTTGAGGTTGCCGTGGTTATTCGAATTACAGATTTGTCACCATAATAAAAGGCACTAAAGCTGAGTGGAATACAGCTTTACTTAATGAAAAGGTAAATCTTAATCTTCCAAATAAAAAGCTGGACATATTTGATCTATGTGGTCCTGTACAGGTTACAAAAACACCAAAAAAGGACTTGCTTACTAACAAGCCTTTCTCCATTCCCTGTGGTGGTCAGCCTCCCATTATACACAGCATGACCGGTGGAAGATGCTTTCAAATACTGTCAAGCGGGCTGAAAGCATTTTGATGTGAAGACAAATCAAACGTTTGTAACTTCTTAGTGAGAGAATTATAGCAATTATCTCTGTTTTTGTCTGTTAGCCTGGCTATCAACTTCCACTTATAAATTAGCCAATTAAACAGCAATATAGAGGGGTGGATTACAGATCATTAGTTTAAACTGCAAGCAATGACTGATGTTGAGACAATAGACCGGCTAAGCTTGGCCCTAAAGCATGTCACTCTAAACAAAAGCATATGATAATGAATTACCAAGATTCATAGCACGCCAAGCTGAGGCCATTGCGGCTTTTGACACCCCTCTCTTTGTTTAATGCAAAACCACAGGGACCATTTACAGCAAGAGAGGATGCACTTAAGGCTGGTACAATGGTAATGTCTGGCCACATGAAAGCATGGCCTTGTGGCAGTGACTGCAGCACCAGCACTTGTGGGTGTTGGAGGAGAAAAGTAGTCACACAACGATGCTCTCAATATGCCTGAAAAGTTTCCATGTGCCATCGTGATAACACCAAAAGCAATATCTCTGTTTGACTTTTCATGCTTTAAAAACACTTTTCTCTTCAAACAGTATATCATTTAGAGCCATAGAACTGTTCCCATGGAGTAGGAAGTTTATGGAAATGCTATTGAAATACTGTAGCAACCACACAATCTGTTTGGCAGTTTTGACTCGAAGCTAGTTATTTATGGTATGCGTTGTCAGTGTTTACAGGGAAACTCTGAGGCATTAAACAATATGTCACAAAGTGGTTGTATCAAACAAAATGGTGCTGTGCAAGAGGAGGCAATTTTGAAAAAAATTTAACATGATAAGGGGATTCGTCAAATCAGGACAAGCATGGGGATGGAGTTTGAGAAGTGACAGAAAGAAATAAACGAGCAAATGGAAGAGGAATTGAAGTGTCAAAGTGAACTCTTAGTCTACTCTATGCTTACTGCTATCCCCATTATAACGGCTTTGTGTGTGTGTTTTGCTGTTTGAACTCTATTATCAATTATTAAATATATGTGGAGGGACTTTTTAACACACATATACACACACACGTATATATATACACACACAAATATATAAGTCAAATCGTTGTGTGAAACACTTACTTACCTTGTAGATGCAGTAGCATGACATTTTTCTTTGTAAAAAATACAAGATTTATTCAAAATACACTTTCATCAAAGAGGCTGTGCAAAGCACATGTATGCATCCTTCTCCTATACCCTTAGTGTTTCACTAGATCACCTGAGTGAAATTACCTCCCCATTGTTTTTACTGCAGGTGCTCTTACCTACAGGTAAACAAGCCAAGTGACATTTTCCATCTCTTGTAAAGAACAAGAATCCAAGAAGAGATCTTCTCTGAAGGGAGAGAAGCTGAATAGTTGCAGTATCTCTTGTTGTCTCCATGGAGCCATCCTTCTACAATCTCAGATGGGGTTCATGTTCTTTCTCGAAGGTACAAGATGTTACCTGATAATACAAGACCACACAGTTCTGTAGCTCTCAGGAAAGAGTGAAGCCATGGGTTAGCTATTGACAAAATATAGATAATGTTAATTAGTGATGCGGGTAGAATTTCAAGCAATTCTTTTTAAGCTTCACTTAATGGCACTATCAAGTATAGAATAGGACTCTGGACCTGATCCAAATCCCACGATTATTTATCGGCAAGCTGGTACTAAAAATTCAGAATCTTCTCTTTAAATAACACAGTAACATGATATATGCATGTATGAACTTCAGATAGAGAAAGTTAGCTTATTCTGAAGCCATGTCTTATTTATCTCTTCTGTTCCCTTTTCCAATGTAAACACACTGGTATATTTGTGCTCATGCAGGGATGAAAGCATGCCCACACATAAATCTGTGTCTCAGACATTTTGGAAAAGCATTTGGCCTGAGCAAAGCAGCTGCATCAGAAATGATGAGTATGTTATAGCTCCCACTGGACTGTAGGCCCCACGTGTGCATGTCCCAGCAGACATATACTCTAAAACTGGACCATACTATATCCTTTATGTTTGACATATGTTATAATATGGTATGTGACTTGGATGTTTTTACAGTCAGGTCTTAGTTTATGGCTTTCCACAAGCCACTCATTGCAGTTTTCATTCAGACAAGATGACTGACTGACATTGACACAAGGATCCATTGAAGCAAGAATATTTTAAAAGACAAGAGATATATTTCATAAAATATGATCATTTAGAAAGCTTTTAGGAACTTACTTCACATTTCAAGGCACTGTTTATTCTTCTTCTTCTTTGAATAAGTATTCCTCCATCCATTTTTGTCGGAAAATGTATCTAATCGTCGCTGCCCTAATATAAATCTGTAAGTTTTATGTTTTGTTTTTGGCAATCTCAAAGGGTAGAAACTAAAAAAATCCTCATGAATCTGAAATCTTCACCTGTGATACCATAAACAGATGTATGTGTTCGTAAATATGAGATGTCAGTTCTGAGTCAAAATGCAAAATGTAATCTTTAATCACCGCTGGAGTCTCCTACAATAGACAATGGCTGTATAAAAAGGTGGAAGAAATCATATACTGTCAGACATGAGGCCAATGCAGAAGGGCCTTGAAATCAAATATCATAGATGGCAGCCATGTGCTGGCTCCAAAACATCTATGGTTCCAATAGACTCCCATTAAAAAAAAAAAAAACTTAAAATAAAATGCGTTTCCCACAAGTTAATACTGGTTTTATAGCTAGAATCACTCTCTAATGGGTGCCGAAGCAATCCTCTGAAACTTATGTCATAATTCAATCTCCTTAGCATTTCAGCTGACGAGAAAATCAGAGTTCCTCAGTTGGCAGTATACAAAGCAGACCCACATAGCAACTGTTGGGCTAGTATATACAGGAGTAGGATCATTCAGAAAAGGAGCTTCAGAATCCCTTTAAGAAATTAAATTAAAAATAAATATTTCCCAGCCTACACCAGATGCTAAATTTGATAGTAATTCTTTGTCTGTCATGCAAATTAAAAAGCAAAAACAAACAGCAGTGGTGTTAAGCTTCTCTCATATCAGACCAAACCAATCCACACAATGTATCACTGCTGCCAGTCTTTGGGTATCAAGAGTATGTTTGAGGGAGAATTACTCATTAGTCCAACATCTGGGCTTTACAGTTTAGCTTTCATTTCAGCAAGGCAGTATGAAATATTGAAAAAGCCCAGATTGTGTATTCTACAAAACCAAAATACGGATGTATAATTTATAAAAATATAATCAATCTAGCTTCGGCTGCATTGTACTCGTGTCCACATATTGTGGGAGGTTTTAGGGGTATAATCTGTTTTTGTTTTACAATTCCTGCAGTGAACCCAAAGCTTTTCCTCTGAAGTTTGATCAGCTTTACAGTTTTGTTATCAGTAATATAACAGAAGTTATCTAGTGCGGGGAACGTAGAGTAAATGTTAAATGACATTTGGACTATCTGAGAAATAATTAGTAAATCAAAAGTTGCCAGAGGCAAATTTACTGTAACTTTAAAAAGTGTTTCCAGCTAATCTAATTATTCTTTTCTTTTTAAAAAAAAACATAGATTAATGATACATTTAGTAAGTAAAAAGAAAAAAAAATCACCTGGCTTCTCCAACATTTCCCACAGAGTTGACTTATGATACAGTGTTATCTGTCCTGTCATTTTCCCCTCAATGGAGTCACTATTCTTTCCTGTGTGGATTAATAAAGTAGTACCTTTGCCAAAAGGGTAAGCCTATCCAATTACCTCGCAAATGCAAACCAGATTTTACAAACTTGAACGTGAAAATCTATAAATCTTTTTAAATTGGAACAATTATGATGGCCTGTGCCTCTGGCCAGTAGGCCGGGCTCCATTCTCCCAACTGAATAAAACTTGTTTTAGTGCCCCCTGATTCCCTATTTGGCCCCACTGAACCTATACCCACAGTGAATTAGAAAGCCAGATTCAGATTAATGGAACAAGCATGAGCATCCTCCAGTTTTCCCCGTAAAAGCCTGAAATACCTCGAACGACATGGTTCAGAGATTTGAAATATGAGAATTTGGCAACAACTGTGTTCATAAACTGAAAATCGGTAATAGGTTTTTATTTAAAAAATCTGTATTTCTTACTCGTTTCCACATCTGCAATCTACTCATGATATAAAAATTTGTTGTTATTTTGTATGCACGATTTGTTTATCAGTCACCATACAGGAAACTGCTAGCAGACACAATGAACTGTTGCTATCTACTGTCAAGGTTCAGGGCTATTTTATAGCCAGAAATAGTTAGATTGAATTTCCAGGATCCCGTGGTTTCAACACCCACACTCATGCATGGGCAGTCATGATAAAAAAAAAAAACAACAGCTTGCCTTCATCTGAGGAAAAAAGTGTTTTTATTCTTTGTAAAGCTATTCTCTAAATGATTTGATCTTGTTGGTTTTGTATTGAATCACAAACTAATAAAGGATCCCAATTCATGCTTTCATTACAAGTATTTACACTGCAGTCCACATGAACAACCCATTTGTTGTATGCCTTTCTTCCTGTCCTATATACTGCTGCTAGTGAATTTCTTGTAAGCAACTGCCTCTTTTTAGGAGATTGGTCATTCTGAGAAGGAAGCTGGTTATTGGTTTGACATTTGTATGTACGTTTCTGTTGGGTTAAAGGTCAGGGTCAGCGCCTCTCACCGCATTTTTGTTTAACCACCTCAGTCACATAAATGAATGGGATGGGGAAAGCTGATAGAGTGGCTTGACATGACGAAGTAATGAATGAAAGTCTGAAGGTGACCTCCAGAACGTGGGGTCATAAACACTTTATGCCTTCTACGTCTATAAGAGAAAGATGAGGAACGCATTGATGGTAGTAGCGAAGCATGTGCCTTCCACATGAAGGATTTATTTTTTTTTTGTGCTGGGTCTAATTTAAGTCATTGTGATGAAATGTGTGCTGCTTGACTGCCAAGTAGAATCAGAAATCTTTGATGAGTTATCCGTTTCTGGCTTTCAACAACATGTGATCTTGTGGGGGACCTGAGGTGATCCAGAGCAATGCTAAGGCTTGAGGTACAGTGTTTATTTTTTCACTGGATGTGCACTCTCATGACATCTCTGAAGTGAAATGGTAAAAATAAAAATCGCAGCATTTGTTCAAGTTGATGAATTTGCTCTGTGGTTTGAAGGGACGTCTCCTTAAAACACGGGTGGTGGATTTTCCAGGAAAAAGTCGGTTGACTAATGAGTGTAACCCGCATGTAATGAGAAAGTACATTACTCAGGCATATAGGTATGAGACATATCCTGACACAATCAACCTGACGCAGTAGCCTCTGTAACCTCGTACCGTCCGCAATGCTGTGTGTGTACTGAACTGTCGATGAAAAATGGCATAACCATGAGCTTAGATAAGCCCAACACTGGGAAAGAAAGATAAGACCAGATGTTGACCCTGTGCTAAAAGAGAATGTGATTAACAAACATCTGAAGTCTAACAGTACAACAGAAATTTGCCAGAATAGTGCTCTGAAACTCTGGAATCCTATGCAAGTGTTACAAAGCAAAAAGGAATTGAACATAATTCATAAAACAAAATCAAACAGATGCTCATGGAGCAAATTATTCCCATGCAATGGCGCAGCAGTGACCAGAAGATGTATTTAAACCAGTGCCCTTCTGTTTCTGAATAGAAACAGTTATCCACAAAGGAAAATTAAGGAAATAAAATCTGGCAAGTTGCAGAAAATTACTTAATAATGAGGTCAAATGCATCGTCTGAAGATGCTCAGCCATGCATTAAATTGCAAACCTCAAACTTAAAAGAAAATATAAGTGCCTTTAAAACTTCTCAATACTTGAAGTTGATGTCGGTGAAAGTTTCAAAGGAAGGTAATTGTATCTTAATCATTACGAGCATGTTTTCTTGCTGAATATGCAGGCCCATATCATTAGAACTTAATTCCAAAAGGGTTCTTGTGCGCTACTTATTACAATATCTACGGCCTTATGGGACACATGATGAATATGTCAGACTCAGCCCATTCATTTCATAAACTAAAACTGACTAGTTCACGTTGCTGTTCATGAATCTTTCATATTAAATCTCATCCAGTCTTACATTAGTCCCTGCCGCCTCCGGAGAATTAGGTACTGCAAAGAAATAAGTGAGGTGATTTTCTGAAGACATGGAGGCGGAGGACAGTATGAGCTCTCTTTATGTTCCTACAACTATATGATCAAGGCACCAGTTGCTAAATGACAGAGATGTTTTGGTAAGGCTGCTTGTTAGTGTGCATTTGTGTGAGTCACAGCATGTGCTGCAGAGTTGTGGCCCTGCTTAAGTTGAAGCCGTCTGTCTCACACAAGCCCTCTTTTCTATTCCTTCTCTTTCTCTTCAGCATTTCCTCTCTGTTTCTCACTCTCTCCCTGCTCTTTTCCTTCCCTTGATGTTTGGTTTGACACAAGTTCAAATAACTATTTAGGCACCAGGTTAGAGCTTTTGCCCAAGGCAATACAGCCTCTAATAAAGAGACTGTCCTCCTCAACAAAATGTGCAGATGTGACATTTGCTCATGCATGCAGATATGGCCAATAATTACGTGCAAAGAATGTGCAACCTTTAGTGGTTGTGAAGGTGAAGGTTAAAATGGCATCCATGACACTATGTTTGGTTTATGTAAAGAATTATCTTTATCCCAAACCTTTGATTTTTTGTTGTTGTTGTTTTAACTCTAACCAAGTGAAGTTATTTTCTGTCACCAGAAAGTCACGAGGTGATGGTCACATTGTAAAAAGAATGTATTTTAGACCTAAACCTGATGTTTTTCCAACCCCAGCCGAGTAATGTAATTGTCTTAACCACAAAGTGTCAAAAGCACTTTAGTAAAGTGTCATGTTATTGAATGTATGTTGATCTCAATCGCAAGTTTCACAAAAGCCCATAGTTTAAAATACAGCCTTGAGAACTCAGAATCAGGTCAATGCCTAATGAAAAGTAGCTTAAATTGTTGATTAATTGATTTTTTACAAATTCCGTAACTGGGGTCAAATGAAAATTGCTGTATTTTCTCATATCATAATATATAACATAAAAACTAAATAACACAATGTCCAGTTTGTCAGGTGGAGTACAGAGCTGGTGTGAACAAACCCTCTTAAACCCCAACAACCAGGCTTTGGAGCTTTGGATCTTTGAGAGTCCTTATCCTATTACCTGTCAATCATGTCATTCCCCATCTCGATTATCCACTATACCTGTGACTTCAATCACTTACATTGGGAAGACAATGTGTCAAAATATTGATTCTCTTAATGTCGCACTCAAAATAATAGACTCAACTGAAGAGTTATGGCCTTATAGATGAAGGACTAATAAGGAAGAAGTAATCGAAGGGTGGCAGTGATGAAGTGGATGACATTTGGAACTTGTAAAGAAGAAGGTTGCAGATGGAAGTCTACAAGTTCGTAAAGCTCTAAACAAAGGAAACCCCTTGGTGTCTGGATCAGAAGTGTCATCCATCTCACTCTATTGATTGACTTTAGTCACAGCTGCCCTTTTAACTGGAAGATGGCACTTGTCATTTGCCTGGTCCCGAGATAATGAGTGTAATAAAGACAAAAGAAGAGGCAAGCCATATAATGAACAAGGCATCAGTTGTGCATGATAATGACTGATTTAGTGCTTTGCATTGCTACCATATGCTATGCTAAACTGCCAAATATGGAAGATGTCTGTGTCTCTACCAAGAGCAAAATCTGGAAAAGTTTTGGAGGTATAGAATAAATAATAATCAGAAAACTAATTTTGAGAAATTTAAAGGTAAAATTAAGTCCCAAAAAGTTTTTTTTTTTTAAATATGCCTTTCGTTGTGCATCCAGCTACGGACACTCGTCATCAACATATTGCTGCCAGCAAAGGCTTTCAAACAGCAAAATACCCAAGGTTGCGTAGACAGAAAATGGACAAAGTTATTAAATCCAGTGAATCGTGTGGGGTGAATTTGGATTTTTTTTACAAACAATCTTTGAGAGATTTTTAAAGAGACCTTGACGTGTGCTTTCAGCATTTATGAGTGTTTCTACAATACAAAGCTCCATTCTTTTACCAGTAACTGGTCTGACAAACACTCAGGAAGAAAGTTTGCAAGTAAAACCTAAGTAAACGGTGTGTTGTTATCTTGAAGGTATCTGCTGACTAGCCATGTGCAGTGACACGGTCCTTCAAACAAAACTGCAACATATTTAAACATTTACTGGCAGTGGAGGAAAAGGAGGGGTTGGAAGCTAAATGCTGCAATAGCTCTTTCATGCCAGAATAGTTTTAGGGCGCCAGCAGCAAAATTGGTTTACAAGTTGATGCATTAGAAAAACATTGATGGAAACATAATCAAAAACACGGGGCTAAGTCGGCTCGTCGGTTAGGCGACATATAACTCACAAAATAGCAGATAAGGGGGAAAAGGAGGCCAAGAGGGTGTGTTGAAAACAAACAGCAGTCACATTTTTGAGAGACACTGAGTAATACAAGCCAAACCATACAATTATAGAACAGTCATCATAAAAGACCCATGGCTTACAGGTCAGGAGTGCTCTATTGTGATTTTCTTGAGCAAAGATTTGTCTGGCTCTGGACCGTCTCAGTCTAAGCTTCCAGGCAGGTGTTTTATGTAGCTGTTAGGTATGTTTTGGAGAGTGTATGTCCCTCAGAGAATTTGTGTGAACTTTTCTGCACTCTAAACTAGAGGAAATGGCAAATTAAAATAACTAAGTCATTGTTAAGCTCTTAAATATTTTGTATTTTCACACACATTCGGTTCAAACTGGTGTTAACTCTGGCAGAACAGAATTCTCAACCCAAACAGAAAATCTCAAATGTTGAAACGATAAAACAAAGCTATTAATCTTGTGGTTTCGAGCAGAAAAGTAGCACAGAGAGAACCTTCAAAATATGACATGAAACATTCACAGCTAGTATAGCCCAGATATTACGGTGCAAACTTCAGCTCAAGTAAGATTTTCATCACTGAAATGTGTATTCAGCCATTTGACCCATGCTCTAAATAACATCCTATGGCCAAAAAATATTTACTCCTTTTGAATATCGCTCAAGACCTCAATTAGGTCAGCTTATCGCCTTTCTGTTGGGGCTAAACAGACTTACTGCTCCTAACAAATTGCTTCTACTGCTGGAGGACAGTCATTTTTCATTGAAAACCAACAAGCTCTCCAGAGACTTAATGCAATTTTTTTAATTTTCTAACATCAATCAAGTTGTTGTGCAAAAACACCCTGTGAGGATTGAAAAAGCTAAACTGGACAAATCTTTGCCTTCATTTCTAAAACAATTTGTCTGACTCATCAACTTTTATTTTGGTCAATCCAGCCGAATAATTGCTTAACTGTTTGTCAGTCCATATCCAAGTTTAAACTTGTTACTCTATAACTGACAACATATGTCATTTATGAGGGCTTGAATATATGTAATTGAGCTCATATTTCAGAATGTCTCTGTGCCAAGCCTATACAAGCCACTGCTACACTGCTGTGTTACTGGCTGTTACAAGCAAACCTGGAACTGCACCAGTAGTTTTTCTTTTTCTTTTTAAGACAAAGTAAACTCTTTGCTGCGTAGCTTTAAATGAATTATTTATGACAGTTTATGGTGAAGACATACAACTACAACATAGTATGTGGCCTATTTAAAAAAACCTGCAATTGCTGAAAATGGAATGGGATAGTTTACAAGCTCAACAACCCATCGCACATGCTGCAAAAATATCCAAGCAATGAAAAAAAAAAGGATTGACATTCCTACTTGATGGATATACTGTCTTTTAATTTATAGAGATTTATATTTATGGGAAAATAACTGCTAAAAGATTCTTTAGAAAGGCTACTTTTCAATCCCACCTGAGGGGGTTTTGTGCAAAACTGACTTTGTACAGAATTCTATGTATAATCCCATTTCAAAATAAATTGGGATGCAAATCTCATATTTCAATATTTTATTCACAAAAAAAACCATAAAAACAAAATGTTGAAAATCAAAACATTTTACTATTTTATGAAAAATATTAAATCATTCTGGATTTGATGGCAGCAACGTGTAACAAAACAAAGTCAGAGCGAGGACAACAAAAGGCTGGAAAAGTAATTGATACTAAACTGCTGGAGGAACATGTTGCAACCAATTAGGTTGATTAGTAATAGATTAAATGGCATGACTGGGTATAACAAGAGCACCTTAGAGAGGTAAATACTTTTTTGGTAAGTGGTTCAGCAATCTACAAATTGTAGAACAACCTGAGAATGATGTTCTTCAATGTAACATTTTAAAGACTTTGAATATTCCATCATCTATGCAACATAATATCAACAGATTCAGGGAATCTGGAGGCATCTTTGTGCACAAGGAACACAGCTGGGGAAAGAAAATACAAGAAGACCTTTGGGCAACAGAAGAATGATTTGCTGTATGTGCTGAAAAACACTTCCAGAAATATTTTTGTATTAAGAAATTTTGCTGTGCTAGTCAGTGATTGTAGTGTGAAGAAGGACCCAGCACTCAAAACACCACAACAACAAATCCGACATCCATTCAAGTGGATTACTGGATGTACGTGTTTCCTTACTGGTTTCATTGTGGTGCATTAATGCCTATATATCTGGCAACTGGCAACTCTTAGGAAGATGCCATGCTGAAATAATAAGTAAGTGTCTGGCCTGGCCTGCCTGCAGTCCAGACTTTTCACCAGTTGAAAACATTTGATCCATCATGAAACACAAAATATGACAGAAGATCCAGGACTGTTGAGCAGACAAGAATATGACGACATTCCTCTCACAAAGGTCTAGCAACTCCTCTGCTCAGTTCCCAGACGTTTACCGACTGTTGTTTGAAGAAAAGGGGATCCTACACAGTGGTGACTTTTTTCAGACATTTTGCTGCCATCAAATTCAAAATGAGTTAAAAGAAAATTCTGATATAGCGAAATGTCTAGTACTAAACATTTGATGTGTTTTTTTATGCTCTATTGTGAATAATATATTATTTCACAAGACATGCAAATGCATTGCATTATATTTTGTTTACCTTTAACGCAGGGTTTCAACTGAGTGGGGAAAGAGGAGTGTTGCAATACTGATCAATCTAAACCCTATTCTTGGATAATGCCATTTAGTTTTTGACCAAAATATGGTAATTTATTTTACTCTGTAGGTTATCATGCATTACCACTCTGGCTACAAGACCTTCAAATAAAGTAGTGAAATAGTACAGAGAATTCTGCCCCAAAAACTGCCTCTGAGTCTTGTCTTTTTCCAAATGGAAACACAACCTTACAGATCCCCCCCCTGTAATTTTGGGATGACATCTGACATTGTTTATTTTAACCTCTTACATCAAGGCAGCCACTATCATTAAAAAGTGACATATTGTAAATGCAGTTTAATCACAAAAATAGCCAGGGGGATGTTTTTCCTAAGTGTACAGTAAATCTGAAAATACTGTAAATATAGGCACACAGACCACATTCTCTGGACAAACCACTGAGTAGTCAGACTGGAATATCCCTAATAGGATACAGATCTAAAAAAGCAGGGCTGCTTTAAATGAATACATGAAGATTTAGCACAGTGGTGAATTAAAGTAATTTACTGTCATAGGCTGTGATTTTTCAAATCAGAGCTCAAATATCACATTAAAATGACAAGTACAACCGTAGTCTAACATTATCTCTGGCTGACACCAGTTAAAATAGAAGCAATCTTTCTTTTGGCTTTGCACTGTAGCCATTCACTTCACATCGATTGGCTGTATTCTCCTTTCCCCTCTTCTATCCCATCTGCAATTCTGATTTCACCCCTGTGCAGCCAAGTGTGTCCACTCCACCTGACAGGCCCACTGAACGTGCACAGGTAGCCTCTCAAAGCAGCAGAGAATGACGGATGGCCGACATACCACACTGGTCGGATTTGCTCATGTTTAATTCTGATTGCAACCTTTCTTCCCAGTCATCTTGCTCCTGAGCCCAAGTCTCAGTCTGCAGCACCCAGAGGAGCTGGAGAGAGCTGTGGTTCTGAGCAGGGGCCCTTTCTGTCTGTCACCTTCAACATTTCCCTCAGCAGAACATTCAATTTATTTTATAGCTCCACTCCACTTGATAGCACTGACCTCCCAGATCCCTTGGAGAGTAATGAGATGGCTGTACTGATCTCAGTGTTGAGACAGGGAGAACCGACCGCCTAGTGAGGATCTTCAGGAGAGTCCCCCTGTAATAAAAGGGGAGTAGACAGAAAGGGGATTACTTTCGGTCGAGTCGTGTTCTGATTTCAAAGAAGACTCCTCGCTCTCAAACCCTGCTGAGCACTTGTAGCACTGTCCCTTCACTGATGGGCATGTGTGATTGGTTTGCCACAGCTGGGATTCATCATGAAATCTAAATACAAAGAACAGGTTGGAAGAGAGCGGTGAGGGTTTCACATGACATGATACCCCGGTTTTATCTCAAAATGTCAGCAAGAATGGCAGAACTGTTTGAAGAGAGGTCACATTTCAATTTGGAGAGTGCCATGCTGTGGCCAGAATAAGTAAATACATCTTGGATTTGACTTTGCAGTGACAAAACACCCCTTTGTCTCAGATGGATTAATAGTGATGACTATACATTGTCATTCAGTGGACAAAAGTCAAAGGCTCAATCCATGTTTAAATTATCATTAGGAAAAGCAGATTTATATATCAAATATCAAGCTTTTGTGATTCTAAAAAGACACTGAAAAATGACATTGAGAAAGTGCTATTTTTCATGTAGGAATATTATTTTTTGAGCTTGAAGTACACCGACAGAGTCATAAAAACAGATTTCATAGTAATCATAAAGGAACCTAATCAGCTGGACCGTAATTCTGAAACAAGAAAACATAAATAAATGCGTGTCCCATGCAAAGTGACAAATGTTGTACTCTAAGCTTTCCTGTGCAGGCTAACTTAAACAGCAACAAACCCATTTACGGTTGTTTTCATAAATTGTGTCCTCACTCAGTCATTTGAGATACTTATCATCGATCTTTTTCCACCGTTATGCCCATAACAAAATTCCTTCCTGTCCCACTGATTAAGACAAACATTAATCAGACTTTCAGGTGATTGCTATAAACAGTACCGATAGTCCATGTGTCAGTGGTGTCAACACATTTCCCAGTATTGTGTATATGTCAGAAGATGACCAAGTGTTTCTCTACACCACCTGCCCATAAGCGTCTCACCAGTAAACCACAGTGCAACCTAATTCCAGTGGGAGGAAGGTTGAGAGGGGAGTTTTTCAGCAGGGAGAAGAAGTGGTTACTGCAAGAGAACCTTGGAGCATGAAAGAGGGGAAGTGAAAAGGTATTTGAGGAGAGAAACTTAAGGCACTGACAGAGAAAAGCAAAAGAGTTTTGCAAAAGAAAGTAGCTGTGTGGAAGATGGAATGGAAGCGGAATTTGGCATTGCTGAAGTCCTTGAAGATGAGAAACAGTATGACGGCTACAGAGGGTGAGAACAGCTGTGTCATTTTGATGGCCCAGTCTAAAGTTGGTGTCCTGTCTATCTTCAATGCAAACCATGCATTTCCTCCTATGAATTTCTAAATAACGCATTTTCTATTCAACAATCTCTGGGGAAAAAGGTAGCCTGAGTATAAGAAAGCAGTAGTCAGGATGATTTTCTTTCTTTCTTTCTCTCTCTCTTTCTTTTAAAGGAAAGGAAGGAAGAAACTAAATGACAAACTCTGTTGGGCTGTTGAATCTAAGTGATTCTCTTTGGTGCTCTCAAACATAACGTCTTGACAGCCCTGAGCCCTCAGCCCAGACCTCGGCAGTCCTTTAGTGCTTACTGCAAAGGAATGCAGAACAGCAGGCCTGATTCAGTTATAAATATCCATCGTCCTCTGAACTCAGTGCAATTAAACACTATCTGAAGCCTTCAAAGCTCACGCACACCCACACACACACACACACGAGTCAGAAGAAATACCTTCTTTTATTATCATGATATTGTTTGGACTCAAAGCCCTCCACTCTCGGTTTCCACAGCCTCTGATGCAGTGTTTCTTATGATTGTGTGTAGCATGGGCCAGAGCCCGCGTGATAAGGATCGTGCTCATTCAGACAATTTAATGCTATTTCTAGGGAATTTCTCTCTTCAGATTGATCCCTTTGAACTGGTTAAATTAGTGCGGAAGCACTATTTTCCAGTCCATTCCCCAAAATAAATGAATAAATACATACAACTTGCTCTGTCTGTTGATAAATAAAAGAGCCAAATGAAGTTATAGGAAAATACCTCGGGGAAAGATTGGTCGAAACCTCCAAATAAGGACTTGGTATGATGAAGTAAAGGGGTGGGTGGGGGTGGGGGGGTGGGGGGGTATTTCGATTATTCATGATTTGCTGCCTGATAACAACAATCAGCATAATCTCCCCTTTTGTTGGTTTCCTTTTAACATACTGTATAATTGCATCAGTTTAACCAAAAGAAAGAGCATTACATGGGTGTTGCTGACAAGCTGTGTTCTGTGCCTTCACACCCCGTAATTCACCATGACTGAGGTGGTCTGGGCGCCTTGAAAAAATACGTTCTGGACCCAGGGCTCTGATTTACGAAGATGTCCTAATATTATTCTATACCTTCCAGGCCTATCCTGTGCTGCCCACCTTGATTATTAGATTAGTTTCTTTCTTTTCTTACAACATCTGGAAGCCATAGCTGTGGGTAAGGAGTTTAAAATTCAAGGACTTGAATGTGGGTATCACAGGGCTGTTATGTGACTGGTGGGACAGGAAGCTGCCACTGTGGGCAAACCTGAAAACTCAGCGTCTTTTTTTATTTTTTTCCTTATTACTATTTGCAGCAATAGTTTTTCACCAGCCAAAATGGATGTCAGATTCATCCTCTATCTAAAGACCTGCCTAGGAAAAGATTACAAAAACACTGCATGAAGACTTTCTTTTTTTTTTTGAGAAATGGCTTTTCCAAAATTCATTAGTTCCTTTAACCATTTCTTGAGCAAATCTTCTATCTTTTAAAAAGATGGTGATATGCCCACTGCTATGTGCAACTCAAATAACTCAAATAACTACAGAGGTGGACGGAGCAGTTGGCATATCCTGTGAAGCCTCAATCAACACAATGGCAGGAATTGCAACAGGTAGAAATAAACTCCCATATCCCTTAAAGTTCCTTTGTGCTTAAAAGGAGAAGATCAGTTGCTTCAAACCCTGGACATTAAGCTTCCTGTATTTTGCTTAGAGTTTTCGGTGGCTTGCAGTGGACTATCTGGGCAAGCAAATCCTTATTAAAACTCCCTTTCTTTTCAGTGAATTACTTCTTGACACAGCTGTGAGTTTCTTTATTAAGTATTGTAAGACAGATCATCAGAGAAAAAGAGGGGAGCCTATCTTCCTTTCCCATGGCCCAAGTGTCCTTGCTTTCTTGGAAAGCAGCCAGTGTCTGAGTAGTAAGAGATAAATACTTGTCTCGCACATACTTTCCCTAACCTCATTCTTAAAGTCACAGTGTAAACACACCATTAACTCCATCCCATGAGTTATGCTAATTACAGTTGAGGCTGTAGTGGCTCATACTTAATGCAAGGTGGATAAGATGGTTAGAGATATAATACTAAATAGAGCAGAGGGAATTTCCTTGGTACCAACACAGCTTTTGAAGGAAAAGTGGACTTGAGGTTGGCCAAAATTGATGAAATAGGGAATAGTGTAAAAAATAGATTCCCATAAAGTTTATAAACTTGACCACTGGCTGGTGTTGTAATATTAATGCTGTTCATCAGCTCAGATTTGCTTGAGAAATCTTAAGAATCGTTAATTCCTCAACAGAGGTGATTACAAAAACACAGCTGAAATGAGGCAGAGAGAAAAAAGTTTGGAAAGAATTTTAGTCCAGAGTGTAAGAACAATGCTGTGCCTCGATCAAAGTGTTGAAATAGGCAGGGTGGATTAATACTTGAGGGAGAAGAGTTTGATATACTACAGCCGTTCCCCACACAACAACCTTTCACTATCTAGCTCACTTATAGAGAATTTTCTGTGACTGCTGAGTTCAGCTTAGAACGTCAAATTACCTGCACCCTTCTTTTGTTTAACTTTAAACTGACTGCATCAAAGAAAACAAGGTCTTGTATTGCTGGCAAGATAGTTTCAGAATTTGCAACCAAAAAGGTTCCACAATACAGTCCAAGTTAGAGGCTGGTATTGCCCACCAATCTTTCAACCAAAAATCACCTTCATTAGATATTTATCCTGCATCTTCAAATGCAGTCCCTTTGATGATGATGGTTTTTTTTTGTTTTTTACTGCACAGCTATGACCCTTGAAACTTTAACAAACGTATTTTCAGAGGTGTTCTGACTTTGTCAGTGTCTCTGCCCACCATATGGCTTTTCAGGCTGGATCCAATCCTAGAAATAATACATTTATCATATGGTGGTGGAGGTCATTTCCAAAAATCTGCCAGAACATTAGAAGCGATGTGTTCGTTCCCCTCTATAAGCCTTCCAGGGAAGCCATTTGGTACTGCTCTCGTCAAGTCCTTCAGACTCTTCCAAGTAGATTCTACAGTTGCTTGATGGGATTGAGAATTGTGGAAATTTAACGCCAAGTCTTTGTCCCTTTCCCCAAGCCATTCCTTAACATTTTTTACAGCGTGGCAGGTGACGTTAACTTGCTGAAAGAGTCCACTGCCATTACAGAATCCTTAAAACATTTCTCGATTATGAGTTGAGACTCTCACTAAACACGGACACTGGCATATTAATTCATTGTATCAGGTCCTAATAAGAGGTGTATATGGGTAACAATGTTTACGTGGGCAGTATATGTCAAGGTAGCATCCCCATGCATAAATGTTCCAATCATCAATGACCTTCTCTTATGTATATCAAAGCTCTTCAAATGCTCTAATTTGTAGATGGTTATTAATATAATATAAGATGTTACAAATATACTAAGTTACATCAAAAAGAGAGAAAAACTATAGTTTAAGTCATTTTGAAAATCCAGCCTAGCTGCAAAAAAAGTATGCGGCCATTTTATATTCTAAGAGGAAACGGATGTATTGTGCATTCCTCAGTCAAAGGAGCTCCACATATTTGTCATCACATGACACGATGACTCTTTGTCTAGAATGTGCAGGTTCAGCAAGTATTATATTTCTTTACATTAACCGATATTTACATTTCTAAACAGCTTTGATGTGTATGTGAAAGCTAAAACTTTTCTTTTTGTTCTTTTCTTAAAGAGAAAACTTGTGTTTTCTCTTTTGCCGTTGTGATTTTCACTTCAGGGCCACCGTACATATATGAGTAAAGAATGTGCCTCAAATGTGTCAAAAAGAGAAGTTAAAGTAGTTGCATAAAAAAAGTAAACTTTGTAACTAATTGTGGTTTCCTGAAAACAAAAAGCCAACACATTTTCCTTGCAACTGGGCTTGATTTAGCCTCATATAGAAGGGGAAATCTGAAATGACCGCAAACCTTTTCCTTCTTTAACATAAGAGTTTCAGTTTCCCCTCAGTTCTCAGGATATGGTGCATTGTTCACAATGTTATACAGTAAAATGTGTGTTCTATTGCCGAGAGTTTGTAAAAAAAAAATAAGTGTAAACATTTTTTTTTTAAATCTCTGGAGATTAATATGTTAACAACTGATATTTTTAATACTGCAGAGGACTATACCACAAGTAATAATCCTATCTAAAAACCACAAACACTAGAACAGAGCCCATTAATGTGCTAGTACTAGCATAACAAATTATCCACTCCTGCTACTAGCAGTATTACCATCAATGTATCACTGATATTATTTCTACAATTACAACTGCTACTTTTTCAGTCATTTCTGAATTGGCTGCATAGTAAGTTCCCAAAACTAGTCGACTGTGTTATAGAGCTTTGAGTAGGGAAAGAAAAGAAAAAAAACTTTTATGACAATGTGTTTCCCAGATATAATTTTTTAGGGACTTTGTCACTTTGTCAAAACAGTCTCTCAGCCTCCTTTGAGTCTGTAATGTTTTTCAGCTCTACGGTCTTCTACTCTTCTCTTTTGGCATGTTAATACACAATTACGGCATAAAATTAGAAAATAAGTATTCATTGATGTGCTACTCCTCTCTCCAGAAAATAGCTTTGCAAACTGGAGAAATTCACAAATGAATGAATTAATTCTGACTATGTGTCATTAAATGGCTTGTTTGTCTTTGAGTGTATTCTTTTGTGTTTACTTTACGGTACACAGAAAAGCCTTTATTACTAAATGAATTTGCATCAATTGCAGCGCTGCAACAGCTGAATGAAAGCAGACACTTCAAAAGGACTTTCTATACAACTCCGGAGGCATGTGAGAAGAATGAAAACTGAGCATGTCACAAAATTGGTCCAACAAAACTATGCAAATAGTTTCAAGTAGTAATTAAAATGTATATCTGTCCACACTATAGTCTGGTATGTTCAACAAAAGCTACAGACAGTTTCCTTAATTGATTGTTGTGTTTGAAGTCAACACTGAAAACAGGCTAAATTTAATTGCATGAGCTGTCGAAAAGACGACATAAACAAAAGACGACATCGGAGTTTGATGCACTTGGTTGGAGGAACAATTCCTCGTGTGTTTGTGGAATTAGAAATAACAGCTAATCACTGGCTTTTCTTTGTAATTCCCTCTTCAATGGTAATTGTGTAATGTAAAAAGGAGCATACTGGGTTTTCTCCAGTTGCATGGTTAGAATCACCGGTGTGTGCTGAGCCAAATGGACTGTGGGATTGATGGTCAGGAAATGAACACACATGCTGAAATCAGCCGGCCGTTCACTGCTCTCCCACGATTAAAGCTATTCAGTTTCTCTTTTGGAGCGTCGCCGGACAAGTGCCGAAGATTGTCTGCGTGTAAATGTTGAGGTGCTGCAGACTGTGTATGTGCTGTATGTTTGGGTGTGTAACCATATACAGTAGACACACGTATGTATAGGAACACGAGTGGGCTTGTTAGTGCTTGTCATGGCCATACCTGCTCAGAGCCTGAGTGCAGCTCTCATACTCCCCTGTGTTGCCCTTGAGCGTTAATGGTCTCCTGCTGGCTGCTGCTGGGCATCCTGTGATTAGCTCTGCACACAGGATGATGAGGTGTGACTGCTAATCCAGTGACACTGGCAGCTGCAGCCCGGCTGATAGGACAGGGCTGACCTCCTCTTACTCCACCATTGTTTGAGTGTTGTACAATGTTTCTACTATAAAGTGTGGGTGACTGTCGACTATGCTTTAAAAGAAGCCTCTCCTTCTAAAGTAGCGTCACTCCCCTCAAAAAGCATTTGACAAAGAAACCCCAAACTGTCTCCCAGTCCCCACCCACTTCTAAAACATCCCACCATACATACCCTAACTTTTACTTCTTACTTCAAAAAAAAAAGAAGAAAAAAACATCCTTTGTGTTTGTCTATTTATAGTCTGATTGGTATTGAACAATTATGTTTAACCATTATATATAATCATTTCTATTTCATTCTTATGTAATTCTTCAACTATGAAAACACATTTCTGAATGTCCTGTTAAATTTATGCCAATCTAGCCCCCTAAATGCTGCACACTGAAACTTTAAACAGTGATGAGCAGGGACAAGAAGTCTCTGGCTTTACATCATATCCATTATCCAACATAAGGATATGCCAGAAGACCCCAAAACTTGTCAATTCTCAGACTGGCTTTGACATAAAAGTCACTTTTTTGCCAGTCAAGTTGTTGTCATGCAGGTCATTTGTTGAATGCGACCTGTGACAGGGCACTCAATTAGCAAATGCTAATGTAGATCACATTAAGGCAGTAAAGGTCAATGTATTTAGTTTTTTGCTCAGGATGACACGACAGCAATGAGTGCCCAGGGCAAAATAGGCAGGGAGGTTCACATAGTTTGTTTTCTGATGCCCACCAAGTAATTCACGAGCTGAGTCCTGTTTAATCCTAAATCATGCCAGGTTATTTAGTAAACTCAATACGCAAATCATAGTTTGTTTTTAGTGCACTGAATGCCAATGTGCACTGACTACAGCTCCAAAACAAAACAATGTTGTCTTTTTTTAAAGAATTGACTCTTTTTTTTTTAAAGTCTTGCTTCTCCTAAGCAATGCCCACATTCAAGCTATTGTTAGCTGGCACAAAGCCTTCACAGTCCAATAGTGGCCCTTTTTTCTTGCACCACTAAAGAACTTATCAAACAAGAGTTGGTGCAGTCACACTGATCTTCTCAAGAAGAAAGAAAAAATGAAAAAAGAAAAACACGAAAACTCAGACTGGAACAGAAATCTCACTCCTAGAAAGTGGCATTTCATTTACATTACCATAACTAGATTCTCCTTACAACAAGGGGTCTGGAGCCGATCTGAGATGTGAATGTAACATGTATCGGAAAGCTGTGACAGAGCTCTGCAATCTTGAGTTACTTTAAGTCCAGCTGTAAAGTTTCTGCAGGCCTAGAGGCATTGTTGTTTTATTTTAGTTGGAACAGAGGCCATAGCTAGTGCCTTAATAAAATTACCCACAGTTGGATCAGCGCATCATTACAGGGTGGAAGAATTGGGGAGTTAAAGAGAAGAAGATGAGTAACATAGTACTTATTTTTACTTCACAGTATATCACCCATCAAACCTACTTCAGGAAACATTTATTCTGACCTGAGCAACAGTCTAACCTTCTGTCCAGATTTTATTTACTTAACTGTACATGAACTTCATCTCATCTCCTCCCTTCACATCACATCTCCCCCCTCCCCCCCTCCCCCCCATATCTTCCCTCCTTCCTTTCAGGTTCCTCTTTCACTCACCCAAGAGACCTCGTGGTGATTTTTAGACAGAGAAGCGGACTTCAGGTCTGTTTACAGGCAAGATCTCAGGAAGTCAACATCAGATAAGCAGATTCCGTGGATACGCAAGACGAGCAGATACATTTCCAGAGAGACAGCTCCACGAAGGATATGGCCTAAACGTTATTATCCAGGGAAGGATGTGAGTTGAGAGTTCAAGAGTAATGAATGTACATGAATGTGTGTCTCTGACAGTCAGCACTCTTTCCAAGATGACAACTTGTGTGGAAATTGTCTTTGTCACCCCTCCAACGAGAACAAAAAAATTACCAAACACTTGACCTTCATGCTTCTCTGCATTCAATTTAGTCTTTCTGTTCCAAATCACCTAAATATATCTTTATGCTCATGATCATGACACTCGTATTTGTCCAAATTTTCAACTAGCAATCTACCTCCTTCTTTGTGCTGATTTGCACAAGCACAATAGCATGTGCTCTAAATGGATACCAGGTGCTTCCTAAATGAGTGGCTCATCCTCTTAAGCTCTACTGTAAAGACAGCGGGGGAAGAGTCTGGCAGAGAGAACTGTTCGGTGTCTTCTCACGGCATGCATTTATTTACCAAGCTACAACCTCATGCTTAAAGGAGTAATTAGATATATTGGTAAAAAATTATAATGAAACAATTCTCAAAGAGTCAGATGAGAAGAGTGATAAACTTTCCTTTGTCTCGTTGGTAAATTTTAAGCCACACCCTGTGGAAAAAATGGTGAAATAAAATATAACAAACTCCTGTGGCCTTAAAATGACTTGGGTATGATCTACAGCTTTATTGGGATATGTGAATGTGCTATCCTGGCCCACATGTCTGTCTGCAAGTGGATGGCAATACCTGCCTTATCTCCACTATGCCATACAGTGGCCAGTTTTTAAAACTAGGATAGTCCAGCCCAGCATGTTTGAACCAAAACCATTCAAGAAAAGGAAGCTAAATTATACAATCTTACAACACTCACCTCCACTGCAGCTGCTCGGTGCCCGCCAGTCACAACCAAGTGTACGGAGAGACTAACTGCTTGACTGCAGGAGTTGTGAACTAAATCTGAACAGAGAGAAAACACATTGAAAAAATTAATTTACCAGTTTCCAGACATGCCCCCTTGTACTTTAAGTGTGTTGCCCAGAAAAAAATGGTTGTAACAGGCTCAGACTTTATAATTAGTTCACTTTAGTGGTAAATCACAGTTGTTTTTTTGGTCAAATTTGCAAAGCTATCCGAAAAATAAAGACTGCAGAGCGTTATCCTTTGATATTTTTGATGGGAGACGATGTCGCCAAATAAATTGGATCCACTTCTGGTGTAGTTTAACATCTTTAGGTCTTCTTCTTGGTTTCCTCGGATGTAGACATCGTTTGGCCAAACATCTTTTTGCTATTTAGGGACAGGGAAATACTTTTTGTGTATAAGTTTTGATGTCGCAAGAATTTTATCTCATATGACTCATCACATAATTTTTCTTACTTTTTAGTAAGATGCCTGATCCCTCAAGATAAAGGATAGTAGTGTTTAATAGTATTACAGGGTCAAAACCACCACCACACAAATGTTGTACAGACAACTTATTCTAATGAAAGGGGCCTATTCTAATGCAAATGCTTTCATGCCTAAGTCAAAATAATCAGCTTTGCTATTCAAACCTCACCAAATAGCGATGTAAAGTGCAATGTTTAAAGCAAAGTCAAAGGAAATGATCTCACATGGGACCCTCAGTCTCTTTGATGAGAGCAAGCTATCTTTTTCCAACCTCATGCAGAATTTTGTTACATGTTTTGTTGTGATATTGGGTTGGATAAGAATCTCTTTCCTGATCTAATGCTGGTGAATCTTATGATAGGAAGCCCATTTCTCCAAATGCCTCTTTGATCGAGTGTTGTAATTTACGGTTTTGCATGTGGGTCTCCACAAAATAAGCAAGCGGCACATTGTTTTCATCGTACTGTAAGAGGTAGATGCATGTAGGATATTTTTTCAACCAAAGCCAAAGCTGAAGAACTGAGTAAAACATTTAAATTATTGATAAAAGACAAGAAAAAACTGTTTGATTCCCTGTTGGCCAATTTATTTGAGACAATACCACAGAGAAAATCTCTGGCTCATTGTGAGTCAATACAAAAAGGTTGAGTGCACTGTTTAGACTCTGTGTCAGTTATTACCAGAGAGAGGAATGGGAAGAGATGCATCTCTCATCTCTCATAATTACCAAGTTGTTTGGAAGTGGTCAATAGTTACAATAATGAGTTAGCTTTGTCCTTATCTGTTCTTACTGTTTGTTTAAAAAAAAAAAGGCATTCAAAGTGTTTGCTGTTATTTTTTCCTCCTAACGAGTTTTAAATGAAAATCTGAATATATCCTGCATGATGAGGATTCATGGGGTTTGTAGTCCTTCATGACACAGGCAAAAATAAAATGCATTTTAGAAGTTTTGTTTGACAGATTTATTTTCTTCAAATATCCAAGTTTGGCACACATTCATCTGTAAAAAATACTGAGTAATTGATATCTTTTACCATGGGTCTTTATCATGTCATCAAAGCTGTTACTCTCCACCACACTGAAGGATCATAAATCTTCAGTAATAACTTGGCCAATAAATGTTGTGATTACCTTTCATCTTCCCAAAATGTGGTTAAGTCGAGGTTGTAAAAAGTCTTCAATATCTATATCTTTATCTTGTGTGTTGTTGTTGTTGTATGTGCTAGTCGTAATATGATCTATTGATTCACCATCGTGACTTACCAGGTGAGTGTTGTCTTTTAGTAAATTCCAAACAAAGATTTGATGCTGCATCATAAACCACATAATTCTTTTTGTTCCTTACCTCCAATGATAGTGGGTGTACATGCTGCTTTCACTGTTTGATCTGAGTGAGGCATCTGGTGGGTGTTCCAGCGGTGATGCTGAACTCTTGCTTTGACTCTCTGCATGCATCTGCAAAACAGAAGTCAGCTGACTTTTAAATGAGGAATCCCACCATCCACTAGTTTAAGACACATTTTATTCCAGCCAGGAGTCAGCATTACTGATGTAATTAACTTCACAGTGTTAAAATTGGGTCCAGATTCATAATGGCTTATCTTTACACCCCTAGTGTGTTCTTTTTTGCTTTTTGTGTCAGTAAAAGGTGTGCCAAGTTACAAAGCCCAAAGTCCATTCCAAAGGGAGTTCCTTTCTCCCTCAGAGAAGAGTGTTTGAATCACAATCTGAAATATCTCATTTATAGTTTAAATAAGTCTTCGTTGACTTGTCTACATCACCACCATTAACAGCATATACAGCAAAAAAAAAATATATATATATATATATATATATATATATATATATATATACATATATATAAATAAAAATGTATGACTCTTTGTAGTGCAGTGGTTTAATTATTATTGTTTGAATGAATTGGCTCAAATGCAGTGGATCCTGTGTTGAGACATCTTGATCTAAACTATGAATAATATGCACAGTGCTCTAAAAGAACAGCTTTGGAAGATACATCTCTGTGTTCCTGAAATTCACTCTCAGCTCAAAGATTAATTACATACAGGTATTCGTTTGGCTCAAGAAAAACAACAAATCTCACTCTTTCCTCCAAAGACATTTCAGCATTATGTTAACCGGGACCAACAGTGCACTTTATGTTGTTTCCCTTTTCTGACACAGTACATCGCCCTCACACGAGATGACTCTTAAAAATAATGTTTGAAAGCACAATATATTAGAGTCCCAATTTTGTAATCAGCCTCTCCCTCTCTGATCTTGCTATATTTCCCAGAACAACACACTGCTTCAACCTGGAATATGATGAAATGTTGTCTCCCTGGGACCATCATTTCTCAGTAAGTCACAGTGAAGGAGTGCTGAGCTGCAGTGTAATCCTTCTCTGGAGGACCAAAGTCTTATTCAGACTTATCATCACTTTGTTAGCAGCTGCATGGGGGAGAATTGGGTAGTGAGACAACCAGCCTGTCCTTCTGTGTTGTCCCCCATCGTCAGATTCAAAACCAAACACACCTTTCCACTTTAGTACAAATCATTTATCCAATATCCAAACAGTGATACAAGTTCAAAAATCCATCCCGACTACTATTGTATTTTTTTTTCTTTAACTCAAGCTGAGTTTCAATTAATTTTCTACACACTATCAATTCTATGCAAAATTATTTTCTCAAATATAAATCCCCCCTTAAGTTTTTCACCCAGCACAGGCCTCATGTAGGGCATGTTTTTGTAATTCTTTTTCCCTGTCACTATTATTAGATATTTGTTTAAGCTTGAAACAGAAAGAAGCAGTTAATCGAGAATAGTGTACCTTCCTTCCTTGAAGTTTTTTTTTTTTGTCATCCTGCGGAATTATAAAGCCTTCCAGCTAAATAAATACAACCTAATTAATGTGAACCTATTCCTCCTTATGTGGAAAAAATGGTCTGCCACACTTGATTTGTGACCTGTTCCATTTTAGGTAATGAAGAGGAAAGCTTTGCAGTCAAAAGGAGAACTCCATCAAACGGTTAGCTTGCATGAATGAACTTAAGAAATAGTTAAAGACACTCCTTTAACCTTTTAAGTCATATTCTATTATCAGACTGCTGACAGAGTCAGGCCTACACACACTATGTGCACACAACTCAGCAACAAGAAACCAACTGTTTGACATGTTCAGCAGCAGCCATTCATGTTTTTATTACACATAATGGATAAGAAAAGCAGAAAGAAATTTATTTCAAACTGGGAACACACAGTAACTCAAAGATATATGTGTTTCTGCATTATTCATTTCCTAAAACAATAACATTGAACAGCAAAAATATGTAGTCACATTCCATTCTTAGTGCCACTTTTCTTTAAGAGTTTATTATTTTAGGTTTAGTGCAGTACTACAGCAGAAAAAGAGGAGAAAATCTACACTGCACCTAATTTCAGCCTCTCTTTCTAAGTGAACAGCCTAGTTTAAAACACTGATACCAAAGAGCAAAGCAACTAGAAAGTGTCGGAATCCCAGGGAGTGTGAGTGGCATTAACCTACAGACAGTGTTTATCTGCTGACGGCAGGCGCAAAGCCTGCAGTATAACTATCTTTGCTAAGCCCTCACCAAGTGTGTACCTTTGCAAAGCCATCTGTGTGTATTTCTTATACACTGAGGTTTTTGAGGTTAGATCGTAACTCTGATAACTGACTTCAATAAATCCAAAAGCCCAGAAGGACCAGTTGAGAGATGAGTGTTAGCTATTTCCCGTGTAACAACTTTTATTTCAAAATATTATTGTGAATGTTGGACTGCTGATTGATGAGCACCATGAAAACAGGAATTTTTTCTTTTTTTTCCAGATAAGTGTATGAGTTTAGTGTGTCTGCATTACACACACATACAATTCGCTTCCTGCTAGCAGTTTTAGTTTTTTGTCTCAAGTCATAATAAATCCAGGAAAGGATTTTCCAAATAAGTATTTCAACACTCTTGACAGACCACAAAATAATTTAGCGAATATTAATTGTAACATACAACCAATCTCTTCTTATGGAACAACAGCTCAGACATCAGATCCTAATACTTGTTTCCTTAGCATGTCATTTAATCATAATATACTACGTTCTGAAAAGCTAATCCAAGTTTGGCTGACCTTTCTATTCCACAACATTTAACATATGTTCTTGAGATTCTCCCACCATTTGAAACCTTCCAAAGCTAAATAACAAGTCAAAATGTGGACCTGAGGCGGATATTAGTGTTCCCAGAGCAGATTTTTGTTCTGTCAGGGAAACCCAGTTTAAGGTCCCCTCTCTGGGGTGCTATGTCTCAGAATATGTATACAGACACTGTTTCTCAGGAGGCTACCATGTAAAGGTTTACCCCGGGCAAATGAGCCCTGGTCTTTATCAAAACTCCAGCGACAGGTTCGGATCAATCTCTGTCTGATTTGAGGGGTAGCCAAAAATATGGCATGGAAATGTATGGATATATGAACACGGAGTCCCAAAGCTAGAGCCTGCTAAATGATTCCTTATTTGTCTTTGTAGGATATGGCATGGAAAAGGAGGGCGAATAAAGCCGCTCTTCCATCATTTCTTTTTCTGCGAGGACCACAGATGTTCTGAATGTCCCATTAGTGAGGTGTGGGGTGGTTGGGGTGAATGGAGCAGATGAGTATGTCAGAGTGAGTGGGTCCTAGGGATTGAATGGTCTCTTTAGGAGCCTGAACAAGACCCAAACAAAATAAAGCCTTCAAGATTAGTTATATCTTACAGCTTCTGGTTTTCCTGCTTTCAGTGATGGGAAAGCTAAACAGCAAACAGGTATGAGTGGGTGATCCTCAAACTGCAGCCAAACTTTTGCATTGTCAATTGTAGAATACTTAACCCAATAAAAAAATTACATTCAAATCAGTAAGTTGTGTAAAGTATTTTATCATATACGATAGGGACATGTGCATTAATGAGCTAAATAAAAGGGCAAAAAACAGCTTTTCTATGACGTTGCTTTAACACAGTAAATCATAACTATGTTAATGTTTATATGCATTCGTCAGTTTTCCAGATGTGATGCACACGCACAGTCCTAAAAATATAGCTTCTTTTCCTCTACAAAACTGGATTACTTATCAGTTTAAATCATTTCCTACTTTTCTCAAATATGTATAAATACCTTCCCAGTACTCGACCCTCAGACTGACTCTTTTTTCCGACTCTTTCCTGTGTGGTCATCAAAGAGGTTAGCTAATCTGTAGTCTGTTTCAAGTATGCCCAGTATTTTAGCATCCGCCTTTCCACAGAACCTGCAAATTCTCTCCAAGAAACTCGGAGAGACGTGAGTCCACCGGGAAGAAAGCCTTTGAAATGTATGCTTTGGTTGTGTCTTCAGCAAGAAAGCTTGCATAAATAACCACACACAGACCCCATGAATGCATGAGACACCAGATACCAGTGCTAAGCCACTAATGGGCTTCATACTGTATTCTGGCCCTCGGCATTTTAACTGCTTTGTGTTTTGTAATTCCCAAACAGTGACTGTGAAATGTATACACTTGCATAATAAGATGACACTTACCTTTTTGTTATTTTTACTGCCCTCATTTAGATTTTTGTATACTTCCCTGCAAAGTTAAAATTGCAGAGATACTTAGATCTCCCTGAGTTTGTCAGGTGTTTGCATGGTGAAAGACTGTGGAAAGACTGCAATTATATCTAAAGTAAAACTGAAAGATTAACTTTTTGAACATGAACTTAAGTTCTGCTTGTTGACCAACTTGAAAGAAAAAAAAAAAACTTGACCTTGGAAATAATGGGATTAAATTAATGTTTAATTGTTTGGTTTTGTTATCTTTTGTACAGCAATGTTTCTTGTACTTAATCTGTTCATTTTTGCTGTTTTTTTCATGCTACTGGACACACATACACACAAAAAAGAAAAGCGGTACTATGAATTGTCATTTTTGCTTTCAGTCTCTGTTTCATCAAAGTTTTACTTATCGCAAACTACTTGGTTAAGGTAGGCATTGAAAACTAAATTATTAAGGTTAGGAAAACATCAAGGCCTGCATTAAAACAGATCCTGTAAATAAATCCCAAAATATCAAAATATTATTTTCCTGGATAACTGGCTCCCGGCCACTCTGCTAAAAAGACAAAAAAGTGCTGGACACACAAACTTTATATCCTGATGAAATATATTTTTTGAGCCATACTGGGTGGCACAAAAAACAAAAAGTTTTCGTGCACAACCCCACACAAACAAAGTTTTCTTACTTGTGACAATTTCACGTTTTGCCATTAGACCTGGCTGGAAATCATGACTCAACAACACGAACAAACTTGCATAAGACAGACCTGCACAAACACATAAAAATATTAAAGGTATTAGCTTCCATCTGGCTAACTATGCTATCAAGCTAGTGTTTTCTATCCAGCTAATAATGATGCTGCCATCATCATGTACCTTCCTCTGTCCTGTGTGCCACAATTTGCAGAGCAACTCAGACTCTTATTTAAGGGCACATGCGTGTTGAGATACCCAGTAATTATACACTGATTATTTAATGGCCACATTTGCACATATTTTAATTCTATTGGCAACACTTGCAGTGCATGTAAAGCCCAGGGTTCTGTGAGTCAAAGGTAAAGTAAGGGATTGTTATGTGTTATGTTATAACAGTGTTATGTCTTTAAATTTTGTGTTCAAAATGAATTTAAAATTGCATTAATGACTAAAACTAGTAAACAAATCAGTAAACCTGGAACTCGGAGTAACTATTATTTTTGCCAAGGTTAGATTTGTGTTTCATTTAGCCAACACATTTCAAATTATTTTACATTGCCTGCCTTTAAAAAAAAAAAAACAGAGGAAGCCAGTCGCACTATTTCTACTCCTAAGGGGACATTTATTCTCAACTTGTGACTCACAAATGAACAGCTGCGGACAAAACTAGCCCATGGTTATTTTATATTATCTGTTAGAAGGTTTGTGAGAGAAGTACACATTCATTAGCAGAGAGTCTCATGCACACGTTCTGATGAAGGGATTTTAGTCATCTGGATCACTTATTCACTCCACTTACATGCCGCTCTCACGCCGGGTTTAGCCAGTTTGGTATTTGGTATTTTATTAGGATCCCCATTAGCTGATAAACATATCAGCTACTCTTCCTGGGGTCCACACAGAACATAAAAACAAACATCAACATAAAAGACAATATATATATAAAAGGAAGAAAATAATGAATTCTCTTCTTGGGGGATAATACACTGAAAGAGACAAAAACAAAAACAAAAACAAACAACAAAACACCAACAATAAGTAACTAACTGAACAAAACAAAAAAAATGACAGTACATAGGTGAACTCTACCACAACGGAAAATATACTACACCAAAAGTTGAAATCTGCCTAAATTGCATCATCAAATGTATTTATATTTTTAAACCAAACTTTACTTTTCCACTGTATTCCATTTTAATTTACATCAAATCTCAAGTACAGTTGACCATAAAATACTGCTTTATTTGTTTTTTAAAACTACCTTTACTTTGGGTTTTTAAAATATGGTCTGGAAGGGAATTCCATTCCGCCATGGCTCTGCATAACACTGTGCGTTGTTTTGAGTTTGTTTTGATAGTTGGTATTGTGTAGTTACCACTGGTAGCATGTCTGGTGGGATATGTGTGCAGAGTGGAGCTAAGAGTGAGCTGCTTAAACAAACTGTCAGGTTTGCTCAATATATTAACATTTTTAATAAAAGAAAGAAGGGATGCTCTCAACCTTTTGTCAACTTTCAGCCAGGAGAGTTGATCATGTAGGTCATCTGTATTGGCTCTCCGGGTGCATTTAAGGGCAAGCCTGGCTGCTCTATTTTGCACCCGTTGAAGCTTCTGTAGATTTGTTTTTGTTGTGCCTGACCAGACCACTGAGCAGTAGTCAAGGTGTGACAGTACAAGAGTCTGCAAGACCTGCTTAGTCAGCTGAGGTGTTAAAAAAGGAGAACATCTTTTGACTACTGATATATTCTTACCCATCTTTTGTACCAGGAGATCGATGTGTACTGACCATGATAAATTACAATCTAAGGTTACCCCTAGAAGCTTGGTTTCTTGTACCTGCTCTACAGCCACATCGTTCAGTACAAGGTTCAACTGAGGTTTGGACCTTAATGAATGTTTAGTTCCAAAAACAATACTTTTAGTTTTTGATATGTTAAGAACCATTTTGTTGTCAGATATCCATTTGAACACCAACTGCAGGTCTTTGTTGAGGACTGAGGTGATTTCCTCCATTGTTTGTGCAGATTTGTAGAGAGTTGAATTGTCAGCATACATACACACACATGCACTCTTACAAACAAGTGGGAGGTCATTTGTAAAAATAGAGAAGAGTAATGGCCCTAATGAAGAACCTTGCGGAATTCCACATTGAATTTGCTGTACATTTGAAAGACATCCATTAAAAAAAACTTTCTGGGTTCTATTGGTTAAATAACTTTCAATCCAAGCTATAGCAGGTGTAGCAAAGCCATAACACCTAAGTTTATTCAATAATATGCTGTGGTCGATGACATCGAAGGCAGCACTAAAATCTAATAGTACTGCTCCTATCATGTTTTGTTGGTCAATATCTGTTAGCCAGTCATCTGTCATTTGTGTGAGAGCTGTAGAAGTCGAGTGTCCTTCTCTGTAAGCGTGCTGGTAATTACTAGTTAAATTGTTCAATGCAAAATAGGATTGTATCTGATTAAATACAATTTTCTCCAACAGTTTGCTTAGAACTGGTAACAGGCTGATGGGACGGCTGTTTGAGCCAGTAAAGGCAGTACGAGGATTTTTAGTTAGAGGGATTACCTTAGCCTCTTTCCAGATTTGAGGGAACCTGTTGCTGTTAAGGCTTGGATTAAAAATGTGGCATACAGGAATGGCAATGTGATCTGTTTCATATATTATAGTTAAACATAGGGATCCACTCTGTGAGTTTGGTTTGCATATGGTAAATGTTTTGTATAGCATGATTCCAAATGATAAAGAACAGAAGCAGCAGTAGTTATAGTGCAATATTTGTATGAAAAGGACTTGTTTCCCCAATTTCCTTTAAAGCGATATGCCAATTCGTGAGTCCTCTGTATTTAGCCTTCACAATGCCTTATGGTCGATCAGTTTTCTCTCAATTGTTTCAGAAGCAGCAATTCACATTACTGCAGTGATTACCTAATTTCTATGTGCTTCTGTTTGCCTTTTCTTTGAGCTTTATGAGTGGCTGGCACTGTTGGGAGTCGTTTAAGTGTTCACTGTGATCATTTCCTTAAAAGAAAATAGCAGTTTTGTGTGACCTTTTAATTGGCCACTTGTCCAGGGCTAATCTGCAGGCATCTGAATGCTTGCACAGTGTAGGAACCCCGTGTATGTGTGACAAATGAAAGAATATAAGGGCTCCTCACAGTCTGATGACCTTGAAGAAGTCAGAAGAGATGAAGTCATCTTTGCATGATTTCCAACTTAAACAGAGGACAACAGCTGAGCTAGCCAATGATCCGTTAGGTCTCACTCAACCACCCACCAGCGTGTCTGACACACATGAGGACATGCATATGCTCACACAGGCCCGTATGTGCTCTCATGGTTGGTGCACTGCATAAAGAGTGATGAAAGGGCCCCAGATTGAGAGCCTCGTTAAGTGACATATAAGTGACCAGTGATCAGAGGACAATTTTCATCACTCACCAGTTTTATAAATGGCTGATTTCATTTCATAGAACCAAAAATCCCCTTTGAACTCATTAGGTTTTACACTGTGCTTCAGATTTTTCCTATAGGGATTGATTGTTTTTTTATATGTTTTGAATATTCATTAGATTATAAGAAATCAAACAATGTTATGACTATAATCTTGACATAGGACTACATTGTTGTTAAAAGCTAGTGATAGTGTGTTTCTACCACCACATGGTGGCAGTAATACACCCAGCTGTTTGCCAACTGCCAGTAAACAACAACAGAAGAGCCCTTCCGGGAAAAAACGGATGTGGCACTGTGAGCTTTGATGCTAATAATGTGCAAATAAGCGAAACACGCAAAGACAAATACCACTGCTGTCAAACTGTTTTGTCGAACTTTACCCTAACCGTAACCCTAACCCTGCAAGCGTTGCTTAATTCTACCACAACTGTGCACAGACATTTCAGAGCAAAGCTCCCGACACTGATGTATTAAACTGTGTGTTGTTATGCTGACAAATCTTTTGCTTTTCATAATTCAAGTAATAACTACATAAACAAGCATCGTAAAAAGCGTGAATGGCTGTCATTCACTTTTTTGTTCGCATGTGTCAAGAAAATTGTCAGATTACTCCCAATGACTTTGAATAGTATTTTCACTTTAAATGCACATTACGGTGTTTTACATTTTGCAAAAACTAACGCATGTAAGATACAAGCAATGTAGTCTTCAACCTGCATGTAACTACGTTCTAACAAGACCCATTCATGAATATGCCATAGAAAGACATTTTTTGTAGAAAATTGTGCTTTTATGTGATCAAAATACACCAAGATGGGGAGATTGGATTAGTTAAAGTACATAATTTGTTATAATACATGGCAAGTGGTGCAGTAATCCAAGGGATACTACAAAGATGAGATGTCCTTAGGAATAAAGGCTCCTTTCCATGTAAAACATCCACAAATGTTTGAACACTGTCCCACATGAACAATAGAGAGAAACTACATATGTTTTTAATATAAAAATGCTCCCCAAGACAGTTGTTTGTGAAGCTGCACATGTATCTCACTCCAGTAAAAACTCCTACCATATGGGAGCACTTAGTCCCATACATAAGCATTGATTGCTACTTTTGGAGAATCAATAGACAAAAACTGACCCTCTTGCCTGTTGCAGCAGCTAAAACCCTTATAACTTCATTTAAAAACTAAAGTTGTGTTTCTTCTATCAGCATGTCCTGCCTATACTAAAAAGAAGCAGACCGGTCAGTGCTTTATGAGGGTTTTTGCATGAGATTACCTTCTGTTGCTGGCTGAAGAGAAGAGGACAGGGGGACATAAAGTGGAAACTCCTAAGGAATGGTGATTACGGGCCACTGAATTGAAACCAGCCACGGAGAAACCAGATCTGAGCCTGCAAGAGGTATTATGGTAGTTAAATCAAATAAAAGCCTCAACCCATCACCGGTGTTTTCTCCTGGCCTCCCTCACCAACACTGCACATTAAAAATCAGATGACACAGAGGTCTGTTAAACAGAGAAATAACCCTTTGAAGCTGCTTTGGTAGACACATTTGGAAGACGCAACAGAGACAGGGAAAGAGCTCAGGTAGGAGGGATGTGACGTAAAAAATGGAACCCTGTTCATCATTCTTATCACCAAGAGTTACTGTTTGGAATTTGAGATGCAGACTCCTAGCTTCCTGGGGCTTGGACTGGCTAATCACAGTCCAGGTGCCTCACCCTTCCTAGCTCATATTATTAAATTAAAGGCCCAGATTTATACATTAAGTGACAAAGCTTTAGTCAGATTTGAAATAATTTATCTCATCAGAGAGTAAGTGAGTCACAGGTTTGATTGATTAAGCCAGAGCAGTGGGGGGAGTATACAGTTACATGCTGCTGTATTGCATGCTGGAGCTCCTGCATCTGTAAAGTGCTGTATCAGTTTATGGATTACAGACACAGACAACTCTGTGGCACAGATAAACAATTCCCCAGACAACAATGATGAGTATGGAGTCGTCTACACACATGACTTAAAGACCAGATTTCAGACTATGCTGTAAATTACAATAAAATATACAGAAGGGTTGTATTTTGCAGATAGAGTAGATGTCCACTCTCCTCCTCCCTATCTGGCACTACTCCATGGCTTAATAAACTTTTCCTATATATGAATGTTTTATGAAGTGTTAAGTAATGAGGACTGTTGAAGTTACTTTGAAGTAATGAAGTGAAAGTGGAAGCTAATTTTGACTCCCAGGTTAGAGTAAATTATCCTGATTAAACATATTCCAGTAATACAAAGTAAAGTTGGGAAGTGGATTTAAACATTTAAAATTCATTTCCACAGATTTAAAACTTAAAAGGATGGTGGTATGTTCTTTTTTTTTTTTGTTAATTTACACTAAATACTGTAACTTCATTATTTTTGGAAGATGGCTCTGTTATTTAAGCGGCGCATCACCCTCAGTTGCCTTTTCAATGCAAAATACCCACTCTTTAGTGAACACTCTCTAACCTTTACAAATGAGAACAAAATCTATCTAAAGTATTCAAATTCACCCAAAATAGACCTATGATCTACACTTGAACTGATTTGAAATGCAGGATGTATAACCAGGTTTTTACAGAGGATAGTCATTAGCCTCAACTAAGGATCAGAGGCACACATGAATCAGAATTTAGATTTCTGGAGACATGCTCTGAAATGCAGCGAGGGAGTTTTAAGACGATTGCAACATCGCATATAGTATCCAGCTTGCACCATCACATATCCAGACTTTTGAGTTAAATCTTTTGTAGCAATTGTTCAACCAGAAGAGTGACATGGCATTCAAAGTTGAACACTGATCCATCTCACGGAGCAAATGAATATGCCTTTTAAATCCAAAAGTATGGTAAGAAAATAACACATTCACTTTAAGAGAAACACAATTTTATCTCTGTAACCACAGCATTTTTTAGTTGGGCTGGGGTTACAGTGTATGTTCACTAAAGCGACATTTGAATCAAAACTAGCAACCTGAAACCTGAAAACGGGATTTTATTATCCTGGAGGCAGAAAAACAGGATGCTTCATGCATTAGCTGGTGTTTTTATTTTGTCAGTTCCTAAAGCGATGCAGCAATAGCTGTGGAAAATCATCAAAAGACCACAGCAACACATGCATGAGAAGGTGGAAGCTTAAGTTCACCCCCAGGCACTGCTGGTCCGTTTCGAAATTTTGAACACTTGACAGCATATTATTTTCATCAACAGAGGAACCAAAATCCTGAAAGAAAGGTGCAGAGACAATTAGATGATTGAAATAGGAGCTGTCTGAATTTGAAACATATGATCTCAAGGAATTTAACTTAACGCCATTGAGAGAAACTAAAATGTAATTTTGAGGCCTGCCGAATAACTGAAAAAATTGCGTTGAATTACAGTGGGCCTCTCTGATGCACTCAGTGGCCTCTGCACCTGGTTTTAACACTGTGACATCACCACTGGAAACTAGACTGTTTAGTTTATCGCAACTGCATCAGAGGAGTCAATCAATCATCGTCCTCCACGGATATCCACTATCACAACAGCACCTAATCAAGAGATTAAAGCAGGTTCCTAATTTGTTCAAATTTGTGGCAAAAAGGACTGCACAGACAGGGCTGTTTGAAAAGGAAATTGCAGATAATATGAATATGGCAAGGTTCCACATAAAACATCATAAAATATTACGAGGTGTGCCACAGCGTCCAAAATGTTGGCTTCACAGGATTCAGATTTTCAAAGTGTGGAGGCAGAGGGCTCAAACTATTCTTACAATAATGATGACTGGGTTTGAGAGAAAGTCAGTTTTTTTTTCACATGCTGGATTATCAAATAAATGGAGGTTTCTTTAGAGATACAGTAAGTGTTTAAGAATTAGAAACATTATATAATGTATAATGGTATGATGTCACAGAATAGGTGTTTTAGTAAGGCCATCCATTTGGTTTTAAAATTCCCAAAACATTTCTAAAATTTTTAGAATTTACAGGATAATAAAGTCTAAATCATTTTTATGTACATCGGGTTGTAAACCTTCCACAAAGGTAGGGGGATAATATCTAGTATTGCTACAATATAATGATTGACAGGTCAATATCTGGCTGCCAGCCGATTGTGGCTCCACCTGCTCTGCATCAGTCGTGAGAGGAAGCAGCTGCAGTAATGGCACGGAGCCGAACTGACACGTGATATGCAGCATTTCAGTTCATAACACACCGGTTGATACAATGACCAGGTTAAAGATCAAAGACCCCTTTTGTTTAATTAAAGGGACACTATGTAATAAATTATGTCATTTATTAGCTCAAATCAACATATTCATTCATAAATTAGTCCTCATTGGTGTAAAATTATCTCTGTCAAAAATCTCAATTATCCTCCTGAGTGAAGAATAACTTGTCTGTATCTACATAGAGCGGGCAAGCTCTATGGAGGCTGCCATGTCCTTCCGGTCTATAAAAAACAACGAAGTGCCGAGAGGGACATAAAGCACTTCGAATCGCGTTTTCCCCAACGCCAGGCCTGCAAGCGGAAATTACGTCATTTTGACGTCACGTCCACCGAATGGCTTATTACTGGCACTAATGGTAAATAGATTTTATCTCGTAAATGATCCCACTAATAATGCATTGATTGTCACCAAACTTCTGCCGTAGTACACATAGGCTCTTAACTCACAAAACAAGGATTTACAAAGTTTGTAAGTTTACCAGGAGTTTATTTAAAAGAACACTTTCCAGATAGCAACTACACACTGCTGCTAACGCTACCGCTGCGTCGAGGTCACTTCCAGTAACTCCCGGAATATGACTAAAAGCATTGTTTGCACACCAAAGGCTATGTCAACTTATGTTATCTGACATGTTATCTGTCATCTGTATTCATAGTGTTGTTGTATGTGTGTTATGTAATCCTTTGTACTGTGTGTCTTGATGTCTTTTTGTTTGTATGGAACTTGAGTCTGAAGCTATAGCTTCTTGAATCTTGACACATACCGCCTGCCATAGTTCAAGAAGTTGCAACGCACATTTGAAAACGCGAGGCGCTAGAGAGCAAATTCATTCGACTTTGCAAAATAAAATTGGACCACTATGGGGGAAGAAATTACAAAGTGTCCCTTTGAGACACGATATACGACATGTATTTCAAATCTCTTACATGGAAGTACATGTACATTGTTTTTCCAATCAAACTTTGTCGACATGCTTAAGCATTTACATTGGAGTTTGTTGAAATAATTCATAGTCATATGTGGTAGGTCTTATTTTACTGAGTGATCTTACTATAAATATCTGATTTCATTTCACTTTGTGTGTGAGTGTGGGTGCTTTTGAAAAATTTGCCTGCTGGAATCAATAAAATTCCAACATGTTTTCCTAGTATATTCTTGCACGGTATAACATTTAACAGTTATTTGTATTTCCTTTTATTTGAATTTTTCAGGGTAAGAAGGGGGGTGTTGAAGGTTACTCTTAACTCACGGTTTTCATGTAACAGTTTTTTGATGGTTTGATAGTTGATCAAAGGCTCTAGAAAACATCTGGTAGACAACAGTTACCACTTAGCCAGAGTTAAAGGGCTGAAAGAGTATTTTTCCTCTTTTGACATCCCACTGTAAGATTTTTTTGGTTCTAACACTGCCATGTGCTTCCAGGGTGGTTGTAAAAGCAGCAGGTCTGTGTCGGCTAACGTGTTGAGCTGCTGGTGCCGACAGTGACAAAAGAAGCTGGTCAGAACCCCTGTTGGTTTCCTGAAATCATTTCTCTCTGACTTTGTGGAAGCTTGTGAGTGCATGCGCAAGCGACTCTCTAACAAATGCAAATGTAGCAAATGTCAAAGGAAAAAAGGAGTCTCTGACTTGTGGTTGTGTGAATTCTAATGCCTGATGTCCTTGATGTGTCATTTAGGGATTCAAGCTCAGGTCTCAGTCATTATATTGTAGTTAGTTGTCAAATGCCACTCTAATTGACAGATGTCAGAACACTGAACTGAACAGAGTTAGAAAAAAAAACATTAATTGAATCGTGTACATACGCCATGTTGTGTCATTTTGCCATTCCATCCTTGTAAACAATATTTGCTAAATAAATAAATAAATCCCAGCTCTCATGTCAGCCATGGCTCAAACATTCTCAGCACTTGCATGATGCTCTGAAGGCAGTTTTGGATCCTTTGGATGAGCTTCGTTTTTGAAGGTAGTTTTTCCAGAGCATATGTTTGGATCCAAGAGCTGTTTGAAGGCAGATGTAGTTCCTGGCAACATCCTTTCAACAAACTGCCTCCTGGTAATTGGCCATTACTCTAGAACTGAGAGACATGCTGTCCAGAGGGCAACTACACTTGTCTGGAAACAATCAAGGAGTTAGCAAGCTGGCAGGCAGCCTTGTCACTAGAATTCGCCTCTCCTACCGAGACCGTCTTTCCCCAGGGAAGATGAACTCTGATCAAAAACAATGGCTAACATGCAAAATCTAACTGTGAATGATTCATCTCAATCAATGCACGTAATGGAAAAAAAAACAGAGGAGTAATTAGTCGCTAATGTCTATATAGATGATCTTTGAATGTTTTATGAGAAACTTCTGCAGATTAGTCAGTAAACAGCTACTCAAAACTGCCTCCTCTAGTCTTAAATTACATTTGTGCTACATTTAAGCTTAAATGTCATTTTAAAAATAAAGGCTATCCTTGCCTCAAACATAATATTGAAAAACAGCAGTACTGAGTAAATATATGTAGTACTGTACAATTGTAATATAAGATGTACTGCCATTTGTACGATGTAAGGTTTTAATATATTGTGTTGCGATGGCTTTATTCTATGTGCAAGAAATTCATTCCGCATGGGGATGTGTTGCCCTGTGAAGCCATATTAGGTGACCTTCAACAAGTGACTCCGTAATTACAGAGGAGCACGCAAGGTATGCCAAGTGACCTTCCTTCAACTGTGACCAGACCTAAACATCACAGAGGGAAAATAATATCAACTGACACGTCTACCTCTGGTGCAGACTGGCAACTGGATCCAGATGGAGGGAGCATATCATTACTCTTTTATTGGGCGATATCAAAACAGAAAGGCACATTCCAGGAAGCCTTCACTCTCCTGCAGATTGCAGCGTTTGAAATAGAAAAACTGAAGCCGATGTTGTTTGTCTGTTGCTTCTCTTTGTTCTCAGTGAGGGCTTGAGAAGGATGCAGCTTATTTTGGGGAAGGTAACGCACCATGGACTAAGGGATGTGGGCTGGGACAGCATGATAAAAGTATTCAAACTCACTTGCACTCCTTCCACTCCTTACTAAAATATGGCCTGTAGGAATAAGCAGCCACAGAAAGAGCCAAAGCATGTTTGGTGTGCTTTTTTAATTAAAACACATGACTGGAAGCAGACTTCCCACCACATTGACTTTTTCTGTAAACACCTTGCTGACTCATTTCTGAGACTTGAAGCAGTGTGTGAATATCTGAGAACACAGTTGACTTTCAGTGTTGCCATGCTTTCATCCTTGAAAGGCAAGACTACTTCTTTTCAGGTCATGCTTTTGCTCTGTGCAACCAGGGAGACTTTCAGCTCCCTCCGGCCTTCCTCCCCAGCCTCTTTCTTTCCTTTCCCCTCCTCTGGCATCCTGGATACACTTTTTGATGGTCACTGCCTCTACTTGAATCTTGCTTACTTCTTTGTGTACCTGAGGATGTTTAGTTATGTATATTTCTGCCAGCATGTTCCTCACTGCTGTCTTTACACATACAGACAAACCTCTGTTTTCTTCCTCGAAGAAGTCACTGCAGGGGGCAACCATCACTTCTCTCCAGTGCGTTACAGCTGCTGTTGACTTAAAGATTTCAGCGGAGAAATTCCCAATGTCTGAGCAGGCGATGAAACCCAGCATTACACCCAAGGTTCAACCATTTGCTGATTAGATCGCTGCCGCGTGAGAAGGTTGGAGGCAGAGCTCTAAAAACAAAAAGGCTCTGAGAGAAAAGAGAAGTTTTGGTATCTCTCACGTTGATCCGATGTCAGGTATCATTGAAAGGCAGTTCCTGGAGGAAGCCTGAAGACAAGGCAAGAATGATGAGAGGAAAGGTGACCTGACCTGCATCGGGTCCCAGAGGCCACAGTAGAGCCTTGGCACCGATCGATTCTTACACATACAGTACATAGACTGAATGAGCACGATTGGTAGGATTGTGAGCATAAGTTTGTAAATGGAAGTTAAAATATCTGCTACTATGAACAGGGAGTTAGCAATTAGATTATTTCCACAGTTTCGGACAAAAAACTAAAAAGCAGAGGTATTATACAGCAATATCTATGTCATCGGGTACAACAGGACTCATTTGCAACAGCAAATACAGCAATAGAGGCCATATAATTCTTTGTCCACAAGTTAATTTATGTAAATGGAGCTCCTACTTTAATTTTTGTTAAGAAACCAGTATTGAGGAGTTTTGACTGAGATTTTTAGATTTCATTATTAGCAAACAGTGCACATAAACTTACCTAAACTGGAAAATGATGACAAAAGCATATCAGCAGAGAAATTCTCAACTCTTTCAATCACATTTAGAGGATATAATAGGCACAGGTATTATGGACTTAGAGTTAATCAAAATGGACAATTGGATGCTGAGATATCATCAGTACATCCATTATAAGAATATATCTATTTTGCATATTTTTGTCTCATCCTACTTTAGTTTGTAAAGCGTAGTACTCCATATTTTCACCTTTAATAACAAATCACAACATGTATACTTGCAAAAGGTACAAGAGTTTAATTTGCACTTTACATTTTAAAATATGTTACGAAATCAAATAGTTATGGATCAGTAAGTCCTCCAACTGCCCGCAGCTCATAATGGCATCCTGTAGTTACCACCCCGACAAGCAGAATCTAGGTAACACAACTTAAATGAGCATTTCCACGTCATAGCAGATGTCATTCTCAAGTCTTTGATTTAAGAAGCCACAAAGGGCTCCAGGAGGGAGGAGTGGATGGCAGTTAAGTACAGCACTTTCAACCATGTGCCTTTGTGTGACATGAGATCAAGACCGACATTTGATTAGTAAACAACACAACAAAAATGTACTTTTGTTGCTTGATAACAGCTTGGGGCGGCCGTGGCTCAGTGGTGAAAGTGGGTCATCCAATAAGCTGAAGGTTGGCAGTTTGATTCCCACTCTCACTGCTCAAAGATTGGTGAACTGTCAGCTGGTGGGGTGGCAGTCCACCTCCTTGCCACGGCCGAGGTGCCCTTGAGCAAGGCACCATACCCCCTCCCAACATCTGCCTACAGCTCCAGTGAATATTGCATCTGTCTCTATGAGTGTGTGACCCTCTGCATGTGTGTGTTCAACAGGTGCCAACCTGGATGGGTTAAATGCAGAGGAGTAATTTTGTGACAATAAAAGTTTCAACTTAATAAGTTATGGTCAGGGATAAAGTAGTGCATTCTTTTGATTCAGCGAAAGTGATCCTCATGAATATCTGCCAGCATATACAAATGTTTGGAAGAGAGAGTGTCTTGCCCGTATATTCTTAAACTGAGATCATTTGTGAAGCTCTTCTAATCGCTGCCACATGGCAATATTCCTCATTTGTTGTACAGAATGCAAAAATGTGTAATGTCTCCACGGGTGTGCACAACCAAAATTCAGTGGCAGTGGTTGCAGAGAATATAGCCATTGTAGCAACTACTAGTCTGGAGCTGGAGAACCTTTCATGCCAGGAAAGCAGAGCTTTGATTATAGGTGAAATCACAAAATTTGACAGGGGAATTTGGCCTTACCTTCCAAGAATAAACAAAGAGTTGTCTCCTTCAAAATTTCAAAGTAGACATAATTATGATTATTATTATTGTAAAAATGTATCAAATAATGTAACACATCCAAGATATAAAACAAAGATTTAGGAAGTCCACCTCATACACACAAGGCTCTTGTATCACTTCCAATGTACCTTGAAAACTGGATGTCGGAATTCAAAAACCTAATTGCCTCAATGCACTTTTATGTGAAATGCTCCAAAATCAAAATTCGGTGCCAAACTGGAACCCATTCTGTTCAATGTTTGTGTAGTGGGGTAAAAGAGGATTCTCCGTGATACTTTAGCAACAGCAGTCCACCCTGCATGACGTCATCAGGATGACAGCACCAGCCCTGACTAGTTCATCTGTCTCACAAAATCCTGCAGCTCAGTCCAAAGGTGCTGAGGAGAGACACAGCTGTCCTGAGTTGACAGTATTCTGGCACTGAGCCCATGTACACATTTAAGCCAAGAGGATTTTACTAACATCATGCCCAAACACTATCGATCATATTATTAGACATAAGTATAGTTTATGATCTTTGGATTGACACTTTTATGCAAAATGGCAGAAACAGAAATCTACCAGATGTTTGGAGAGTTATTTCTCAGCTAAGCTTTCTGCGCTGTGTTAGCAATCATTAAAAGTTTGAAAAAAATGTTAAGATGTTATGTTGTTTGATAGTCCTGCCACTAATAAACCTAAACTTAGTGTTAAAAACTTTGAAGAGCTGTAGTGTGTGTGCATAAATGTAGGTGGACAAACTTACAAGAAAGAGACTAATCTCATCCATAGAAATCAAGAATTTATCCAGCGGCTATAAACAGGTTAGACTACACCATACTGTGTTTGCTCCATCCATCCATTCCTCTTCCTTTTGGCCTGTGAGAGTGTGTGGCAAAATGCATATATTTATATCTGATTTAACAAGTTCTGCCTGATAGGCTGTATTCCCTGTAAAAGCTGTCAAACCTCTCTCTGCCTGTTTACAAAACCCACTCTTAACCAGGGGGAAAAAATGTCCCAGTCTGTTCCGTGTCCAGGAATAATAGTGAGGTTCTACTAATTCACGTGCTTTCTGTCCAAGTGAAGAGCAGAAAGAAGAAGTCTTCTGAAAGAGTTGTAACTAATGTTACAGTGGGCCTATTAATTTCACAGCAACACTCCAAGTGAGAGGGGTAAGACCTGTAAAATGAAAGTTCAGGGGAGACATCGTGTGGAAATATTCATGCTATAATAGTTCCCACTTAGGATGTTGCTTTGATTGACAACAAGGACAAAACAGGCAGTCATGATTTATAACCGTGTGGGATTCAGCTCTGTAGCAGACATCTGGTTCTTGCTGTGAGGTGACGATGCTAACCACGACACCACTGTGCGGCCCCTACAAAGAAAAATGTGCAGGATAAACTTCTTGGATAAAAGCTGAGGCTAGTAACCAAGAGGTATTCTTAGAAGATGCAGCTCCCATCCTAGTTTAACTAACCAAAACTATGTAAAACAGTATTTTTATATAAATGAAATAAAAGAAAATAAAACCTATATAATCAATGAATGGCTTGCAGGCAGATATTCTCATCAAGTGAGCGTAATGGAGTTAATTGGCTATCATCATCAATGTGTAGACATATAACAAATAATACAACATGCCACTAGCAGTGTGTTTTTGGCAGCAGTTTTTTTTGTTTTCTATCATTTCTTTGTGGAAATATATTTCCCAAATACATTCTGTATCCATAATCAAGTACCTTTGGTTCAAAAACTGACTAAATGTCACTTTTATCGATATTCATAAAGTAATGCAGCTTCTTAACTTAAAACTTTTCCAGAAAGTGGATAAACATAATGTAATTACTTTTTTTTTTTTAAATGGCAAAGCACAAAACTCTGTATCATATGTTTGACACATTTATTCTGCAGTAAATTCTAATATCTGTGTGTTTGTGTGTGTGCTCAGTGGGACAAACATCAGGGGGTTAGGGACACTAGGCTAGTAGCTAGGTTGCTGAATTTTGATTTGCAGCTACAGGACAGCCTTTAGCACCTTTTGAGGGTTTCCAAGCAACAAGTTGGCCAAGTGTTTGTTTTCATTTCAACTTTGGCTGTTAAATACGCCTTGGGGATGGCCACTTAACCCCAAGAACTTGTTCGTGCAGCCATAGAAAATATAGTTCCTCCTGTTTCCATTCATTGCAATTTCACAAAAGGACAGATTGATGAGGTGACCAGTTTCCAAAAGCGAAGAAGGAGATATTTCTGATATCCACATTTTATCTAAATGATGAGTTATTGTGTGTGTCTGTGATTCTGAATGCTTGTATGTTAATTGTTGGGAGCAAGAATCTATCTTTTGATGTAACTGCTTGTCTGTATCGGTAAGTGAACAAATCGAGAAACACAAAGTAGCCTGTTGGTTACAGAAGAGCAAGCTGTGTGTGTTCTGTTTAGAGGTGAGGTAGGAGCCACACATGGTGTGTGACATCTGAAGCAGCCTCGGTAAGGAGAAACCACAAGACTGTCTAATATCAGAGCAGCATAGAAACCAGTCAGGTGACAGACTTTAAACCACTCAGTGTGATGTGTGCATATGCGTACACATAAATAAAAAACGTACACACATGTGCTGGGTCGCTTGTCTAACACGAGCATTATGCATTTAACATTCAAACATGTTTTTTTGCACATTGATGTTGCCTAAATTAGCAGAGTGACCCACCACTGACCAACTGTAACCCTGCATCACCCCCACGTTGCCCACAGGCGTCTCCAGGCCATTGCACCCCATTGGCCTGGCTCTGTGTAATTTGTCACGGAGTCCAGATATGTCTTACTTATCAATAGGCAAGGTGTATTATTTCAGGGGGCTTCCTCTTTCCTGAAACAGTGCAGATCTGTTGGAGGGGCAGCATGGGGCCATCAAACAGCCAAGGGCTACTTGGAGTGTGAAAGGTGAACATGGTTAAATGAAAGAGCCGGACTTTCCCTGCCCGTTAATGTGTCATCTGACAATGCGACTGCCTCCCCAAGAGAGTTTGGTTTCCGCTTCATGGACAAAAGTGCTTCCCTTGCTTTATCAGGTTTGATCTGTATTTGTTGCTTTTTGTCAAAGGAGAAATAGTGTAGTTACAGTTTGTGTTTCCTTCCTTTTACCAGAGTGGAAATAAAGATAAATGCGCAGCTACTGCAGATTAGGTTGTTCAAGTTAACTCATTAAATGGTAATATTTAAACTTGAAAATTTAAAAAAATAAAAAAAAATAAAGACTTCATTATTATTTTGTTGTTGCTGTTTTATCTATTTAATTATTTCATGCAAATACGCATAGTGTGAGGACAGCTTTTAGCACTTTTTGGCCTTTTTTTTTTTATTCCTGATTATTAGATATTTATAATGAATGCAAAACTTACCAGTTTGCTGTTTGTAGCTGAATATCTGAGGGATATATTTTGCTGTTGGTATATACTTGGGCTGAGGTGGCTACTGGGCAAGCAAAGGGTGTTTGCTCAAGTGGAGCCAATTACTCAAAATAAATTGGGTCTTCCTCTCTAGTCTCTTTTTTGACCCACTACCCCCACCCACCCTCTCTCTCTCTCTCTCTCTCTCTCTCTCTCTCTCTCTCTCTCTCTCTCTCTCTCTCTCTCTCTCTCTCTCTCTCTCTCTCTCTCTCTCTCTCTCTCTCTCTCTCTCTCTCTCTCTCTCCCTCTCTCTCTCTCTCTCTGCCAAACCTTCATCTCTCTGGTATGACTTGTCATTTGAAAACCTGGTCAGATCCACAGTGAGCCCCACCTTCCAAATAAACAGGCTAGTAATGACTGTTTACCCAAAGTACAAGAGCCATTATTTGCAAGGAAGTTAAACATCTCTGACAGCCAAAATGGCCGCAGACAAATCACTGTTGTCCTTTCTTGAGGGACTGATTGAACGAATGCTGATGTGTCCTTAACTGTTACCAGCAGCCATACACCCTTGCGATGGCTTTTCAAAAGGCATACCAACTGAATGTTGTAATGATTCAACTGAAAAACCTTTTGTTTGTCTGTAATTACAGTGCAGAGTTGAACAGATGACCTTGCTGAAGATGGATTCCATCATATTGGTTGCCTGTGAGGTACAGGCCTCCCAGTCAAAAAGCACCCATGTACTTCACAATCTTTTAATCACCTCACAAGATCTGGATAACATAATCTAAAAATATAGACATGTGCAATGCAAGTGCATTCATATCCTGAAAGGCAAACTGTAATGAGTTTGAGGTCATCCCATAGTCATTAGGAGATCAAAATTAATTCAGGATATAATTTAAAATGAAAGACACCGCTCTGTGACCTGCTGTTTAATTGGAAATGAAATGGTAGAGTAAACAGAACAATGCATTCATAGTCATAAATGTGGTGAGAATGAAAAGCATTAAATCACAGCCTGCTAGCTTGGCAATAATGTACCATTGCACAACTTCCAAGTGAGTCATTTAACTCCATGCTTTTAAGATTTTGAAGGATGGGAAGTTTTAGTGAAAGTTGTAAGATACGCAATATGTACTGCAACTTAAACATGACATGATGTCATAGGTAATAAACAGGCAAAGAGGCAAAGTGATCCTTTCAGCTGGATGGATACAAGTTTGAACCTTGGACTTTTTCATATGGAAACCAAAACAATATTTGTAAAGCCTTTTTTTGCATGTAAAAGTTCAGCTAGAAAGGCTTTAAAGTCCACACCCAAAAGGGAATTATTGTCTTATTGTCTTTCAAAGTGCCTCAAATGCCTCGACTACAAGTCCAAGCTTTTCTTACCATTTACAAAAACATCCCCACGAAACCCATTTGTGTAATGCTTGCCCAGTGGCATGTTTGGCACACCTCAAACGAGCAATGAGCAGCTGCATCGGACTTGTATTCTGGCATATCTCGTCAATTTCTAACCAATCAACACAGGTTGGGTTTTTCCAGAGGGGGCCCTAAAGGGACTGTAGCCTTAACAAAGCTTTTGAGGATGACGATGAGAAAAGGTGCTACAGCAACGTGATAGACCCCTAAAATAAAGCAATGAATCAGAAAAGCCTAAAATTGGCTGTTCAGTTAAAAAGAAAACTATACAAAAAAAAAAAAATATCAACATTAAAAATATCTGTTAGTTTCCACACGTGGTTGTTAGTCTCGTTTGTCTATTGGCTGGCCCTGTGATGGACTGGTGACCAGTTCAGTGTTTTCCTAGACTGTTGTCCGGTGGTAGCTGAGACTGGCCCATGAACCTGAACAGGATAGAATGGGCATAGAAAAGGAATTTCTACAGAACGACAGTAGAGCATTCACTGTGAATAAACTATTTCCATAGAAGAGCGCTTGATTAGAAATCTAAGGAACTGTGAGATGATTAGAGAAGAAGGAAATAAGAGAAAAACTCTGTTTTGTACTCATTGATCTTCTTTTCCTGTGAAAATCTGTTAAGTTTAGCCAATTAAGACTTTCTATGGTCTTTGAAATAACAGAATTTCAAGGAAGCTAGAACTGAAATATGAATAATAAATAAATAGATAGATAAACACTTGTAAATTAATAAATATTCACCCTGTAACATTGGGATTCAAGTAAACAGTGTTTTGCATTGATGGATCACAGAGAAAAAAAGGGGTGGACGAGGAATCACTGCATCTTGGGTTATTTTGTATGAAAGTGTCAAATGAAGTAAAACTGTACAACTGCATGATCCTATAGACCTAAGGGGAGAGATGGCTCTTCCAAAATAGTTACATCTTTAAAAACAATGGAGTGTAAAGCTGGGTGCAGTTAAGAGTCATGGCCATATTCTTTACAGATGGTGCCAGAGGCACAGCTAAGTCTAGTTTTTCCAACAGATTTGTTCTGTGAGAGAATGTACAATGGGCTGAGGCCCGTTGTTGTAATTGGCTCCCAACACAATAGTATGCTGCCTCTGAGATGTCATTCTAACTTCAGATGGGTGTTTGCCTGACTTTTTATTCAGCCCATCATGGCTCAATTCACAGACTCAGAAGACAGTTGTACAGTGTTGAGCTCCAAATCCTGGCACAGCACGCATCAGGAATTTCTGTCTCATGCTTTTCCAAATGAATGGTTGGCAGGATAATACAGCATGCATCCGGTGGAAACAATATGGTCAAACATTGCCTGAGTGTGTGCTGGAATCTTGCGCGTGTGTTTTCCTGAAGGCTACACGTGTGCATGTATTTGTACAATATTTCTATGTGCATTAAACTGTACATGCTCTTTCCCTTGAGCTGTCTGAGTGCCAACCAGCATTCAACACCTGGATCAGAAGGCTTCCCCCACATGCACATCTACCCTTTCACACTCCACTGATCTCAGTCTCCCTGCAGAGGGAGAGGCTACACAGCTGCTAACTTTCCTAGGATTTCATATACAGTCTCATATCATAGCAAACTCCTGTAACTGAGCCCCTGCAATGTTTCAGCACGTACAACAATCCAGTGAGTCTCTACTTGAGAGTGAATAGAGTTATGTCCGCCTTGTATTGTTTTACCATGCTTTTCATGTTGTATAATGTGCAGTGAGAGTGTAGATTTTAGTCTTGAGGATAACATTTTTTCGACACAGGTTGTTGACAGATGCTTGGTGTACTGTTGTGCCGGGTCAGCAGTAAAGCAACCCTACGAGACTGGATTTGTTAACTGTATATTTTAATTGTGCCAGATTACAGGCACTGTTTGGAAAATGAGGGAATTATCATTGTGGTATTTGTATTCTCCTCCATAGGCCATTGTTCAGTAATGCATTCCTGATGTTGGTGATGCAATGCACTCTCCTACAGTGCACATTTTATTCCATGTGTGGCAACAGAATCCAACAAGGTGTGTTTTCAGTTAGCCACAGGGTTATTTAAGCAGTCTGACACAGCTCAGAGTCATGATGCACAGTCACCATATATACATATATACATACACACATATGTCTATATATATATCTCACAACCTGCAGATGAAGGACTTAATCAAAAGCAATGTGGCTACACTAAAGGCCTACACTTGAGCTGAACAAAGTTTTCTGGTATTTTGTCTTAATTTCTTCAAAAGAGGATCTGTAGTTTCATCAAAGTTTCCTATCGTTTCTAAAATCAGACAGCTTTAAAAGAAAAAAAAACCTCTCCTCCTCTGAAATGAGAAACATCACTGGTCTGAGCTTTCACTCGTACTAAAACTATGTTCATTGGAGAGCATAAGGTCTGCACCAGCATATCAAGCAAGCCCCTAAAAATAGCTTCTTTGCCTTCCTCCAGCCCTTTGAGGATCATAGCTGAGTGAGGCAGCTGAGCAGTGCTGGAGCAAAGCCTCGGTCCGAGGACAGATGTTTCTGAGAACAGGTGGCAGGGGTTGTCCCCTGGATTTACATGGCTATGACAGACACAGCAGACTTCACTGACTTCAAAGGATAGGAGCATGACTACTAATGATCTGTGGAGAGAAGAAAGAGTAGTGGCTAGCTAGCCAGCTAGCTTTGCAGGCGCCATGCAGACAGGGAGTGCCAGGGTAAAACCCATGACCAACTTTTTTCTGCTACTGAATTTTTTCTCTAAATTAGGGTTTCTACTACCGTTAGAGGGTGCAAACAGTTCAATCTGTATTGCTGTTTTAAGAACATAATAGTACATCTCAAAACTAAATAAATGGTCTAAATAAACCTTGTTTAATTATAATCATACTCTTTGTACAGCAAGTATGCATTCCCAAGTCCCATACTGAAGATCGTGAAAAAATGTCATGTTTCACTTTAATCCACGAAACTTTAAATATGACCATTAATACGCCACAGCTCAAGTAAAATGAAGAATACCATAAACCATAATATTAAATGAAGAATAATTACTCCGTGTATTCAAAATATTCTCTCAGTGTGAAGCCAAGCATGAACTCTTTCAAATCTGAGTGCATGAGATTCCTTCTTGCAAGGCAGCAATTAAGTCAGACAAGTCAAATCTTTGCATCTGCCCCCTCCCCTTCATCTGTCATATTTTCAGCTTTGATCTTCTCTAACTCCGTTCATTACACAAATACAACACGCTGCTACTTAAAGTTCGCAATGGAGCCCTTAACATCTGATAAATTATGCATTCACACTAGATCAAAACCTAAAATGAGCACTCTGCAAAAGGGGGGGGGACTAAATGTATGCTGAATGGAATAGGAAACATAGTAGTACACAAATGAAGCAAAAAGTCTCAGCTGCCTAGCATTTTATTAATAAGTGTGGTTCTAGATGCAGTTGTTTCCACCTATCAGTCTGAGGCACAGGGTGTTAAGGGTGAAATGTTGTACTGGACTGCAACATTAACATACATTTTAGGAAGTATTCTGTACTAAGGTAGAAAATTGATAAATGGAAGAATGCAAGAACGAGACTCAGCACCATTATAACAAAGGCACATTGAAACATCATAAATCATAGTACCGACATGGATTCAGATTGATTAATTTCAATACTTAGTATTGAAATGTGAATGATTATCTTTGGCTAATACACACTAAACGCGAAGGCCAAACGAAGCCTTGACCTTATTACAGCATAAGAAGAAAAGGCAGTGAAGTCACATTTTAGACACTTAATCTCTGTTTTTAAGGTTTATGGCAACTGAGCAAATAATTATCTAAACAGTTTACAAACAAAAAACAAAATGTCAAACTTACAACTTCGCTTACAACGAAAGCTGATGGCCAAAGTCATAGTATTCATCACAAAGGAGCCATGATTGGATGTTCTAAATGCAATGGCAGTCCCTCAAGCAATAATATCGACAGTGCTCCCTATAAACCTATGCTGCAAATAAAAGCTGAAAGGTTCCATGATTCGTCTATCCCTGTGACGTGAACATGTTTTATGAGGTATTGCGTATTCTTTTTCACATGTCAACAATTAAATGCAGTGCATTTCGCAGACATACAAATGGATCATAAAGTCAATAATGGGGAATGTATTAAGTTTGTTTTTCGCTTACTTAACCCACAAAAATGTTTAAAGATGCACAACATTGGTGAGTCATTGCTGTAGCAGCCTGGTTTGATTCCAGTGGAGGTCCTTTGCTCTAAACTTATGTGACCCTTGCTCTCTCCCCACCTTTCTTGTATTTACTATTGCTATTTAATTAAAGCTAAAACTTAGCAGCTTAACTTGCTTTTGTTGACAATAAGGTATGTTACTGTTCATACAATAAAAGCTTCACAACAACTGTAAATCCATTTGAATGTTGTCATGACAGTAAAGATCCTCTCGATTATACTTTGGAAGCTGTGCTGGTGATAAGAAATGAAGTAGACTTCCATTCACCTAAGTAGGCATGGCTGAAGTGTTGTGAACATTGTGTGATTTAATGAAAGTAGATTTGGATACCTCTTGTATGATTTCTTCTGTACAGGTAGATGGGTTAGTGAGAACATTTCATGAAAGAACAAGTACATGTGACCAATATCACTGGTTTTATTGGATTTTTTTTTTTTTACTTGCATGTTGCTCAAAACGGAATGTCACACAAAGGCACAAGGCTTAATGGGTATGCACACATACCCCTAATGCATTTAGTGTTTTTGGGTTAATTATTCTGCAAGAAAAGCACTCTTACTACACCACTTTACATGCTTTTCTCATAATACAGTAATGTATGCCATCATTTTAAACTCCATATTATACAAACCCCTCATGATAATGCATTGTGGCAAGTCATCTTTCTCCACTGTGTTAGAATAGACAAATAGTGTCCTCCTATTTCAGTTCCGGGGGCCTTACTGAGGAAAAGTGACCTGAGTCAGCAGGGGGGCTTTGACTACATCTTGACTTTATTACTCCCCCACCCTTAAATCTCACAGTGACCTCCTTCTCTCCTGTGCCATGTTCAAATAAACATCCAGAAAAAACTATTATTCCTCCCTCTGTCCACTAATGCTCTTTAGGTTGCCTCCTCATCTTTCTCTCTTTCTGTTTGTTTTCCTTACCTTCATCCTCTGATGGGAGATCCTCCAGGACCTGATGGTGAGCCACACTGGGAACTTAGTCCACCCAAGTTATCCCCATCACTCTCACTGTTTCACACACACACATACGCACATAAACACACACTACACACACATACAGTCCCCTCCTTGGATCGACTTGGCAGTGGGGTTAAGAAGGTGTGTTGACTTTATGTCCCCTAGGACATTACTGTGCCGCTGTTTATTCATGATCTCTCTCTGTACAGACAGTCATCAAAGTGCTTGAAGGGGATTTTTTTCATAATCTCCAAAAAACCCGACTCCTGGATACTCAGGAGTTTCTTGTTCACAAAGAATGAAAAGTAACTTTCAAAAGAGCAGGAAATGGTTCTATCAAATTCCCATTCACATTGAGATCTAGACTAACACCTCAGCATGATTTCAATATCAAGACGTCAACCTGCTGTGAAAAGAACACCAATGCAGAATGTGCCTCTGTACAGGCCTTTTTAAATGTTTCTGTCTATACAGCCCCACCATTCACACACGACCTATACAAGATCACTATTAGTCCCAGGTGGCCTTGATAATGCGAGCCTCTTTAAATGGTCACAATTTGGTCCAATGCCAGTCCTTGTTCATTCTAATCCTGTGTGTTTTCCATAATTAGAATATTGTCTCAAGGCTTTAAGTCCAAAAAACCCTCGAAGGTAATCTCCACCATGCAAAATGCAAACACAGCCTCCAGAGGAGTCGTCAACTAAGACAAGTTTTTCACTTTAATAACATCTTTTAATAAAGCAGGGTGAAAACAATTAAGGTTGTGTGAGTTGTATGTCTTTAATCCAGGCTTTATTAAATCAGCGCCCTCCCATCTACTGAGGGAGGACCTCTGAATGTAACACAAGTGGTCTTAACTAATGTTTAAATGGGGGGACGCCTGAAGGGATTGGAAGGGTAATTCAATTAGACATAATATGCACCAAATCTCCCTCAAATTACTATCAAACTACTTTTTACTGAGGGAAAGAAAAAAAAATGGTTTCCGCTCGCTATTGCCTAAATGTTCTAAAAGTTGGTAAAGCTATGCAGGGGACTATCTGACATTTGTATGAGAGATATGTTTGGGGTTTTTTGTAAGTCATTTTGCTTTAAGAAATCCCAACAGAGACAAAAGGAAATAGGAAAAGATATAATTTATTTTCTAAGTTCCCAAACAAAAAAGCCAACAATTGAAAATTTAGCAACAGTCAAATTGCTCTCAGAGAAATGATATATACTATGCTTTATGCTTTAACTAGTTTTACTGTTTAATATAAAAAAAATACTTTAGTTTGTTTAGAAAAAACAAGGAAGTATTTCCTTAGTCATACCTGTATCCTTCTGAAAACTCATAAATTAGCTCTGAGTTGTAACACCTGAATGAAATGGCAGAAAGATAAAGCCCCAGCCTGAGGAATGCAATTCATTTAAATATTTCTACAATGATTAAAGTTGGTGCAATGCTAATTGTAATGCAAAATCTTGAGTTTGAAAAACTACTAAGCTTTAGGCTGCGGCTACACGAAAACGTTTTTCACTGTAAACGATACTTTTTCTTATCGTTTCCCTGTCGCGGCCACACGGAGCCGGCGTTCCCACTACCCCAAAACGATAGTTTTTGAGAAGGGGTTCCAGAGTGGGAAAGTTTGAAAACGAGGTCGTTTCGTTTCCATTATTACAGCGAAAACGTTTTTGCGTCAGTCAAACGTTGACGCTGTGAGACTTCTCTATTGTCTCTAGCCTGGTTTATAGTCGGTAACGCAAGACGCAAAGCAAGACGCAAGAAGAAACGCAAGCCCTTGCGCGGTTGCAAGCCCCCCATTGCGAGCTTGCGTGTGTCACATCAATTTTCTAAACTTCACGCAAGAAAAGACGCAAGCCTACTACTTGAAAACGACATACTCATCGATCAGACAGCATGCAGAGCGTTTACACACAGTGCACTTCACTCCTGCCCGAGCCGAAATCAGCCGGCCTGAAAAGCTGATTTCGCTTAAGCTATAAACTCTGTAAATATATAACTTTAGCAACATTTGAAACATTTTCAGGCGAGACAGTAGTCGTTTAGACCCCCAAGGTGTTGAAAATCTGACAGAATACCGGCTATTTACAAGAAGAAGAAGCATGAATCACTCGAAGAGGTCCTGGCGGTGAATTTCCTTTCATCATAGTAGGCTTGTCATTGAAAAAACCCGCTACTCCACCTACTCTCCTGGCAGTGAATCGCCATGCAGCACACGCAAGCGCCGGCAAAGCTAAATGAAGTATAAACGCCTCGAGCCATTAACATACGCGCAAGAAGAAAGCGCAAGGGCAGTTAAAAGAAGTATAACTCAGCCTTCACAGCGTGGCGTGACACAGTGGCGTGTGTACTGCATCGTTTCATCGTTTTCATCCGTTTTCGTCTGGACCTGAGTCTTTACCGCAGCGTTGCCGTGTGGTTGCAAGAATTTTCGTACCCGTTTTAAAAAAAAACCTCGTTTCGTTTCCGTGTAGCCGTAGCCTTAGTCATTGTTTTTTACACCACTTTCCTGAGTGTGGCACTGATTTGTTCCATCTTAGTTTATGTTGTTGGAGCTGATTCCCTCCAGTTAGAAAATTTCACCACGGGGTGCAGCTGCACTCAGACATCAAAAAGCTCTTCTATCTGCTCATGAGAATCCCAAGACCACAGAATCCCGACCAAACAGGAGTTCACCCATTCTTGCTCAAGTTAGTAACACACAGAAATGATCTACTTCAGTGGTCAGTTTATCCTGTTTGGCCTCAACCCCCCCCCATTGTATGGTAAGAAAACACTGAAAGACTGTATGATTGTGCACCAACATCTGTGGAGCAGTGTCTGACTTACACACCACAACAAATACTCATTCTTTGAAATTTTCGTGTGAGGATTTACAGATTAGACTTTCTTTTTCTCACCTCACCCTAAATGAGGTCTGTAGCACACACTTGTTATGCTTTCTTCAAAAATATAGCAAACACTGTTGTAATCAGAACCAATGTCAAGCTTCCACAGTGTAATGGCTCCTCGGAGCATATAGAAGTCTTACAATGTTCTGATCTCTTGCCCCTTTCGCTAATCAAGCGTAGTGTTAGTTTGGGCAAGCTACATAATAAAGCTCAGCCCATATATTGGTTCATTACCTAATCTCAATGCAGTCAACATCAGCTGATCAGTTGGCTGTTTTTCTTCTGTGCACTCAATAAATAAATATTATAGCAAGCTCTTTATTTGGAAATGATAGTGCCTGTATAGTTTGGTCTCTATAACTTTACAACCCACCTCCATAACTCCTCCTTTTCAAACCTTGTCTGACTTAAAGTCTGAGTGAATCATGTTCAGAGATTTGCATGGAAACATGTTATACATATTCGACAATCGCTGCTTAAAATGTGCCAAAGGCAGAGAACAGTGTTTAACTGAATAAAGGAGTTGGACTATTTAACAGTTTTCCATCAATTTTTGAATTTCAAGGACAGGTCTAAAATCACATTTCCATAATGCAGTGGGATTGAGTATCTAAAGCAAGCAAAAGCACTGCCAACAATGGAATGTTGAAAATAGAGCTACTACAATCAGCAGTTAGCTAACTAATTGTTCTGCCTTAATCACAGAATCAAGAAAACTTCAATGCCAATTCTTAGGCGGTCCACTTACGTCTCAGAGGGATAACAAGAAAACAGGATATATTTTGTGAGGAGTGAACTTGAAATGCCGCACCACCACAGACCTGGCTACGCATCAGCTCAGAGAAGTCGTTTTCACTTGGTGGGTTGAAGGTTTGTGTTAAAAATCTCATAATGCATTTGTTATGGGACTGTATGTGCACTGATTTGCTGGAGTTGCTACACACTGTGGATTAATTTTGTGAAGACCCAGCAGCACAACACGGAGGATGGAGGGCCACACGCCTACTCAGACAACTGAAGTTTCACAAATAACAACTGGACACGCAGTGGATTGATTTTGTGCAGAGCCACAGTGATAAAATCACTGCCTCCACATACCTTTTTTCTAACCTGGTAGTTTTACAGACTTTCACCGGTGACAGTGGGGATTACTATATACGTCAATACACTATATCTACTGCTGAACTTAAGCTAAGTTTTATCTGTTAGATTGGTTCATTTGAGCTGATCTGACTGATCTGTCAATCAGGGTGTTCAGCAGAAAAGCCCCTAGCGTCTAAGAGAAGACAGCTCTGCTAATCTTATTACGTTTCTTTTGGTTCGTCAATTTTATTTACTTGGTGATTGTTTCAATATTCATGTTTGGCTGAGATGTTAATAACACATTTCACCTTGATGTGGCACACACACAGTTTCATTTCTGCCTCACTCAGACTTTATGGACACATTTATCATCAATGCTTTTCTGTACACTGAGTCTTTTGTTGCTGTTCCCCCTGCCTTGTTAGCCTTGGTATTCCTTGTTTTCATGTGGGAGGGCAAGGAGGTCATTTAAAAGACCCGTGTGGCCAAATATAAATGACTGTAAACTGCTAAAATTCTTGCACATGGTGATAATCCCAGCTGACATGAGCAGTGGACAAGGTCTGAGGAATCAGATCTAGACACTGTCTGAAGTAACCCATTCACATTAATAAGTATAAGAAAACAGGATATTAGATTAATTTTCTTGCCTGAGCTAACAAGAAGCAGGGCATGATACAAAAAGTAAACCTGTAGTGCTTTGTTTATAGCATGCCAAGCATTGCAGATGAAGTCAGTGGTTTATCCATCATGCTGATTGTTCCTCTGTTGAAGTAACTACTTTAATGTATCAACTTTGACACAAAACTAAAAAGCAACATACAGTCAACCAGAAAGACGTATGAACAGGCTAGCGTCATCATTGAGCATTGCCAATTACTAGCTCTATTCACAGATTGGACATTAGCTGGAAGGGTAAAGAAGGCATAATGCCCAGTTTCACTGATACTGATCAGATATTCTGTTTAAAAACGTCTGGAATTATTCTTCCATCAGTGTAATGCAGTTAAACTGAAGTAAAACATATGCGGGACCTTTTTTAGAATAACATGTTGTAACTTTGGAGATAAAATCCTAATTTGTTACAACACGCGCCTTATTTACTATTCATTTCTCTCCATAATCCAGCAGAACTGAAGAGAAAAACAAATACAATTTTGGCTGAGGCAAAGATTTTCTATCAATACCTTAATTTGCATTCTGCAAGCTCATACATTTCACAAACCCAATTCCATCTACGCTTTACATCAGACTGGAATGTTTTTCTAGGAACCCTGCAATTTGAATGACAATAGACACAATAAAAATGTCTATTTTTTTTGCACAGTAGCTTACGAGTTTCTTAAATGCATGACGAAAACGTGTGAACAATGGGAGATAGAGGGAGAAGCATTTGCATACAAAAATCTCTGTGAAAAGAATTATCTTCGAGTTTATAGTCATCGGCTGTGAGGTGCTTGGTCTTTTGAAAAACTATAGCTATTTCCCAACTCAGTCACTGAAAAAAAGCTGCAACGAAAAACATATTAACTGAAGTTAATAGGTTAGGGGTATTTTCTGCATGTCAGTTTTAACCGAATAACAATTTTAATGAAAATTCCATTCACAATAAATATGTAATTTCTTTTCATAGCCAGAAGAAAACACTATTTCAATGTAAAATGTTGTAAAAACATTTTGATGGTCCAATATTCGAATGTTTTCACATTGCTACAGTGTTCAACAATGAAATAAGATGAATGACTACATCTTTCTGATACAGTGAGTCTGTAGCTCATTGGTGTGACAGACAATGGAAAACAAAACTAAATTGCCAGTGTGAATGAAAGAGATAGTTTTGAAGTGCAAATCTGACCACAACGCATCTCGGTATAGAAAACATGGTAAAATCTGTCAAGGTTTAGGCTGATTAGGGCTTGTCAAACTCAAATGGACAGACAGACGGCGGTGTGCAGTGGCCTGTGAAATTCAAGCCTTATTTAAAAGCAGGCATGGTTTTGAGCGAAAGGGAATAAATATGTAAACCCAACCTACTCTGTAAAGCAAACATGCCTCCTCTCATTGCCAGTCCTGCACTGCCCCACATGTCATGCTTTCGGGGTCCATTAGTTATAATGAAGTGTAAAAATAACCTTCAATGCACCTTTTTGGAAGGCTACGGTGGTATTTGGCTGAAAAAAAAGAGCACAAAAATTCCTGCCGGTGGAAATAATTTCAGGATGGAGGGTTTTGGAAAGGGAACATACCAGAAAAAGAGAGAGAACCTCATTTGTCTCTGGTTTGAATCAAAGGCTTACGGAAATATGTCCCGATGGAAGTAAACTGTTCTCAATGGGAAACATGTGACCTACGAAGTGGCGAGGTGCTTGGAGAGAAGTCGGGCGCTACCCTCTTTACTCGTGAGAGGTGTGACATGAAGTGCCACAAAATCTGCAGGGTGCCGCCTTTTGTTGGTATTACAAATGGCTCGGTGTAGGGTGAGAGGTCAAAGTGATAATCTCCTATACAAATACATCTCTCTTTTGGAGCAGTGCTTTGGAAGGCATGCTTTTTGGACCCCAATGTTTCTGGGAGGTAAATGTTTGCAATGCATCAACATACATGAGGACTAGATGCGGGAGCGGTGCTGGGTATAGTGCATGTTTATTAGGTTCGGTCTTTCAAACAAAGAGAAGCTGAGGCAAAATAATGGTATATTCTCACAGACTCACATGTGCAGCAGGCATACATTCTTCCAAAGACAAACACACACATAGACAGGGCTCTCTAATTAATAGCTCCTCTGCCTCCTGAGTCTGTAAAGCAAGTCCACCCTAATCCCTTGGCACTCAGTTCAGAGTAATCAGCACACAGCAAACTGCCTTTGGAACACTAATTAGCATCATTGATTTTCTCCACAGACTCTGACATACAAATAGCCTAAAAACAAGTCACTTTTTTATGGGGTCTAACCAGTTAATGTGGTTCATTGTTTTAGCTGTGCTTGTTTAAATTAAATTAGAAATGCTGGTTGAAAAGTAAGAGGGAGAATATTTAATTAATTGTGAAAGGTCATGACTGGAGCCCGTGTATGCTGACAAATCAGGATATGATGTTGTCTGATCACAAATGAAGAAAAACTCCGAGGCATTTTGAATATTTAGCTCTTTCAAAGATCATTTGCAATAGTTAATGTGGGGGGTGGGCGGCAATTGGCAAATATAACAAAAATAATCTCTGAGCATAACTGGTTTAAAGTGTGTTTACACTGATACACAAATTAAAGTATCTCTGGTGATTACTTAGGCATTCAGTTTAACAACTTCTCTTTTTGGTAAACTGTAAAGCCTGCAGCCTAAGACGAGTGATCGTGGAAGTTAACTTCAGTTCGAATTGCCAGGGTCTACATGCCGGGGGGACATGTAAATTGCAAGTAATGGACTCTGAGAGCAATGAGATGTTTATCAGACTAAACTAACAGAATCACACTACAGAGATGTCTGGCTCTGCATGTGTGACAACATGCCAGAAAGAGTCCAGAGTAATTATGGTGTTTGCCGTGAATTTATACATAAACAAAATCAGGGTGGAACAATGGCTGATCATTTGGGACAGTCTTTTGAATTACATTCCAAATAGATGACGGTTCCTTCAATCATTTTCCCCACGGCTAAAACATTTCTACGAATGACAGATAGATATAAACTCAGCATTTCACATAATATTATGTAATGTTTCTTGAAGCACCAAAATAACATAGTCTGGTTAGGTTTAGGAAAAAAACAGTGATTTAGAATTTAAAAAAAAAATAAAACAACCTGATTAGATTCAGTTACCAAGATGACTCAAATGTAACATTTTTGCAACAAAAATATGTAGGTTAAGATACCTGAACTGGTCATGGTTAGAACAATGCAAGTTTTTTTGTAACACCCTGGGGACACTTCCCAAAATGTCACTACATAAGGATGAAGGATAGGTATCCGACTCTTTTAGCTGAGAAATATTGAGCTCAACGATATACGTGGCTTACGTAAGTACAAAATGGCAGTGTTTTACGTTAGCATCTGGGCTGGCTCTTACTTAGAAAGATCTTCATAAACACTCATTATACAGTATGTTACACATACCACCACAATACTTTATTGTTTCCTACAAGTAAAAAAAAAAAGGCAGATTTGTACTGTTTTCATGCTAATTAGCAATTTGCCATGTCTAAAAAGAAGAATCAAAGTGACCACAGTCATCCCTAGGTTTCTTAAGAAGAGTCAGTAAGGAAACCATCGCAGCTTGACTTAACCAAAACCCTCAATTGGCAAATCCATAAAGGGAAGGAAGAACAAGGAATTAGGGAGATTTTCTATCCTCCAAATACACAAGCCAGACGCCAATTTATTGCTCCTCTCGTCTTCACTCTGTTGCTCGGTTTTCTTCTCCCTTGCCTCCTATTCGAGCTCTTAAAATTTTTCTCTCGCTCTCACTGTGCATGATTGCATCCATATGCTCCCCAGGGATAGATGGGGTCAACACCCTACTTACTCACGCCACAGTGAGGCACTGACACTTGTGAGAAAGTTCTTGCACACACTGAAGCTCACGTACACACACATAAATGTAGACAGATATTATGTGATCGCATCCATGCAGCAAGCCCAGTGCTGAGGGGGAGAGGAAAGACTCTTCATGCCAATGCTTAATTCCGCATCATGAACATATAGTGTATGCTTCTTTGCAGTGATCCTCCTCTCTCTCCCTGATGCTGTTAGGCCTGGCCCCTGAGAAGGTCTGGCATCAATTAGGTAGTACTGAGGAGAACTGGGTTTGATGGGGCCCAATGGATCCTCCTGCCTTCAATCCCCTCTTTTGTTCAGCAAAGCCAGGAGAGGTCGTAAATTTGAACCTGAAGACAGCGCGCAAATTGCAGTCACACTTGGAAGTGAAGAAAACCAAGGCCAGGAGAGAGAGAAGGAATTAGGCTGCCTTACACCAGCGGACCAAATCCGTTCTTCCTCCCCAACTTGGGAAAAAAAAAAACAGCGCAGACTCCCAGATATGTGCAAACAACGCATGTTGCTTAATCAGAGACTTTGGCCGTTTGCCTCATGCACAGAACAACAAAGCATATGCACTCATGGAGCCTCAAATAATCTTGTAAATGCATGCAGACAGACAAAACATGCATATTCTTGACCACCGATGCTATTTAGTATTGTAAGAAAGATTTCAGAAAGTTCACTATCAGCTTGGTCTTTGTCTTTATTCCGATGCCCATCCCTTTGTGCTCATTGACTGTCCCTGCTCTCATTCACCACACACACGCACACACACAAAAACCTGATTGAAGGACATCGATAAAATCTGCAATGAACCCCTCCCATAGACCTTGCCAGTGACCTTTGGGAATCTGATTTAATCTGCCACATATCATATCTCTTCTGTCACTCATAAATTATAGCGATATCGCGAAGGTTGATAGATCGTCACAGGCCTCCACTGTTTATAGGCCACCCCGTTTAATTCCTTTTGTCTTTATGTGGGAGAAAGTAAACAATATAGCATGGCATTAACACTCTTGTAGGAGCGAGGGCTTCATTATCTTTAAAGTTAAATAGTTAGTTAAACACAAATGTGCAGATGCTTAAGTAAAGACTACCAGTCCTAAAGCAGATCATAAAAATGTTAAATACTTCAAACAAGAGAACGAGTATATTCTATTTTTTATGTTCAGCCATTTTCATGAGACCACTTTTCTCCAGAGAAGACAAACTATAACTAGAATAATGGCTTTGTTCCATTTAAAATAGACATTGTTTGCCAGTGACGAGGCCTTGATAACTTCCAATCTTGCATTCTGGCATGGCTCACTGGGACATCCAAATGGAGCAGAGCCATCACTGAGGGGGGCCAAGTTGGCTGGCAGGTTGAATTCTTACTCTTCAGACTCGAGGCCTTGGATTCAGCGCCAACAGCTTGGTTTTACACGTTCACATGTGACTCAGAAGAACACTGAACAATTCAGCACCAAAATCTAAAAAGCTTACACACCAAAAAATGCATATCCAAAACTACTCATTTTCCATGACGTCTTAAGAACATAACCATTTTTTAACAATATTGATATGAAGTCCTAAAAGTATGTGTGAACTGTCAATAGTTTACATTAGTTTTCCAGTTGTGATGTTGGATCTGTCATAGCACAGTGCTTTCTTACCAGTAGCAGGACAACATTGCTAATGATCATAAAAAAGCTTAAAAATGATCATTGCATTTTGGACGTTGTATCGGTGACCATATATCTTACCTGATTAAATTGTCTCACTTTTAACAATATGCCCCAATGACCTTCAGTGAGCCAGGTGTTCTATGTACCAATGATAAAAAAGTCATCAGGGGAAGTAGGGGTTTACATATGGGGTCAAGAGGTTAAACTTATTTTAATCAGGAGCTATTGGGTGGCCTGCTACCTCAACCCTAAAAATGTGGTCACAAGATCACAGAGGGGGCTCTCAGATTAGCACACCATCCGTTTTGAAAAATAAGGAGGCTGTTCTGGTGTCTTAATCCTCTGAGAGAGTAACCTCAGTCAAGGCCTTGACCTTGGAAACCGCAGACTTAACAGAGAACTTTGATTTGTCAACGATGACCACAACAAAGCTGGCCGCATTGGCTGTCAAAAGCAAGTCTGCTGCTGTCTAACTTGTTTTATGTGGATCATGTGAGGCTGAGATCACAGGGCACTTAAGATGTTTTCATGTGCTACAAGTGTTGTCGTAATAATAGCAAACCATTAACCCACAAACGTCTTTTACAGTAATGGTAACATAAACAATGTATAAAGAGTACAGTTACTTTATTTAACAACTGTGATGAAGTTCTTGTACTTCAGTTAAATCAGTTTTATGAATGAATTAACAATTTATGTCAAGTTAAAAGGGTGGGAAAAGCTCTGCTGTTTAAAACAAGTTCTAAAATGATCTCTTTTGCTGAGACAGCTGATATTTGCTTTACAAATCAAGATGTTTGAATACATAAAAATATCATACGGCATGATATTTTGTTTTTGCCGTGGCTCAGTGGTTAGATTCGGTCGTCCAATAACCAGAAGGTTGCCAGGTTGGATTCCCACTTTCGCCACTCAAAAAAGATTGGTGGAACTGACAGCTGGAGGGGTGTCAGTGGATGGGTTAAAAGCGGAGGACAAATTTCGTGTGTATGCATGCATGCATGACCAATAAATCGGATCTTAATCTTAATCTCTAAATAAATTCAACAACCCAGTTAAACAGTTCATACAAGTAGTGCTAAAATGATTTGTCAAGTACTCCATTAATAATCTGATAGAAGATCAGCTAACTTTTACACCATCATTTATGTTACCTCTGATGGTATTTTGTTTGCTCTTTTTTACAAGCCAAATGATGAATAGAAAAAAAAATCTGTTAAAAATTGTATCTACTAAAAAAAAGACACAAAATCCTGAATTAACATCAAGGCAAGTAAAAAAAAAAAAAAGATTTAATTATACAACATCATAGTAAAGACGTATTTTTTAACCAAAAAAAAACATTTTCAATACATGGCTTTTTTCTCATAATAACATTTTCCAGCGTATAATACAAATGTATTTTTTGCTTTTTCATTTGATGGTTCTCACTATTCATGCAAACTGTGACATAATTAATTGGATGTTCATTAACCAAAATGCACTCCTCCCCAGAAGATTTCATGTATGCAAATTGTACCTTCAACTTTACTGCCCAGAACTAACCTCATTGTGCTGTGACATAATGGGTGTGTTTGACTTTATGTGGCACTGCGCAACATTAATTTGATATGATGCATAATGGTTTGATAGCAAATCCTGTCCTTCTTGCCAGTTCTTGCCAAGACACAGGAGAATGTCTCCTTGTCAAAAGACATTAAAGCCTTGTGGGACCGAGGTGATTGCAGGTGGCACATGTCAGAAGCTACAGTTGGCTCTTCACCAGCTGCACCATCTAAGACCCACCTCTAATACAGCACAACTCTACGAGGATTAGCTGAAGGCTTCATGACGTTTTATTCCCAGATCGCCTCATCAGTTACCTCCAATGATCAACTTTGTAGCAACACATGAAATGACAAAAAAAATAATGTGGTTAAAAAAGGTCTGAAAATAATGACCGTTGTGGCTTAATGCTCCTTCTAAAATTTGCAAGAAACATGGGATGGATTTTCAATGTATGTATGATTTCTCCATCACTAAACTTCCCATTAAGTTGTCGTCACTTCATCATGTGTTGTCCTGTACAGAAAACTGATTTATTAAATTTTTCACACCAGGCAACTCTGACCTGGAATAACAAATTTATTTTGTCTAAAAGGAAAACACCATGTTTTTGTGATTGGGTGGACAGAAGCATTTGGCCTGTTGTACATTTGACCACTAGACTGAACATTCTTGATTTCAAGATTTAATAGTTTCATAGAAGAGGAAGAGCACAAGAAAAGAAAGACTAGATGTCGGAAAAAAAAGATTCTCAGTCACCTACTGTAGAATATAATGACATCATATTCTTGAGTATGATGGAAAAGAAGATAATAAGATATTATGTGTAACGGTTTGAATATTATTACCAAACATTTAGACTGAACATGCCATGTTTTGCATCTTCATGTTTTGCATCTTCCTGATTGAGTTTCATTATTTTGATATAGCAGCAACATTAAAAATGTTCCAACACACATTACTAAAACAGCACATTCCTTTCTTCTTCTTTTTTTTTTAATTAATTCAATCTCCATTTAGGCTACTGTTACTGGAAAATAAGTCATACTTAAAGGAAGCTCTCTGGTTAAAGTGATGCTCTAGCCAGTATCTCCATGAGATCAGACACTGTTGTGTGCTCTTCACATCTGGCATCGTGTTCGACTTGACTGCATCCATTTTACACTCCGTCCCTGAGGTCGCCGGCAGTTCTCATCATCACATAAAGTCAGGCACCCAAAGGCATATCCCAATGCACCCATTAAAGGGACTTTTTATTTTCACAACCAAAAATGCACAATATAGCCTCTCCCAATTGGCATCTTGGTATGACTGGAGATTACTTGCAACACATTTGTGATTGAACCATTCTTTGTGAGGCTCGAAAACAACAGATTCCAAAAGCATGGCTTAAGTGCTCTGACTGAACTAAGAATACATTTAATTTAAATGACTTCTGATTCATTTTTTTACATTTTAAAGCCCAAACACTGTTGAAAATTAAATTGTAATGAATACTCGTTTCTTAGCATGTTCTAGTTTTCAGTAGAAGAACTTTCTCCCAAAATTGCGAACAGAAGCTATTGGTTAAATCTGAAAGAATTGTATCCACTACTCACCCACGACAAAAGTTGTTGCTGGACCACACCACGGAGTTGTATGTTTGTGACCTGAAAATATAAATTATATAATAATGATATATAATATAAGTCTTCCACAGATTTTTTTTGTCACTCAGTCTCCATGTTTAAATCTTGCTGACTGAAAGTAGTTCTCAGGGTATTTTGGAGCATAAGCCATAGGCCTAAGTGATAAATAGGTTCATAAGCTCCAGGAAGTCAATGCAAGAGCAACTTTAGCAGAACGATACGGAGCCCGGTGGAGATCAAACAATATCTTTTTCAGGGGGTTTCAAGAAAGCGTTCTCTCACTTTTCAAAGTGTGCCCTCGCTTTCTTAAATCGTGCGCTCGTCTAAATAAAGCGTGCGCGCGTATACATAAACCGTGCGCTCGTCTTACTAAAACCGTGCGCTCACTGCCCCTCAGTCGTGCCCACATTGTATACCTTGTGAGCACAATAAACAAAAGTGTGCCCACGATCTGTAAGACGTGCCCACAACATTCTGTATGGCAACAATAAATCCAAATTGCTTGAAACGTTCGCACGTTGTATTAATTGTGGCCACGAAATCTGTTACCGTTACAGTGTGAGCATCTCACCTTTTTAATCTATTTGGAAGTTGCTTGGAATGGAACAGTAAGTGCATTGTGCTATGGCGAATGTATGCCTAAGCAAGTATTATGGGACGAACAGTGTCCCTTAATGTAATGTATAATTCAGTGCTTGGTCTGGACTGTTTGTCAACTGTAACCCTCGTTCTTGCATTATGCCTGTGCTAAAAAATCAAATACATCGATGTCGCATGGTATGGAGTTGAGGAAGGTGCATTTCCTCTTGCAGACGGTCAGATTGGCTTCATCGAGAGGAAAGAGATGATCTTCAGCCCCCCACAGATGCGGAGCCAGGTGCATTATATCCGGTATTCCAGCCGGAACACCTGGGTTTCTGGACGGACGGATGCGATGTGCATTCCATGTGTCTTGGATGCTGTTCAATTCATCCTGGGGAAAAAATTAACGAATGCAAATAAATATTTTAGGATTTTCATTTGGCTACAGCCCTGACTTGGGCGCCTTACAAGGCAGCCTTGAGAACAGGTGAGGGTGTGTGAAGTACTTTGAGTCAACTAGGCTCATGATGATGCCACGACTGGACGCCAAGGTTGAAAGAATATTCTTGTATTCCATACCTAGCCCATGGTAAACCCTGATTAAGTCCATTTCTTGGCTCTCATTTAACCAAACCGTGCTCTCCTTAAAATATAGCAAGCGCACGTTTACCTAAATCGTGCGCTCGAATTACTAATGTCGTGTACTCGCTGTAATACAGTCGTACTCACGTTATATCCCTCGTGACAACAATTTACTGAAACGTGTCTTCACTTTGCAAAGTGCGCGCTCATTTAACCAAAACGTGCTCTCGTTGAAATACAACGTGCGCACGTTTACCTAAATCGTGCGCTCGATTTAGTAGTCTCGTGCTCTCGTTGTAGTAACAAAGTTATATACCTCGTGACCATAATTTACTAAAGCGTGGTCATGATTCACAAAACGTGTTAACGTTATTTAAGAAATGTATAGCCTAATTAAAATTGGCACAAGTAAGCAAAGCGTGGCCACGATTCCACACTCTCATAACATCATGAGCCAAATTTACCAGCAGGATATGAGTCTTCACCATTTTGAAATGGACTTAATCAGGGTTTACCATGGGCTAGGTATGGAATACAAGAATATTCTTTCAACCTTGGCGTCCAGTCATGGCATCATCATGAGCCTAGTTGACTCAAAGTACTTCACACACCCTCACCTGTTCTCAAGGCTGCCTTGTAAGGCGCCCAAGTCAGGGCTGTAGCCAAATGAAAATCCTTAAATATTTATTTGCATTCGTTAATTTTTTCCCCAGGATGAATTGAACAGCATCCAAGACACATGGAATGCACATCGCATCCGTCCGTCCAGAAACCCAGGTGTTCCGGCTGGAATACCGGATATAATGCACCTGGCTCCGCATCTGTGGGGGGCTGAAGATCATCTCCTTCCTCTCGATAAAGCCAATCTGACCGTCTGCAAGAGGAAATGCACCTTCCTCAATTCCATACCATGCGACATCGATGTATTTGATTTTAGCACAGGCATAATGCAAGAACGAGGGTTACAGTTGACAAACAGTCCAGACCAAGCACTCGAATTATACATTACATTAAGGGACACTGTTCGTCCCATAATACTTGCTTAGGCATACATTCGCCATAGCACAATGTACTTACTGTTCCATTCCAAGCAACTTCCAAATAGATTAAAAAGGTGAGATGCTCACACTGTAATGGTAACAGATTTCGTGGCCACAATTAATACAACGTGCGAACGTTTCAAGCAATTTGGATTTATTGTTGCCATATAGAATGTCGTGGGCACGTCTTACAGATCGTGGGCACACATTTGTTTATTGTGCTCACAAGGTATATAATGTGGGCACGACTGAGGGGCAGGGAGCGCACGGTTTTAGTAAGACGAGCGCACGGTTTATGTATACGCGCGCACGCTTTATTTAGACGAGCGCACGATTTAATAAAGCGAGGGCACACTTTGAAAAGTGAGAGAACGCTTTCTTGAAACCCCCTGAAAAAGATATTGTTTGATCTCCACCGGGCTCCGTAGAACGAAATATATGTTGAAGTTGAAAAATCTTGAGATAATTGCCATTTTCTTGCTGATTTCCTGTATTTACTGCCTGCTCCATAAAATCATTGTGGTGGCTTCACAAATGTTTATTGGCCTTAGCCTCGGGCTTTATGTTATTTCAAGGAGTTGTTCATCAAGTTGAGTGGCAGGTGTTGGGGTGTGAACTTGACCAAATGACAGAGACAAAAAGTGCACTTTGCTCAGCCAAGTGTGTTGTATTGTATTTGTTACTTGAGATTTTTGGTTTTAAAAAGTTAAATGGAGTTAAAAAAAAAAGTATCTATAAGTATATAGGGAGCTACCAGATTTTGAGAGTTGACTAAAAGTGAAACTGGAAACACTCTCTCTGTCCCCCCAGTTCTTTTAAAACTATTTAATCAACAAAGGCTGAAGTTCTAACTTTCCAGCATGTGTGAGACTCATACCTTTCGTCCGGCAACATGTTGAAAGCACAGGCCAAAGTGCAGCTCTGTTTGTTGTTCCATCACCGAGTCGTGTTTTATTGAGAGTGACTTAAAAGACCAAACATCCACTGTACAACATTAACAGTGAGAGGTTGAGAGTGTGGACGACATTCCTTTTCCAAAGTAACACCGAAATAATGAAATATTAGTCGACAGGCTGTGTGATTCCAAAACAATTCCATATAACAGAACCCAGAGCCATTATTGGTGCATTTGCAATCTAGAAAAGGTCAAGGCAAAATGTTGGAGGTTAGAAATAAGTGTTGTAGAATAAAAAACTGAGGTCATATGTTGATGAATAATATCCCGGAGATATAAGCTGTGGCAGTGTTTAAATCAGGCTCTTGACATATACCATTTGTCATGAACATCCTGCATCTATTACATGAAAAAGAAAGTAAAATATAAAAGAAAAAAGATGAATCACGGTGGCTAAGAAATAATGTGCAGGCCTTGAACATCCACCTTAAACAGGACACACCCATATACACACATGGGCACCTATCCACAAGACTGATGGAAACCATAACATGGAGCTGACGTCCTCTTGAGGATTGAGGAACGCCACACACTAACACGGCTCCAGTTACCCTGTAACCCAAGACACAAAACTAGAGAGACAGAGAGACTCACACTGAGCCAGGAAGACAGAAAGATTGTGTCCAGAGTTAGTCAGATGACACCACATGCTTGTGTGAAGAGCTGAACAAAATAGTTAATCTGCAAATAACTGTCATCATTTACTACACCCACCTCATGGTACCAGATGAACGGGATTTAGTCTGTCATGATGCTGTCAGTGACATGTGAAAACAGACGATTCCGTGGAATGCGTACTGCACATGGGTGCTAAGTGATTTATTACCGTTATTTACATGTACGTGAGAAAAACTATTGAGGATGAGAATATATGCAAAAGTGTGAGAGTTATGATGAGGTGGTTCATGTCAGCACTGCAGAATAGGGCAGAAGTGTCTCCGGCATGATGGCGTATTATGACACAGGGAGAGAGACACTTGAAGATGCCAACGATGTGTCTGTCTTCATGGATTTAATGTGCTGCCCTTCACTGATGCATATTAGATCATGAGTAAATACTGTACAGTAATTACAACAGAGATTAAAACCCAATCATTCGTAAATTCGATTAAACAAGGATGGAGGATTTTTAACTGCAGTAAAAAACAATTACAGTTTTAGACAAAAGTTAGAAAGCCAGCTCACTCTGTGCTTAAAGGTGAGCAGTTTAGCCTTAAAGCTGTGTGAAAATGTTCACTGAATGTGAAGATGTTTTTTTCAGAGGAAATGTTAAATACTGTTACGTTCAGCTCAGTGCACAACACATTTCATGCATATTTTAAGCTATTTGCACTAAAAATCTCGACTCAAAACAGAACACATAAATAAACAACATAAGTCAGATATAACATGGATGAGCCCATTTTAAATTTCCAAGCAATAGTTATTCAACCTCTAAACTTTTTTAAGCTGTGTCTCACTCTCCAAGCAAAGCTGTTCTGAAAGAATTTAGACATTTAGCCATTTCTCCACTTTAACCTCTGTGTCTAACTATAGAGGAGGTTGGAGCTGAGCCTCAGGAGACTTCAGTCAAGGAGGGCTGCAGGCCCAGTGTCCAAGGCTTCTAAGGGACTGTGCTAGTCAACTAGCAGTCCCTCTTCCGGTGGCTTTGATATCTCATATCATGAAGACCTTGGAGAGACTCCTTGTTCGTCGCATGAGATTGCAGGTTGCTGAGGCTCTTGACCCCCTCCAGTTTGCCTACCAGAAACGCATAGGAGTGGAAGACGCAATTCTGTACATGTTGCATCGGGCATATGCTTATCTGGATGTGCCTGGTTCATATGTGATAATCATGTTCTTTGACTTCTCCAGTGACTTCAACACCATACCGCCTTCCATACTGAAAGATAAGCTTCTAGGTATGGGGGTGGCCCCCTCCCTTACATCGTGTATTATAGACTATTTGTCTACCAGACCACAGTATATCAGGATGGGGAGATGTGTTTCTGGAACACTGGAAGTACTGGGGCTCCGCAGGGTACTGTTTTGGCTCCTTTTCGTTTCACCCTGTAAACATTGGACTTCAGGTACAACTCAGAGTCCTGCCACATACAGAAGTATTCTGATGATATGGCTGTTGTGGCATGTGTGCGCGGTGGACAGGAGAAGGAGTACAGGGACCGTGTGGAGTCCTTCTATGGCTGGACCAAAAATAACTATTTGCTCCTGAACACTACCAAAACCAAAGAGCTGGTGGTGGACTTCAGGAGATCTAAAACACCATGCCAGTCAGTCTGCATTGATGGAGGGGAGACTATTCAGACCTGCAAATACCAGGGGGTGGTGCTGGATAATAAACTGGAGTGGTCTGCCAACATAGAAGCAGTGTTTAGTCTCTTCTTCTTAAGACAGCTCAGGTCCTTCAATGTGAACTTTCTAACTGGCACTACAATATATCCAATGAAAACAAAAAAAAGGAAAGTGTTTTTTCATGTATTACACAACTATATACTCTATGTAGTGGACTGAATTGTGAGCTGTCATTTTGATTCTTCTTAAAATGGTTACCAGCATATTGATGAAAATGAGTGAATCTACTTCATTTCACCAAATCACACAGATTCATACTTAGTATTTAAAGAAGTTGAACATTTTTGAATGGGAGTCAATGGAGCCAGAGATGTTTTGAACCCAGCTCATTGCAACTACCAGAGGTATACAAGGCAAAACTTTTATTTCCACAAGAAGTGCTATGGTTCAAGAAGCGTGTGGTGCTCTGCTCTACAGCACAAACAGGGCAGATTTATTTTTGACAGATGCAGCATCAACCATCACAGACTACAGAGGCCGGTACTATGAAGCTGGATTAGTGGCCTAGCGAGGAAACTCTGGATTTTCACTATTACGATGCTGGTTCACTTCTATCACCATAACAACATTTGCCAGTTACGTTTCCAATTAGGAGATTAATTACTTAAAACCGCCACCTACCAACTAATCAATTTTCTAAGAAAATGAAAAAAAATTTAAGAAAAAACATCAGTCAAAGTCAATTTAGAATCACCAATTAACCCAACTTGCATGCATGGATGGTGGGAGGAAAACCGAGTACCTAGAAAACCCATTCATGAGGAGAACATGCAAAAGCCAGACGGAAAGGTCCCACCAGAGGTTTGAAACAGGAACCCTATTGCTATGAGGTGACATTGCTAACCATCACACAACCATGTAGCCCATATATTTAGAAACATGAGTGCACAAACATGCACCCATGACAAACACCAATGCCCATGCCGCAACAGATCAGACAATGACTTGTAGCAATCTCAATCGACAGAGGGTGAAAAAAAATTGTTGATTAAACTATGACTAAAAAAATAAAGAATTTCAACACGTAATGTAATAGGTAATAACCTTGGCTTTATTTTAACCTTATCTTTAGTTTATTTTAGCATCATCAGAGGAGGTATTTGAATAAAGAAGTAAAGGCAGGGCTTAAACTAAGATAAGAGGCACAGCTTCATTAGCTGAGGTAAGAGTCCGAGAACGTGTGTGAGGAAGATGGAGAGGGAGCAAAGGAGTCAAGGGAGGAGAGAATTTAATTCACAATATAGATAAAATCATCTTTACCCATTAATCTATATGCAAACTAGGAGAAAGAGAAAGCATCTTTCGGATTCTCCCTAAGTACTGAATAAATCCCTTTTATTACCCCTACTTGTATTTAGTTGTGTTATCTCAGTATGTTTGTTAATAGGTGGTCAAGAAGGACGGAGAATAAAGGCGAGAGGGAGCAGCAAAGAGAAAATTAAGGAGGTACCGAGTAAAAAGTGATTGACAAAGCCTGTGGTGCTCACAACGGCACAGCAAAACAGAGTGCGATGATTGTGAATCTGGGGCTTATATTTCTCTTTCACTTTCTAATGAAGTGACCCCTGTTAACCATCTCATAACATTTGAAGGGGTTGGTTAAAAGATAGCTAATGAGGAGCATATAATACATACACCAAAGAACGACGCACTACCTTCTCAGAAAGTCAATAGACTATAGTTTAAGAATACTCTAGCAATTCCTTTGTTTAAGCCACAGTACCTTTTAACAGGGGTCATTGTTGCAGCAGTTTCTAAGGTTATTAACATGCAAACATTTCAATACATTCTCCTTGTGCAAAGACACCAATATCCCAAATCAGCAGGTTACTGTACAAAAGCCTCAAAATTTAAACTTCATGATGATAGATCACTTACATAGTTTCCTTCTTGTGGCATCATAAACATGTAAACACCTCAAACCCAGGGAACAAAACTAATCCCAGACACTCCACCTCTGACACCTCCCACTGTACACGAGGGACTTGTGCTGCCTTGTAACAGCATTATGATCCTGCATCTGCTCGCCTCTGACTCAGTCATTGATGTGACATAGTTTTGATGGGATACAACATAGTCAAGCAAGATGAGGAAATGCAGACACGTTGAATCCGGGGGTTTCCTTCAGGGAGCTGGCTTGGGGTCTGGGGTCTGTTTGAACTCCATGCTCCAGGCTGTCCAAAATGTTAGCATGTAGGCATAAAAGGTTCATTCCAAGAGGTATATGCAAACCTGGGAGGTGAGGGGAAGTTTATATGTTCCACTACATTAAAAACATTTATTTTAGCCGCCAAATTGACCAAAAATGTTGGGGTACTTTTGTAATTTCACCAATTATAAGAATCAATAAAACTATATTTTGGACTTCATTGAATACAGTTTAAATTTTGTGGATTTTTGCACACGTATACTGCCATAGGATAGGTGGAGATATCTGTTGCCATATTTCAGGATAAACTTGTCCACCTATCAATTTGAACCATCTGCTTGACACTTACACTTATTTTCAGAGCATGAAAAATGCAAATTGCAGGCAGGATTAAAGTGAAAGCATTTTCCTAACTAGAATGCCAGTGTGAGTGCCATAGAGTAGGGTGTTTTTATTGTTATTAGGGGTTGCTAAGAGATTGTGGCTCACTTATTTTAGGGGTCATAAATATAATGCTCCCAATTTGTGTGGGAGAACACATCCGTGTAATTACAATAATCCTGTGCATCCCAGTCTTGAAGAGAGATGATTCTTCATGGACTTGTCGTGCAAAACAACAGGAGGAGAACGAGAATCATGTCAATCCCCTTGAGCGGAGATAGAGAGAGGCTTAAACCATATTCAAGAGTTAAGAATATAAGCTTAACTTAACAGCGTAGCTACTAAAGTAAGTCTATTAGACATGTGCACTGATGTTGTGTGTTTGCTATTTATTACAGCTAAGGGCTGTAATTGTTGACAGCTGTGCATTAATGCACATGTGAATAATTTTGCTTTCAGCACTAGCTATTTACAGTGTGGCAAAAGCCATTCACACACACAACTACAAGCCTAATCAAGCACCTTGCCAGACAATACATTCCACAAAACTTCAGAGAACCATCCATCTTCCATCGATACTTTCTACACAAGTCGACGTCTCTGACATATTTTCATACTTCCAAGCAAAATACAAAAACAGCTCCGCTGAACTCTACCCTTGGCTAGTTTGAATACATTTGCATTTCAAGCATCAACTGATGCCCTTATCCTGAGCAGCTATCACCGAGAGGGCAGGCAGGGGTTCGCAGGAGGCTTCGACATGCTGTATGCTCTACCAGAATTTTGTAACATCAGCACAGTTTTTAAATGCAGATATAATGCAGGGTGAACAAGAAACGAAAGGTTTGCAGCACATGTTAATCCAGAAAAACTGGGCCACATAGAAGAGGCCGGAACCATGCTGTACTGCATGCCAGGGTCTCTCAGAGTCCAAACAGCGGTTCCGAACAGCAAGTCAGTTTCAACCCACTCCATACCTTTTGCTATACAATACATTAAAAAGATTAATTTTTACTGTTTTGAAATACGTTTTCTACTGACTCAAAAGTATTCTGTGGTATTAGTGAAGCTATAGATCATTCATAACAGTTCTGTACCCACGTGAAAGGGGTTTTAATGCATCTTTTTTCTTTGATCTTAACTTCATTGTCAAAGCAAGGGTAACTGCTGGAGAGACTGCTGAGTGTTCCTGATGCTGAAGATTATTGATGTACGGAACATTTTTAGTGCAGTTTCTTTCGCAGCTTTTCTATATTCGTATGATCTGACCAACTGTGAAAGCAAATCTGAACTGCCACCCTTAAAGAACTATTAAACAACCACAAACCTGTGTTGCTGGAAACTTTAAACATAATTGTTTTCATTTACTTAAAAGATAGCTTTGCACATATCTACAGTTTTATTTAATCTACTGAACGTTCCACTTTCCCTCCTGTGGTTCCTTTAATGAAAATTACTGACAACAGCCAGGTATGCAGCCTTCCTGGTGTGCGTTTCATGTTACAGAGAGACTGACTGAGAAAGTGAATGGTAGACCAGTCATTACAGAATGTAGAATTTACCAACTGATAACTCTCAGTTTGCTGCTTTTTCATGCTTCACCCTGAACCTACCAGACCCGCTGGTAAACCCGAGAATTATGGCTCAACCCGCTCCTCACCGTCAGACACCTTATAGCAGGAGCATTTCTCAGCTGCTGAAAACAGACAATGTCTACAACTTGTGTAAAACATGCATAGACCAAATGGGACCTTGCAGACCCACATAGGGTTATATTTATACTACTTATTGGGTCCACTGTGCCATGCTTCACATGCATGAGCATGAGGTCAGTCTACAGTACATTGTTGAGATGTAGACAAAGGCGTGCAGTGTCAAAACTTTGTGCTGCCTGTGATTGGTCGCAGAGGGACTAAGTGGGCCTCTCTGTGACTAGAGGAGATGTGACACCACTGTCATGCACCTAAAATTAAATGCACCATAACACAGAATACGATAATAGATTTTTCTGAGTTTTGGGTTTGAGACGGTAACATTTGGGATAACATGATGTTAATACATATTAATACATCATAATATGCTAATCCAGTAAAATACCTTTCGAGATACCTTTTTCATATCAGTTTGACAAAACATCACTGTAATAACATGAATAAAGTCTGTATTTTAACCACGTCCGACAGTGCCTGGGTCCTGTTACTGTGCATGTTGGCTCACTGGTGCGTATTTCTTGTGACCTCAATGGATTACACTATTTTTACAACAGACATTTTGACATACTAGAGAAGAAAAAGCACGGGTATGACTGAAAACACACACCAAAAAAGACTGCATTCCATTTATGTGATATAGGTCTGAGGTCCTTGTATGAATTCTATCATACATAGCCTCCTGGTAACGTGATGATGCCGATTGTTAATTAAATTTGTTTCACCCACCTCTCCTCCTTCTTACTCCTGCTTTTTTGCTGCTGTGACAAGTAGAAACATTTGAGAACATAAGCTACATTGCATTGCAAGCTTTGTTGGTGGGCCATTCACAGAGATGTATAGTAACGAAGTAGAACTACTTCACTACTCTACTTAAGTACTAAAATGCTGTATCTGTACTCTACTGGAGTATTATTTTTTTCTCCTACTTCCACTTTTACTTCAGTACATATTTTCAATGAGTTTAGTACTTTTACTCCGATACATTTTTTATGTGCTGCATCGTTACTTGTTATTATAAACGCACACACACACACATAAAAACGTACACTCATTCATGCACAAACACACCCACTTATACAAACACGCAAATATACATATAAAAACACACACACAGAGACACACAAGCATGCACACAGTTTAAAGGGCAGATTATAGTTCTGCTTCTATCGTCTTGACGTGTTGCTTTGCTCTGGTCGCGAACCACTTTTCATGTTATGGTTCTGCAACCTCGGTCTGGAATTTCTAGGGACGCACAGCAGTGCAACTCGCGAGAATTTCGGTGGGCGGTGACGAGAACTTCGGCGGCGCCGGCGGAAGTGTTTATTTAAAAAAAAAAAAAAAAGTGTATGCAAGATATGGATTTGGAGTTGCTCGACATCAAAGAAGAACCGCTTCTTTTATTGGAGTTGGGGAAAATGCAAAGGAGGAAGCCACACAGACAACCGGAAAGGCAGACCGAGGACCAATCACAGCCGCTTTTGTCTGCGCACTTCCGTTGGTGGTCTGCGTGCGTCTGTCGCGTAGTCAGGATTTTTCTGAGGTGCACGAGAATGCGCGCAGAGCCTCTGCGTGGGGGAGTGGTCAAGATTTTGACACTTGCAGAGGTTATGCGTCCGAGCGTCAGAGGCTTTGCGTCTGAAGCATAAATCAGCCTTAAGAAGGGGAAAAGTTGTAGAGAAAAAAAAAGCACAAGCAGGGAAGAGAGGGGAGGGATGCTTTAAATGGAGAGGGGACATGTTTGATCTGTTTTTTCACAAAGAGTTAAGCCCAGTGTTTTCAGGTGTTCTAATCACTTTTTGTTTTTACATGACATTTGTATTTGTATGTGGCCTACTGGCCTTGAGATTTTTTTAACAAGTTGAAAGAAAATGACATGGATGAAAAGAAAATGTGTAATGTGTGAAGTGATGGGAGATGCTTTACAGGGGGAAGGGACATACTTGCCAATACATATTCTTTCGTTCAAAAGAGTTAAGCGCAATGTTTTAAGGTGCTCTTATACATTCCGCTGTACTGCTGTTACAACCAAACATTTTGGATAATATAAACAATTTGATTTTCAAACTTTCGACTGATTTCTTTAATAACTACATTACACAATACTTTTACTTTTACTTTCAGTACTTGAGTGGTAATTTTAAAAATAAACTACTTGCAATACTTAAGTACAAAACATGTTTAATACTTTAGTACTTCCACTTAAGTACGGTGCTTAAAGAGCACTTCTACTTCTACTCAAGTCTGAATCGCTAGTACTTTATACATGTATGGCCATTCATAATCTAACTAAATTCATTTATAAAAGTAGACAGCATTTCCACCTATTACAGCACTTCTCCGCTGAGTCTTTGTATTCAGCTGGGCAGCTGCCCTGTAGAAATTTGAAATGCTTCACTCATAAATGTTCCAGCCTACTTTTATTTTCTGGCCACCACTTAAGTGCTGCTCATCCCAGTACACTGATGTGCACTGATGTTACCATAGGTTGCCATAGGACCCCTCTGAGCTGGTCAGAGCTTTGCCTGTGTGTAATTACTCTTTTCTATCAAAAGGAGCAGAGAAGACATCCATCACTCATTTATTAAAAAAAAAAAAAAATCCTAATAGCTCACAATGGCACCCAGGAGCAGTGTGCAATTAATTGATAAATGCCAGGACGTGATGTCCCTTCAGATAATTTGGATGGGCTGCAAAGGAGCTCACTGGTGCATGAATCAAATACTGGAAAATGCATTAAGAAAAAGTTAGTGAATTGCCATTAACCTACCAAAGCCCTCAACTGATAGTGATGGGCAATAGAGGGAGCTTTAAATTGCATCAAGCCCCTGAGATTATGACAAAGTCCATAAGTCTTCCATGAAAGGCCTAAAACCCTTTTTGATTGCTTCTGACACAGGCTCATGAAGTTCCATCAGCAAGACTTTAAAACTGAAACAATCATTAGGGATGCGGTAAATGTGTTTTGACTGAGTGATTATTGTATATACACATGCTGATTTATAATCGGATTGAAATTTCTAGAAACAAAATATCATACTTCACTCTGGTTAGTTGTTTGTAAATACTCCACACAGGCCAGCATGACTACATGTTTCCCATAATAGAATCCAATCTCTTCCCAAAAGGCACCATCAATAAGACTGAGAGTTGAATTCCTTTTCTAGTTGATGACAAATCAACAGACTTGGCAAAGACCACAAGCTCTTCCTTGATAGAGGAATTTGGTAGCCCTGTATCCACAGGCATAAAAATGTACTCATAGACACACACATCCTCTCTCCTCATCTTACTACACAGATTTTCCTGGCTTTGATTAATCTCTGGCATCAAGGGGAAGTTCCTGTGTTTGGGTCCCAACAGGCAGGTTGCCCACTCCACATCTGGAAGCTCTAGCCTGGTCATCTCCACATCTCACTCTAAAAGGCTTGTGCAGCCAACACACATATTAACCAAAAGTTCTTTCTCCCCTTAAACACCTTTTCATATTTGCTACCTTTTTTTTTCTCCACTGTGACCAATCATTCCAGAGATCAAACAGTCCGTCAAGTCTCACTTCTACCATTTCTACCAACTACCAATACCCACCAAGTCTGCCTTGCTAAGCATTTTTTTATCCATAATTCGACTTAAAATCATTACACACTAACAGCTTGCCCACTGTTTCAGTTGTGTTTCAATAACCTATCTATATTGTTGATATATGCAGTATGAGGCACATTGGAACCATTAAGCAGTGAGGATGATTTTGTGGTCCTATCACTTCTAGTAAATATTGAATCCATCTGTGTCAAAAGCCAGGAGAATTTCATCAATTATTAAAAAAGTTGCAGAACAGTCCTGATCATTTCCATGTGTATTTTTTGTTTATCTGTGGTTAAGTTTGATGCTGTGCTTGCAATACTGGAACCACACATTAAAAAACGCCACCAATCTCTGTGATCCAACTATACTTATATTATTTGCATTTTTTTTGTCATTTTATGTTTAGTGCAACAAAGTGAATCATCAAAAAACCCAGGCCTCTTTATGTGAAAAATAAAAAAAACAGTCCAATAGGGTATTCGAAATGGGAAAAAAAGGAGTGGTACTTGCACATGTTGTCGCTTCTTGAGAAAAGAAATCCAAATATGATAGGGTGCTACCAATTACCTTCAGAAGCCATAAAATTAGGTAAATAAGGTCCAAGAGTGCCATCTGGGTGTCATATGATCTCAGTATGAATAGTAAAGAAGGGTTTTAATGAAAGAGGCAGCAAAGACACCAAAGGTAACCCTGAAGGAGCTGGAGAGCTCCACAGAGGAGACTGGTGTATCTGTCTGTAGGACCACAATAAGCTGTACACGCCACAAAGCTGGACTTTATAGAAAAGAGGCCTGAAAAAAGCCATTGCTCACAGAAGAGTTTGCCATTAGGTATGTCTTACGGAAAAAGGTCCCCATGTCAGATTAGACTAAAACTGAGCTTTTTAGCCATTATGGAAAACGTGTTTTGCTCAAACTCAATACCTCTCGTGACCACAAGAACATCATCCCATCATTTCATCAACATAATATTCATCAGCAAGGACTGGGAAACTGGTAGGAATTGAAGGAATGATGGATGGTACTAAATACAGGGAAGTTCTTGAGCAAAGCCGTTTTAGTCGTCCAGAGATTTTAAGACCGTGACGGAGGTTTACCTTCCATCGGGACAAAGACCTTAAGCCTACTACTAAAGTAACGCTTTAATGGTTTCAGGAGAAACCTTTAAATGGGTTAGAACAAAGCAGTCAAATTGAACCTCAACCCAATAGAGAATCTGTGGTACAGATTTCTGTACACCAGTGGAACTCATCCAACTTAAAGGAAGCTGGAACAGTTTGAAAAATGTGGCAAGCTCATAGAGACACACCCTATGAGACTTGCAGCTGTAATTATTGCAAAAGGTGGCTCTAAAACGTACAGACTTTGTGACTGCTTTGTGTTGCTAACTGTGACACCAGTTAGCAGCGATGTTACTTGACTTTAACAGCTGCACTGCTGAGTAACCCTGCTGTGGAGTTATGCCATTGCAAAAGAGCTCTACTGCTAGAATGAAGACCCAGACTTAGACACAAATATAAGCCAAAAGAAAAGCCTTTTTTCTCTTTTGTTTTTTCAGCCTGTGATGGATTGGCGACCCGTCCAGGGTGCCTCTCACCCAATGGCAGCTGGTATAGGCTTGAGTCCCCCCCTCAACCCTGATTTGGATTATGTGGGTATAGAAAATGGATGGATGAATAGACTGTTGGTTTATAAGCTTGATCTATTTTTGAAGGTATTTAAAACACCTAAAATTGCCCTGAACTATTTCTCTAGTGATCCCTTATATTTGAAAGAAGGGCACAGCCCTCTGAATCCTGCTGGTCTAACTCATCCAGTCATAAACTTCTAGGAAGAGCGCTGGGCTGTGGGATTTTGGCATAGTGGGCAAACCATGTTACTACAATCTCTGCTATCATCATGCAATAAAAAACATGGATTTACAAAACATTCATCTTGCACACACAACACAATAAATCAGCATATCACCAGTCTGTAGCCTCGCAGCAGGGTTTAAACATTGCACTGTATTTACAGATTGAGCCTTTCAGGAGTTACCAAGATTCTGTCTACACTGAATGTATACTGTGTGTAATGTGTCTTTCTAACAGGAGCAGGCTGATCATTCTCTGTGAATGATAGCCAAGTGAACTTGGAAACACCGTATAGGGATGGGTGTGAGTTCCATGAAACTAAAATATACTACAAAACAAAACAAAGTCAGGCATGCTAATATTGTAGTCTTCACCATGAATCAAGAATTACATACAGTACAAATTCATTTTAGGATTTACTGTAGGCACAGCTGGGATTGTGAAAGCTGGAAGATACAATTAAAAAGAAAAATGGATACTGCATGGTGTTCACTTGTGTGTTGCTTCTTACTTCATCTACATGGTAATCTACTCAGAACTATAAACTTATGTAAAATTATTTTATTATGCATGGACCAAAGGATGTATTATGTTCAAATCTTCAGTCTCTTTAAACATCCATGTGACATGTGACAGAGGAATAGTATGACACTTTGGCTAAAAGACTGGCCTGTTCCGGCTGTTCTACCATTTTTACAAACAAGTGAGACATACCACCTTTCATTCCCAGACACTTCGTTAAGTCAACTTCCTCTCTCACTTCATACCAGTGTTATTGTAAAGTGTCACTTGCTGGTGTCAGAGACAGAAGAGATCATTCTGTTTCTGTTTGTGTGTGTGTGTGTGTGTGTGTGTGTGTGCGTGTGTGTGTGTGTGTGTGTGTGTGTGTGTGTGTGTGTGTATGTGTGTGTGTGTGTCTCACATTCTGTCCATATATCTATTCAAATGGTTTGTCTGTAAGGCAAGGCAAGGCATCTTTATTTATATAGCGCATTTCATACCACAGGCAACTCAATGTGCTTTACATAAAGACAAGACATTCAAAAGAACAGCATAAAGCAGCATAAAAACAAGCAATTTAAAGAAAAAAATAAAAAATAGAATAAAAATTAAAGCAATCAAAGAAGAGGGGAATAAGAAAAATATAAACTCAACCATAAGCACACCGAAAGAGAAATGTTTTTAACCTGGATTTAAAAATGCTTACAGTTGGGGCTGATTTCAGTTCTGCTGGTAGTTTGTTCCAGTTGTGTGCAGCATAACAGCTAAAAGCTGCTTCACCGTGTCTAGTTTGAACTCTGGGCTCCACTATCTGACCTGAGTCAGTAGATCTCAGAGCTCTACTGGGTTTATACTCTGCTAGCATGTCATTCATGTAGTAGTTGAGGATCTAGGTGTGTGCGAGTGTGACTATATGGCTGTCGATGGAGTCTGTCTGAGCATTACCTATGACCTAATACTGCCACTCAGTGGACTGATGCCAGAATGCAATGTGAAAAGATGGAACAGTGAGACTGGATTAAATAGTTAGGAGCAGCTGTTACCATATCTACTGTATTCAAAACTGCATCGAGTGACATCAGCTGCATCAAGTTGTCTAAGTGGTGCCATTTACACTGATGATTACAGTTTACTTTTTATTGCAGCATATGAACAAATAGAATAGATTTTCAAATACCTTTTCTTAGATTGTTTTTGCTGACTGTTTACTGTCTTATATCAGCACTTTAAATATGAAGTTACAGCCATCAGGTGCTTAAGATAGTTTAGCATAAAGATTAAAGACAGGGGCAAACAGCTAACTCAGCTATGATGAAAGCTAATTAAATCTTCCCACAAGCATATCCAAAGCTCATTAACTGCCTACAAACAAGTTGTTTCCTTTGAAAATGAACCATGTTAGCTGTTTGAATTTACATTTAATTCCCTCATTTAAAGGCTTTTAAGAGTGCTGGAAAGACAGATTTGTTTCTCAAATCTGATCTTTACAATGACCTTCCAGCACTGTTATTTGCAAACAAGATCAGATTTGTGTGTCAAGACATCAGCACCTTTTCTGCACATAAGCACTATTAACTGCATAGCTATACTTAGCTATAGCTGTATAGCTATACACAGCTTTTCCAGGCTCCTTTCATCCAGGTAGCCTTCCTCCAAAGCATTAGCGTACAACATATTTCTATGACAGTTTACAAACTGCAGATCTCCGTATTGGTTATTATTCTGCTCTGTGCATCCTTGTTTTTGGATTTATCATATTAGTTGAGTGTTGTTTTGCAAGTGCAAGAAAGACCCTTTAAATATGATTTAAAGAACCAAAGAATCTGGACAGTGATGTATTTGCAGTCATTTGATCTGAATCACATTTCAAATTACTCAAAATGTGGTTTGGATCTGATTTGCAAGTACTGGGTATAACATGATATTTCGCTGTCCAGACTTCACCAAAACAATCTAGGAACACAAAAAGTTGACATTTGTGCGGGCAGCACAGTTCTGTGGTGATGATCACTGTTTCCCCACTCCAGCATGGGTTTTATTCTGACTTGCTCCTACAGTCAAAGAATTTGCATGTTAGGTTGATTGGTGAGTACAAATTGACCATAAGTGTAGGCATGAATGGTTTTTTGTCTCATTTGTTACTGTAATAGCACTGTGATAGACTGGTTAGCTGTCCAGGGTGTATCCAACCACTTGCCTGCTTGACAGCTGGGATAGACTCCAGCTCCTCATGAACAGAACAGTATTTTGCAGGTATGCAGAAATGGATGGAAGGACGCTATTTGGCCTAACTTCTGGCAAGAGTGGAAAGTGTACACAATAAAATGTTGAAATACCAAACAAGCTAAAAGAAAATACCACCTTTTACTGCATGTCTTAACTGAGCACTTTTAAGACATGGTTATCTAGTTTCATACCATAGTGGAATTTTGAAAACACATAATTGGCGGTGCAATTATTAGAGCATGACACCACTGAGGAAAATTTTAGAAGATAATTGTGTTAATTCAAATTTCCACTGCAGAGAAAAACTTTGCTTTGAACTTTGAGCATGCTTTTTACCATTAAGTCACCCACAGATTGCCCCCCTTGGGTTGCTTTGGGTGGAGAAGATTATGAGACCAGGCAGATTCGTGGACAAATGAAGGTGATGACATACACGAATGGGAAAAAGCACAGGGGATGGAGACAGACCAGGAACAATGTTGTAAAAAGGATGACAATGTCGATAAAGTGAAACTGGAGATCAAGCCAGCAGTTGGAGGAGCAAAGAATGTGACCTGCCAAGCTGCTCGTGGCATCCCAGGCCTGGGTAGACGGATCTGTACAGTAGGGAGATAAAAAGGGAGGGAGAATGGGGATGACAGATGCAGGGAGGGGGAAGGAAGAGACAGCGAGATGAGGGAGAGGAAGTCAGACTCGCACAAAGGGGAAATGAGCAGGAGATGAGTGGGCTGGCAAACAGGGAAGATCAGTGAAATGAAAATAAAAAGTGCATGAATAAAGCGGGAGACAGAAAACAAGCCAGGAATAAAGAGTGGTAGCTTAAGAGAAGTGGCCAGTAAAATGAAAGAGGCAAAAGAGAACAGGGTAAAGGCCACAGCTTGCCTTCCTCTGATTCAGATGTGGAACAATAGCTGCCCATCAGTCTGTCAGCACCTCCGAGCGCAGAGGGAGTGAGAAGGTAGGAGTGACACAGTGCCAGCATCAATGCACTATTGTCTCTGCTGAGCTAAGTCTCATTTGGTTTCCTATTAAAAAGTTTTAAAGCTATGAGTAATGGCTGAACTGGGGACCCTGCTCTGTCTTAAAGCTGGTAAACAGACTGATTGTGAAGATGCATGTGAACGTGTCCTGACCTGACCGTGGTTCACACGTGTATAACAGCACCTAATACTTAAACAGGAGGATTTTCAGATGCATGCATACAAACACACAAGCACGCACACATAAATATGAAACAATGGAGTTCTCTAATGATTTCCATTACCTTCCTCCAAGTGCAAACTCTGTTTTGATTTAAGGTTTTATTGTTTCTTGACAACAAGCATTAAACAACAGAGTATTGGGATAAACATGCAAGACTTTAAAAGTGGTGTGTTTGTGCGCTTGTATGAGTATGTTCTTCCCAAGACGACAACAAGCATCTACCAATGCAAGGATAAGACACACAATTCATATATTATGTACTGTTGGCTGTGTTGGCTGTTGTCGCTCTAATTTTTTTACCCCTAGGATGTTGGAAGAGGAACTAAACTGGGCAACATTTTAACATCATAGCCCAAAAATGGTCACTGTGACTGACATTTAACAAAATATTTTGACTGACTGATTCAGCCACTAGGGATGGCAATGAGCAGAAATGAGTCACTTCTTCAAGTTTCATTTAGAGAAGACTTACAGCCAAATTGACAAATTTCCCCTTTTTGTTCTGTAGGGTGTTTCTAGAAGGACTGCTGCTTTTTAGTAAAGCCTTTCTTTCTTTCCTGTTTCACAAATTCTTCAAGTTTTGTTGCTTTGAATTCATGAAAAAACCTGAAAGGGCTGCTTCCACAACAAAGACTCTTGCATCTCTTGATTTAAAAGAAATGCCTCAAAGTAGCTGGAAATGAACTCGCATGAAGTTCATATAGTGAATAACAACATCTCACTTTTTTATCTATTTTTTTTACTGGAAAGGTAGAATAATGTTTTAAACCCTCATACAGATTTAGTGCTGTGTAATGATGTCCTTACCTAACAGCCTCCCTCTATGTGTGGAGTTTGTGCACCCCAAACCATTGATTCTGAATAAGTAGGTGAATCAAAACAAGCATCCAGCCTCCTAACTGAAAACCTATCCAGCTTTGATGTCAGCCGAATTAATAATGTCTGTATCAGATGAGAACAAGCTCATGATAAGTGAGCGCTGGAATCAGATACGCTTGAACAAAGACTGAGGATATGGAATAGGTAGAGTGCTGCTATAATACAAAGCTCCCGGAGAGAAGTAACATGCCATTCATGTGAGAACTATAGGAACAGAAGATAAAAACATCCACATTGATGAAGAAACAGCTGCTGGCTTATAAATCTAACATCAAAATAAGAAAGCTACTATAATGCCTATAGTGAGTTGGAAAGCTGGAGAAGCTCTATAGGGATGGGGACACAACTGAGCATACTGCAGATACAGGATCGGTCCTGGTAAGTGGCTGAATACAAGCAAAATGCCAAGCGCTAGCGTTAGGACAAGCACTGTCCTAACGTCTTAACTGACCACAATCAACTTTCTCAGTGTACTAAGAAAATACCATCAGAAGAAGGTTTGAAGATGTTAACATGCTGATATTTGTCAGGAGAGACATTCCAGGAAAGCAGAGGACAAGAGAATAAATGGCTTTTTCTCCACAGATCCATCTAGGATGTACGTCCAACTCCCAGGCAGCAGCATCACAGGGAAAGGTGTAGCAAGTGCGGAGATATAGCAGTAAGGGGGGAAAAAAGATATCACACAACACCAATGCACTTCTCAGGCATTGTAGCAGCTAAGTTAAGTAAACACACGAGGCAGCACAGGAGCAAATCTCAGAGGGATTTACAAAAACAGCATTAGAGGGTTCAAACACCAGCTTCTGATTGAACAGACCGACCTGAACACTCCTGGATTGACAACAAGAAAGACAATGACTCAATGACCCACATTGTGAATGCTGGAATGTCTGGCTTTATACAAGAACAGTGATATGGAAATTGCATATGTTTCCATCAAATGGATCAACTGAAATGTTCAAGTAAATGAAGAAAACTTAAAACGTGCAGATAATGAGGGCGCAAATCTAAATGTAGCCACTCTTTTAGCTTCATCAGCTGAATAAATACCTTCCCAATTAATTTTGACAAGGTAATCATTCAGATTACCAGGGCAACGGATGGCAAACCATTGGTTTATTTGACTTCAGCCCACGACATGTGAAAACATGGCTTCTCTGTGACCTACTAATATGCTACAGTTATTAGTCTGGCTTCATCCCAAGTGTGTATGCACCCACTCAGCTCATTTCTTCATGCAGATCTGCTCTCAGTGTGCTGTGATCAAATGCTGGGTCAATGTGGTTCTGGTTAGGAAGGGAAACGGGGAGAAAAAGAAGCAAGAGGAAAGAGAGCAGACTACATAAATGTTCACTTAAAACAACATGCTGGAGCACATTTTCCTCGGTGATTTTGACATACAGAACTTTAAACAGTGCAAAATACTTGTATGTAAACCAGAAAGAAGCAATCCTGCATTTATCAGCCCTGTCTACAAATATGAGAAGCTGAAAGAGAAGAGTGGTTGTTTGGTATGTCTATTCTAATGTATATTGAATAAAGTGATTTATTGTATGGTAATGTATGGTAATGCCAGGGAGGTAAATAATGATAACTTCTAAGTCCACATTTTTAGGCTTGCGAGTTAAATTATATTTAAAAGGTCCCATGTAGAAAAGCCTGCTAGTCAGCCAATCAACCAGTGTCCGAGTGTCATATATTCCACAAATGTCAATTTCCTCTACTTCCCTTCTTACCAGTAGCAGTAACACTCTTTGATTCCATATCAGCTTGTTATCTGGTCAGTCTTAGAAGCAAATGGGAAATTACAAGCACTCACAACTGTCTCTTTATTATATAGGCTCCTTAAAGTCCATGTCTTCTCATGAAAAAAATATCCTTCCTATGAAACCATTTCATTTAGTTTTCATAACATGTAAAAACTGTGGCAAATTAATAATAATGTGAATCAACACTCAGAAAATGCCCTTTGATCAGAAACATCTCCATGCCATTGTGACTTAATTTTGTGCATTCTTACTATTAATGCAGCCAATTATGAACAATACTAAATTCGCTAAATTAGTGTAGAATGGTCAAATGTAACCTTGATTAAAAAATCATATCATAAAATTTCGCTTATAACATTCATTGCTAGTCTGACATTAAAACATATTACTATTGTAACACGTAATTGTTTTTAAATGGACTAATGATTTGAAATTATAACGATTGATTTATTCTCCTCATTCAGAAACTGTCACGTTTTAGGGGTAGACACACAAACACCAAAAGGATAACCTCCAAAACGTTATAGTCATCCCTTTGAAGTACAATTTGTCAGTTTTTCTCCCTCTGAAAAAAAGAATAGCCAAACTAGACTTGCATACGCTCAACCAGAATTACATGTCAGGTGGTGCTTGTGACATCCTTTTTTTATTATTATTATTACAAGAGCACCAGAGTCTTCGTGTTGCACAGGAGAAAACCACAAAACTATCCAATAATCCAAAACTTTTGGCATACTGTTCTATGAAAAAAAAATTTTGAAACTGAATCAGCTTGAAGGTGAGCAATCTCTTAGGTAAAACTAGATTTAATTCCCAGGCCCGTGTACGGGTACGCTAACACACATACATATTGTCATCAAATGGTTTATTTAGATCAAAATTGTTGTTCCTCCTTTTTTGATACTTTACTTTTCCAACTCTGTAGATCGCTTCAGTTTGCATACAAAGTGTAGAGAAGGCCTTTGTGCTGGATCCTGTTTGATAAAGCCTCCTGCCTAGGCTTGACGGTCTTATTGTAGAGAGCAAATGTGTCCGCAAGGTATGCTATTTCAACTAAAGATGCAACTAAAGAACTGAAGACGGTCAGCTGAACACACAGTTGTAGAATCTTTGGAGAATTCTTTATTTTCTTCCAAAATCTATAAAATGCACAATTGCTTCTCCATGTGACAGCCAACATGCCCATGTGTGTAACAGCAGTGTTTCATAAGCTTCATCATCACAGAGTAAAAGTCATGTAAAAGTTTACATGTGTAAACACACATAAATCTTATTTTGACAGCCTCGCAACCTCAGTGTATTTAAAGCCTCACGGGACACAAAAGGTCCCATTGGCTTGGATCAATGTGCATTTATCTCGTAATGATGATTCTGTTGCTGGACTTTCCCATACGGTCCAGAAACACAACCAGTTGAGAAGAATTTCTATGGGTTGAAAAAAGAGAGCTAATTTGTGTCCATAGGTGACTGGTGCAGGTGATATCCATTGTTTTCAGGTAGAGGAGACCAAGAACACAAGCAGTCAGCCGTTTTGCCCTTTAGACTTTCCGTCCCTACAACGTCCACTATCTGACAGGCATGCTGTGGGGCAGGAAGAGTGGAATGTGCTTTCAAGAGCAACAGTGGTTTTCACAGTCACAGACCACTGCATGGGACCCTATAAATGTCATTCTGCCTGTTGGGAGGAGGGAATTAAAATTGGGAGGCAAAAAGCAGGATCACATCAGCGATAATGTTTTCCACAGGCTCCACACGGTAACCACCTGCAGGTTTAAATCAAATCCCACCATCTCTTACCCCAGCAGGGGTGTCAGACTGAGATTGAACTGAGAAAGTCTGCCACTTAAACCCAACATACGCTCTCTGAGCTTACTCTCAGAAGCGCTCATGGAATTTGGAGAAATATGGAAGAGGGAAGAGGAAGGACTGGCAGAGAGGTTACTTCCCAGGCAAGTCTTCTCAGTCGGGGTAAGGTTCCAAACCACCATGGTGTTGGACAACCATCTTGTAGACAGCTTGATCCTGGTTAGTGTTGGTCATAATTACAGTGAGCAGCAATCACACTGAGCAGGGAACCTCAGTAAGATAACCCAGCATAGTACTGGCTTGGGAAGAATTGGGGTTTTCCTTTTGGAAACATTTAGGGTTGATCAGGTTTCTGTTTGTGGAGATGTCTCGTTAGTGAGCAACACAGTGGGTAAAGGGAAAATCAAAGCTAATATTTCTGTATGATTTATGGGCACCTTGAGTCTGTTTGGCATGGTCATACAGTCGGTGGTTTGCGCGCATCGCAGTTGTGGAAATGGTTGAGACTATCCAGAGTATTTTAAGATTGTCTACGTTCGGAAATATGCTTTGAAATCTAAAGTTTTATTAAATGTTATGATGACTTTTCCAAGCGTGGAGTATGCTGTATGACATTGTGCAGTGACACAGTGGTTCCAATTGGCTGGTAGTGCTTCCAAAAAAAATATCAGTCTGGCCAATATTCAAGTTTTTCCAGAAGGCTTCATTCATTCATATGCGTATATGCAACTGCTGGTATCACTCAGCGTGTCTTTCTGCTTATTTATCTACATCTTAGCCTGGCGCTGAGCATCGAACCACAGCGATAATAATCAGAGGTGCTAATGGTTACTGATAATACACAATTAAGATAGGATAGAGCTCCTTTAGCACTCTTTTCGGAGCCACTCTTACACTAAAACAAACACAGAGTGGACCATGCACACAAGTACAGAAACACAAATACACACTGAGTTTGGCAGAGCTAATCCAAATAGCAGGGCTTCTCACTAAGCCTCCACAGGCAATGGTGGTGTCTGTGGCCTGTTGCCCTGAGGGCACCAGCCTATCAGTCTGCCTGCTGGGCCTGACCAGCCCGCCGAGCCCTGCAGGCAGGTGCTCCTCTGCCATACCCTCCTGACTCTGCTGTATTATTGATGAGCTCCTCTGCCATGCAGAGCTCTCCGACAGCCTCTGCAGTACAAATGCATTCTACTGTAACAGCAGCTAGACATTACAATATGTTGGAATTATAGCAGTGGACACATGTATACAGATGGTATGACGTATATGTGTTTTGGGAGATAGAAACAGAAGAGTCTGAAAATGGGAATGCATGAGTGTGATTTGGCTCCAACACTCTGCCAAGTTAACCTGTTTAGCATAACAGTGTGTGGCGTGAATTCACAGTGTAGGTCATGGATGGAAAATGCTGATATGCTGCCTGCCTGCTTTCCTAACACCACCCATGAGGACTTTTTAGAACTTGGCAAAATCTCAGTTTCATATCAGCGGCATTTCCAGAGGGAAGAGGGAAAAGTTATGAAAGGTTTCAAAGGAGGTAGAAGTTGATACCTCAGTCTGCATCCTGTGCTAAATGAAAAACAAAACAAACAAAAATAATCTGGTTTTTGCAGTGTTCAGGTCTCATGTATTGGTCTAGAAATGTGAACTTGTCAATGCGCTGCACTGTGTGGAAAGACGTAGAGTAATGGTCTTGTCGTAGTGAAAGTAAGTTCCAGCCAAAAAAATTGCAACCTTGGGAGCCTTTAACTGGCAGGAACACCATAAACCCTTCGTTTTTAAAAGCTATAAATCAACGAGAGTGGACCGTACTTTTCAAATAAATACGAGATTTGAGAGAACAGGTTGGGGATTTTGGGTGGGTGTGTAGCATGAGGGGTTGAACTATGGGCAGTCAAGCACTACGAGTGAACTGTAACTAAATTGACGTGTGGAGTTAGAAAGAAAATAAATCACACAGTGACAACTGTCTGTTAGGCACTCTTCAACACGTTATACTGAGCTAAAAACACCTCGGGTGTGGTCACAAATCTTCTCTACAGTATATACATTATCTATATAAAAGATAATAATAAATAGAATGTAAATAACTCCAGACTTTACCATTATTTTTTAATTAAGACTTGGATTCTACTTTTTTTTTGCTTCGGTGAGGTTTTAGGTTTCTTTTCAGTGGGCAGCTCTCCACGTTACTGTCCAAACATCCACTCATTTTCTCAGAGTTGTTGGGGAGGGAGAGAGGCAGGGTACACCCTGGATGAGTTGCCTGTCCATCACAGGGGAACACAGAGACAAATGGGATCAACTATCATGCACATTCCCGCTCATGTATTTGGACTGTGGGAGGTAGAATACCCAGAAACAGAACTGGATATGTAAAACGATTTTACATTTAGATGAGTTGAGTTCAATTGAGCAGCGTGCTTCTTGTAATAGGAACTCACGCCAATGGATTAACATAATGATGATGGCCAAACATACTTAATTGTGTAATAGTAACGTAATGCAAAGGTTTTGCAATTCAAGCAATGAGTTACAAGTTAGTTTTTTTGTATTATTGTTAAAGTTTGATCATATTCTCATTTGCCTTTTCCTGCCACAAAACAAACAATTGCTAGTTAAAAAAAAGTAGATCTAATAGAAGATAAAACTATATTTTTCTCTCTTTAGCAGGTAGCCAATCCTGCACAATTTCAGCTCACTAAGAAAAACAACATATAACAACATCATTATGAAAGGTAACTTGTTACGTTTTAATGGCTATAATTCTTTGATTCAAATAGTTACTTTCAAAAAGAACATTACTCAGCACCGTGTGAGCAGCCAAATGATGACAGTACAGCCCAAGTCTGAACATTTATTTAGAAGAGCAGACTGTTTCACTGAAACAACTTTGTGCTGTTCGTCTGGAATTAAAAGACATCAGCAGTCAAGCACAGCAGAGTGCTCACTGAAACTTTTCATTTAAACTCCATTCTAAACTCCAGAGTTGACCATACCAATGCCTATACTGTACTAAAGCATTGATCTAAGAGTTCTGCCCACTTAGATTTTCTGCTGTTGTTGTGTGGGTGCTGAGGAATACAAAGTAGCTACACAATAATGTAAGAAAAAAAGCTATCCATGTTTGCCAAATTACTGTGTCCATAATGTGCAGTATTTTGGAGCCTGCTGTTGACACAATAAAAACTAAAAAACATGATATCATAATATATATCTTTAATACCAACTATCAGGTGGTGGTGGAATTTCCAGACCAGACAGATTTTGCAGAATGCCCCCATTTATTACTTTATTACTACAGAGATCACAATTTCACATCTGAACACAATGAAAAGACAGGTACGAAAAGAAAGGAAAGTTTAAGTGCGATTACATAATTAATATTTTAACCATTATAAGGCACTGACTGACAATCATTCCATGCCAGTTGGTGTCTGAGCCCCTCTTGATATCTGTCTCCTATGTGCTATCCAAGTTTGAAATGTATTGGTATGAATATAACACCGCTTTTATGCTACATTTGAACTTGTAACTGTCTGGCTGAGGTAATGCATAAACTGTTCAGCTGCTGTTTCCAATTCAGAGCCCACCATGCACTCCAACTCTCATAACAAGCCTTATTACATCAAGGTTTCCCTCTAGAAATGAGTGATAGCTTATCAACAGGGGATCGCTTAACCCTTGTGTGGTGTTCATATTGTTGTTACTCAGCCAGTGTTTGTGGGTCTGGTGGACCCGTAGCATTTTGTGGTTTTTAATGCCTCACAATCAAGTATTTTATGTTAAAAAACTCAACAGATGTTTACTTCATCCCAATTACAAGCTGTATAAACAGTATATATTGTTAATATTTGCCCTTTACCTTTGTTAGATCACATTATAACTTATTATTTAAAACGTAATAAAGAAAATCAATTAAAATCAAGATATGAGTGGAAACAAATTCACAAGTGAAGCAAGTTTTTTCAAAACTACTGACTTTTATTTCTTTGAACTCAGAAATTTAACCCATTCAGGTGCACAACACAACCTGAACACATGAACACATAGAGTAAACACATCAGTCAAGACAACACATGAGCCCCATTGAACACATGGCCTTTAGCCACTAGCCTATACAACACATGAGGGGCAGAGTTTTACTGTGTGTGTGTTGCAGATATACTTTTTGCACTTGATGGATGTATATTGTGTTTTTCTGTCCATCTTGGGTCCGCACACTTCGCATCGCTTCTTCTTGTTGCTGGTGTTCACAACCTAGAATAATGAAAAGATCAGGAATTTTTCTAACACCTCTCTCTCTCTCACAAGACATGAGTGCCAGACATGTACTGCAACAGCATAACACACTTACTTCAGCTTCTGCAGATTGTGGTTCTGTAGGTTGGGTGGACAGGGCACCAGCATTCTCCTCCTGAATCCTCCTCACGATGGCTGCAGAGGCTGGGGTTCTGGGGACATGTTGTCTTTCCTCAATTTGTGGTCTCACCAATGCTTTTCCCAGATCCTCGAGAAAGAGGCGTCTCTTCTGGAGCTTCCCTCTGTTCCCTCTCTGGGTTAAGTGCCATCCAACTGACAAAGGCGTTGTTTGCTGAGATGTCCAACATGTCAAAGAATATCACCAGTGGCCAGCGTAGAGTCCTCCGTTAGCAGCTGTAGCCCGTCACCAGCTTGTCCATGTTGTCTACCCCTCCTTTTGTGGCATTATAATCCATGATGATCTCTGGTTTGCGATGTTCCTGGTCACAGATTCTTCCATCCCTGTGCAGTGTACTCATGAGTACCACATTCTTGTCTTTCTTTGGCACATAGGATACCAGGGATGTGTCAGCCGTGTAGGCAAACATGGAAGACTTGACAGGCCTGTTCTTTGTAGTCAGCAGTTGAGGTGGGAGCTCTGACTTGTTTTCCGTATTGTTCCCACCATGGTCAGCTTCCTCTTTAGGAGCTCCTGTCCCAGCTTGTGCGAGGTAAAAAAATTGTCGCATGTGATGTTGTGTCCACTGAGTCCCTGAGACATGTCCAGGACAACTCTCATTCCTTGGTTTTTCTCGGGGGCTCCTCCATCAGGTTTCCCTGTGTAAACTTGTAAGTTCCAAGCATATGAGGAAGTGGAAACGTCTTCTTGGGAATCCTCTCTCTCTACATCATCATCAAAACCTTCTCTATCTTCCAAAATCACTTCCAAGGCCCTCTGCGCAGAGATCCTTTTGGCCATCTTGATCGGTTATGATAAGAAACCACACTGGCAAAGCTATATTTATAGTGTCCCGCCTCCAATTTGTAGCAGATAGAGTGGGAGAAAATAAAGATTCCCGCAAGACAGAGGGTCAAATGTGCGGGTAAACAAGAGTAGATGCTTGATGTGTTGAGTGTTGATGCTTGAATTTTGCAAAAATGTTGCAAACTTGTGTGGGAACCGCAGGTGCAGAAACTCTCTTTGTCACTCACACGCACGCACACGCAAACACACACACACACACACACACAGTAACAGCAGGCCCAGACAGGAGGTGGACAGAGTGTAGCACACAGAACATCAATTTCCACACTTCTTTTAGCCCTGGGTCCAGTGGACCCGAACATCTTATATGTAATAGAAATGTGTAGGGGGGGTGTACGGTGTGTGGTCATTAAAAATTTATTCTGATATATGTTCTTCACAGAAAATGAGCCAAGGCCAGTGAGTCTGAGTTTGAAAAATTAATTAATTGTATAATTTTTCTTTCAATAAAAAATGAAAACGGGTCCCACAGACCCGAACACCACACAAGGGTTTTAAACTGGGAGTAAATGGGCAGCAGGCTGAAGACATGCCTCCATATGAAGAGAAGATACTTGAAAAAATACAACCAAGTAGGAGAAGAGAAAAATAAATTAAGAAATATAGGAGGATGAAATAACGGGATAAAAAGAAATAAAGCAAGAAGACAGGGCATGGTCATTGGCCTGCTCTCCTTTCTTTGAGATTATGGTGAAATGATGACAGCTACCAAGCTTGTGAACCACAATCCATCAATAATATGATTTGTAAGTAAGGGAGAGGATAGCTTCTGGGCAACAAGAACACATTTGCAGACTGCAGCTTACTCCAGCCAAGCTCAGCTAATATTGCCTGTCTTTCTGAGTCCTGGAGCTGTTTATAGGCAGGGAGCCTGGAGACCGGAGCTGTCAGTGCCTTGCCTGCGATGCCAGGATCTCTTCCCTTCTCTTGCCCACCCGCAATATCCCTGGATTCCAGCTCCCTATCCACCATCACCCCTGCCTCAGCCTCCCCAGCCAGCAAGCCGGCACGGTTCCTCCCCCCGCTGTTTTGACAAGCCCTTTAGACATAATGTCACAGGGAACCCCCAGCCTGCCAAAAATGCTAACTAACCATAACACTAATTAGTCAGCGGGAGAATGGGGCTGGAAATGGTAGTTTGAACAGTGAGCCAATGGTGGTGGCGGCCATTGTGGGGAGACTTGGATCAGATCCTGATTGACAGAGGGAAAAGAGACCATGAAGAAATGGGGGGGGGTAAATGCAGGGCCAGAGTGGAATTTCATGGAATTTCATTTCCCCAGTTCACAGACAACAAGGTGGCGAGCAGGGCTTTCAGGGGGTGGTTTTAGTTTCACATGATCTGTCCCCGGTGTGCTCCATGCAAACTTATCTCTTAAGACCATCAGTGTCAGGGAGGTCATGTCTCCCATACGTGTTTAATGGTTTCATCACTCATGTTCCTCAGACATTTTATAAGACAAATAAAGTCTGTCCTCTCGTTACTCAGAGGTTTCTTTTTTCCTGACGCAGTAGGATCTTTTTGGCCAAAATGTTAGACTTGTCAAAGAAGATGGATAGAATATCAAAAGTATTTAATCGTAGGCAAATATTTGCTAAATGACCATTTATTCTTGCCAGCTGGATGGCTTTTAGCCTTCCAAATGGAAAAAGTATTTGTGTGAAATTCAAAAGATGGAAATTAAGTGACATAGACTAAGCAGAGAATCAAGCAACTGGTTCAACTTTTTTCCAGAATGATAAAGCAGGTGCAATATTCTGCAAAACTGGAAGAAAAAGAGCATTTGTACTGTATTGCTTATCAAAAACAAGCTAATAGTAGAGGAGTCATGAGAATGGCCTGCAGTTGCTCTCAGAAAAAAAAACACATCTTCGCAGCAGATTAATGACAATCTGATTGGACCCTGGAACACATACTGAGGACAGTGGGGCAACCATCTTTGTCTCCAAAATGGTGTCTTCAAGCTTTCAGAAAGTAATGTGGCTCACCAAGAGAATTTTCTCCCTCCCAAAGTCATCTTCACCGGCAAACTGACTTACAGTGTTTGCTTAGATTGGCTCACTGCAGCCAGTGATGGAATGGAGACTAAAAACAATGCAGTAAATGAACTCTGTTATATTTGTCTCACAGGATGCCAAAAATAAACCAGAATACATTTTGCATAAAAATGTCATGTGAAAATATACACAGTTCAGTGAGTCCCATTAGTTTACCCAAAATGAAATCCATCACATTCAGCGATTCACAAAGTGCAGACTTAGTCATGCAAGAAGGACCAGCAATAGCCAGCAGAGACTGTGTGTGTGGTTTCTTGTCACACTTTATCCATCAGTGTCCAACTTAGAGAAAACATGATCAAGCAAGAGATTTTATGTGCTTAATGTTTAAAGCTAGGGGAGGTTTGTGCTTGCGGTGTGGTTAAACATCATGCAACCGCTACTGGAGTTTATTGTTAATGGCATCAACTGGGTTTTCAAAATGAGACACAGCGCCTTCCTGTTACTCATCTAGTGGGATCATGAGTGTTTCCCTTTAACTCTGAATTTGAATACAAGAACCAATATATAAACTGTCTCAATCCAAAATGTGAGTAAGGCGCCTCAGTAAAGCAAGAACAGCTACAGTACTGTCCAGAGGTGTTGAGCAACCCCTCATTTCTTTACAATTTGCTTCAAAGGAGCCAGACTTCTGAAGGTCCTTTAATGTTTTTCTTTTGATTTTGGCTGCTTTTTCCTTCAGTTTAAGTCAAGTCTGTGTGCCTGACAACTTTTAAAGGAATGTGAGGATTTTTTGTTGTTGTTTATTTTGTTTTTCTTTCAAATTTCTTTTCACATAGAATTGACCTCTGAATTCTTAAAGCATAAGACAAAAAGCTGTCAGGTTTATTAGTGACTCTAAATTGTCCCTAGGACTGAGTGTAAGCATAGCCCTGAGGCCCTGTGATGGACTGGTGACCCCGCCCCTCACCCAATGACAGCTGGGATAGGCTCCAGCCTTCCTGAGACCCTGAGTTGGATTAAGCGGGTACAGAACATGGATGGATGGTTGGACCATTCATTGTCAAGAGTAGTGTCTGGATCTCGTACTTTCTCAGCTTATTTGATGATGAATTAACAATAACTGCATAAATAACATTGATTAAAAAAAAATATACAGGCTAAATGGCTTGATCCAAGCTTACACTATAATCAGTTCCACTGACTGTCACAGACTAAGCTGTCACTCATGTCTTAGTATGTCTATACTCACGTACAGTATGTTTACAGTTGCTATAACTTCTGTTAAATGTGGCAGGTTGTGAAGTTGCTATATTTGTAGGAACATTTTTACTGAATGAGCCTCGTGACATTAATGTCACCAGCAGGCTACTGATATTATCAAATAAGCAGAGAGAAAACATACAATCAACTATAAAAACATGTAAAATCTGAAATTTGTGAGCATTAAAGTAAACCCGGCTCATTATTCAATCATGAATGCACACATTAGAGCCCATGTTACGTTTCTTACACCATACATTCTGCATGTGATGCCTGTGCAAAGTTAGTTTATTTGGTTGAAAGATTTTAAAAGATTTCTTTCCCTGCAACCAAACTGCCGTTCACTGACGTGGAACATTAAATTAAAAACATTGCTCTCGTTTCAGTTTACTTAAAACCCCAAATCCCAGGATGGGTTCAAAAAGAAGCAATTGAAAAAATGGTATTGGACAATGTTGACATTGGGTGTTTTAGTATTGATTGAGAAAGCTTTCTCTTAACAGAACGATCCTTTTTTTTTTACAGCTTTGGAAAGCAGAAAACAAAGTTTGATGAGGCTGGGACCCATCGCTATGCACTTACACAGCACTTAAAGCATTAAGAGAAAATCATTAAGACAGTAGAAATTAATATCCTTGAACAGTATCCAAAAATTCTAGTTAGTATTCTGTATGTATTTCAACTCCTGTTATTTGTGTATTGTATCAATCAAGAGCTTCAATGGTTCAGACTGGCCCAGTCCCATTTGAGCAGAAATGTGATGTGAAAAGAGTGTAATCATATCTCTGCTTAGTTTCACTGATGCTCAGTTTCACTGCACAGATTGATGTAGAATTTGACACTGAAATCATTCTGTTCAGTTCAAAACATCAGAAGGCAACTTCTATTGAAGTCAGTAAACAGAAAATATGACCTATCTCTAAATTAGATCCAGGATGAAGCTGATCCCTGCCAGGAAAAAAGTTAGTCACAAACACAAATTAATTAGTTGCATCAAAACATTCACAAGCCATCTATTCTTTTACTGTTCGAGAAGCCGGAAAGAATTTGTTGTATCTCAATGGGTCACTCACTGGTGTTTATGGCAAATATTGTATGCTGCAATCTGATTTTTGGGTATGCAAGTAAATATTATTTTGCAGATATCATCTTGGGGGCAGAAGCATAAAACTGTGTGCAGATTTGAAGCAGGGAAAAAGTAATCTGTTATATTTGGTGATATTAGTCCTGTAATCACAAACAGAACAATAACTAAATAAAAGAAGACACAATATATCAGCCCTGTAAGTTAAGAGCAAAGGGCCCTGCAGGGCCTTAAAAAAAAAGAATGAAAAATAGGCTGAACTATAAACCAGCAGCTACAAAGTGAATCCGCTCACACATTTCATAGGGGCAGCCAGCGGAGGACCAACACCTCCTGCTTTATCTGCAGATGATTGCACAGCCTGTACAGTATACAGTTTGTGTGGAGATGATCCGAAACGAGACACATGTGCACAGATGGATCACGATATGTTTTCTTAAAAAGCTCAAAGGAGACCTATGAGAAAATCTTGTGCCAGAAAATTCAATACGATCTCTAAATAGTTTCTACTTTTAAAAGTCTTATTAGCGAGGTCTTCCACTACCATTACAAGTGACACACAGCTGCAGTTCCTCATACTGAGGGAAGTTCTGTGATATTATCCGTTTTGTTTTATGGGAAATTATGTGGCCTCTCTTCATATCAGGATTAAATTGCTATAAAATTGTGCATACGCAAGGTCTGAAGAATGCATGAGGTTCGTACATTCTCAGCATGTTCTTTCCTTACAAATACAAGCCTGAGAGCAGGGAAAGGTGTATACATGGTTCTTGAGTGTGCGCATCGTTTATGAGTCTGGCCTCTGGAGACAGGCCACATTCCACTGATGTGATGCAGACAGAGACATGAGGCTGAAGGCCTTTGTACACCAATAGTTTCTATTCAAATGTATTACTTCTGTTGCTTTTGTAAACGTTTTTAATTGATCCTCTGAAAAAAATTGAAACACACAGAGGGCTTGAACACCGGGTCAGATGTGTTTTATTAATCTGTCTGTTTGTATATTGCAACACAAATATTTTGAAGGACACTGTATCCGTGTATTTCCACTTCGAACATATGTGTCCCACATTCTTACGCCACATTTTCTCCAAGGCTTGAACTGACATTATACAAAACAAGGGAAATAATAAATATTGGTTTGGGATTTTCCAAGAGCAGAATCACTACTGTCTAAACTTTTGTGAATCTTTTGTCATGCAATCAGTAGCCTAGCTACCATTTCCAATTCCAAGCTGTTTCACAATAATTCATAGCAGCCTGTAAACATGATGTGCATTAAGAGACTGCATGAGAAAAAAAGGTATACTGACAAACATTTAATGAGGACAGTTTGACAAAATGTAACAAAATCAGACATTTAAAGTGCAAGTCAACTTGTTAGTCTTGTTAAACTGTACCAAAGTGGATTTTTCAAAGTTGGACTGCAGTTAGGAGTCAAATTTCACCCACTAGTACACTTTTAATGGGACTTAAAATAGCCTAGGTTATACGCCGCTTGGTAATAATTTGCTGCCAACTAAATTATTTCTAACTTATTTTTGTATGTGATCTTAAATGTAAACCGGAAAAAGGCCCGTGATTACTAGCTGAACAGAGGCGAAGTGGAGTCAGACATCTGGGATAAGGACAATAGTCCAGTTAAATAGCTACAACCATAGCTCGAATTGTGCTGTGGTAAAGTGTGTATGTAAATGTTCTGGCTGATTCCACAACAAAGAACAAAAAATAATAAGAGACACAAAAAAAATCTATCACTATTACATCACTATTATTAATTGTAATAATGTTCTTTGACAGTTATAAGTATACACTCACTCATGCGTAAACCCATGCAAACTGTGTACAGAAGCAGACATGATGAGATTTAATCATCCCAGTGAAGAATTTTTAAATACACAGCAAATAAGTAAACACCACACACAAGCAGTCATATTTAAACATAGGACTTAGGGCTGTTTGGCTGCTTCGTATCCAGCAGGCCAACAGACGCCTCTGTGTCCTCACAGTAAAACCAGTTTATACAGTCTCTGATTTATGAGTGTGCTGCATGCAGCCAAAACAACACCTCTGACCTCTTTTCCCACACTATCTATCAGCAGATGCTCTGTGAAGAATTTTTTTTCATAGCTGGCGCAATAACAGTCGACCCAAGTCACATTGTGCTTGCAAAATCATTTTGAAGGATGTTTTTACAAACCTAGTTGCTAGCAGAGTTAGATTTTATGTGTACCACCAAACAAACAGACACCCACTGCCCCGTTGAGTTAAAGACCATTCATTATGCTTCATTACTTGTAAATTACTGGACACAGTCTTGATTGCTTTGATGCATTAAAGCATGTTGGTCCTGTTAGATCAACAAACAAGAAAAGAGATGCTTACAATGTGTAATGAAACTGGTCAGTGGGAGAACAGAGTTGAGTATGACTACCTGGAAAAGGCAAAGTCACAAAGAGAATCTGGCAATGACGCAAGAAAAAAACAAGCTCACACAGAGAAGGTTAAAGAGTACATGTCAGAAAAATGCAAGTTATTACTAACAGAAATATAAACACAGACATGAGTCTAAAAGTTACAAGACCCAACTGGTCTCATAAAACAGAGTTTCATATGTTTAGTAAGTCAAATAAAAGAAGTTACAATAGGCATAAAAGACATGTCAAACTAACAAATTCCAGTATGAGCATGACTGGCCTGCTCCAGTATGATGTTAAGCCCCACAACACTGCAAAAACTGTTCAGGAAATGCTCACCAAAGAGCCGTGGGCTTTGACAAGCTTCCAAACTTCCCATGTTCTGCCGAACAATTGAACAATTAGGAATCTTTGAGGTATCCTTGGGTCTATGTACCACTCACAGAAATTTGAGTGTTTTCTTTTGCTTTTGTTCGGTTTAAATAAAATCATGACCCCAAGTTGTGATATCATTCATCTGACTGCATGTGTTTTCATTTATTGTGCGTAAATCCTTTTTAAACACTGACAGAATATCAGATCTCTTGCTATGATAAGTTCAGAAGATGCTATGAAACCATAGGTGACTGATCTGGGTTGTGTTCTACAGGGGAGCCTCATGGATCTCACAGCGTGCTCTGATGCTGGCTGAATATAAAGGTGGAGGAGGCCAAACACAAACTTCAGAGGGATTTTGCATCTTTGAGATGGGTATGAAGGACCATCAAGGGCCATGCTGACCCCCTCACTCCTTCCAAGATATTCACAGTTTGGATGCCTTCTGCTCCCACTCACATACTCTTTCTCTCCTGATCTCTTGCCATCTTTTCCCCATTGTTGGCGAGTTCCTTCCATCTCCATCTACACGGCCATTTATTCTCAGACTATCTATCTGTAAACACATGCACACATATGATTTCATAATTACACGTGCACAAAGCCAAACATCACAAAATCCCATAAAGACTCCTATCATGAACATGTGCTCTGGAAGGAACCTGTTTAGATCACCAAATTAATACAGAAGAGAATCAAAATATTATGCTCCCCATTATGGGCAGTGAAAAACTAATGAACAACACCAGAGATGACAGAGTCTTAATTCTGTTTTCTCAATCTTGCCAGCAGCTGGGAAACAAAAATCAACCCCACGTCACCTCAATTTCTCCTCTCAAAGAGTGAACAGATTTTCCGGAATTACTGGAAATTACATGTTGAATTAAACTTCCATTTAATCTTAAAATATAGGGACTGCGACAGAGACTAAATATTATGGAGTGTCAGCAAAAGCTCTCCTTAGGCTTAACTACTCCTGCCACCCTGCACAATCATACTATCCTTTATTGTTTCGATAAAATAGCTTTTTCCTCCCCATCAGCTTTTCTCTGAATTTCTCAGCTTGCCTTTTAAGGGATTGCATTTGTCAAACCGAAGAGAGATAAACACGCTTTTCAAGAAAACATCATGGCGCTTCTGCCCTCAAAACTTTTTTGGCTTGAACTTACTCTTCCATTTCCATATAATGACTTCAGTTTCTCTGCAGCAAATCTCCCAGTACGGCTCATGGGCGGTTGTCCAAACTGACAATCTGTATATCCAACTGTCCAACATGCATTTATGCAGTGGCCACGCACACACATGCACACGCACTCCATCGTGCATGCTGACCCATCTTCACTTGCAGTGAGCCAGATTTACACACCAAGTGAAAGTACTCATGCTGACCCACCCACACAGCCTCCTACCTTACTTTCAGTACACACACGCGCACATTATGCTGAGCTTGTTGAACTGTTCGTGACTTGCGTGTGCAGTTTCTTCTACTGAATTGCCCACATCTCATATTCAAAGTCTTCTGAATCACAAAGAATGTTTGCATACACTCCGATAATACAGTATTGACCTCAGGACGGTGATACCTCCTTTTTTTATACTCACACACACACACACACACACACACACACACACATACACCTAACCTCATGACATAAACCAGATACACAGCAATGTGTTTAATAAAAAAGTAGAACGGCTGGAGGAGAATAAAAGGAAAAGCTTGTTTTTTAGCAAAGAGAAATGCAGCTGTTTCAACACAACACATAACAAAGCTTGAATGAAGTCCCTGAAACAAATCAGAGCAACAAACACCAGCAAGTCCTTCCACTTTCTTATTACAGTTACTGTCTTGTTAGCATACAGACCTGCACATAGCCTTAAATTTACATTGTAAATTTTGCTACCTATGAGTCCCTGTAGACCTGGAGTATTGGTGATGTGGTGTAAAGTCAATTCAATTCAAAATAGCTTTTTGTATACTGTGCTAATGTACAGCATAGATTATCGTAAGGCACTTTAAAGATACAGTCCAATTCATAAAAACCCAAGTAAATAAATTCAATTAAAATACAAATTAGTTTTATTCATGTAATGCCGATGAATAAAAAGTTGCCTTAGCGAAGAAATCGCATCAAATCTTCTCATCAATTCGATTACCCGTCTTGAGCATGCACAAGGCAACAATATGGGAAAGCTCCCTTTTAACAGGAAGAAACCTCCAGCAGAACCAGACTCAGGTAGGGCAGATATCTGCCTTGCCCGGGGATACAAAGTGCACTCACTGAAGAATGTAAAAGTGCAGATGTGTTTTTTGAGGGAGAAGTGAGACAATCATACATAGTCCAAGAGGATCGATTAGAGGACAGATGTTTAATTTAATTATCAAAAGAAACAATCTGTCATAATTATCAACATGTAGAAGCCCTGGATTTTTATTTTTTTATGACAATCAAAAGGTGTCGTCATGCTTATGGCACTCACTGAGAAGTTGACTGTGATTCTTTTTTATGTTTTTTCCATGTATCTAATTTGTCAATGCCGTCTTCCGAGCGAAAACTGCACATTCTCCGAAGACTTTCAATAATGTGCCTTGGTTGTAATAGTAAAAAAGCCCCAAATCAGTCATTATTCATTTGCATTTTCATTTCTTTCTTTATGTCAAAACTGTCATACTATTCCTTCTAAAATTCTTATCCAAGTACTATTTCTGTTACTGGAATTTTGCATGGGTGACACTACACACCGTCCAGGCCAGATAACTTTGCATTGCATTGTTGAACTTTCTTGTATTGGCAAAGAGTCTCCCATAGACAAAACTATCTCCACAGCACTGTGTCAATGCTGGTGAATATTGTGGCTGGTCCCATTATCATCTCTGGTATAGGACAAAAAGTCTCTTAACTTGCAAGGCAGTTGAAGAGTTGCCATCCTGCCAGGCTTCAAGCAATCTATTTTTGGTCAAAACCCACAAGGTCAAACTGGCAGCTGGCAGTTTTAGCTGTGAGTCAGTTAAAAATAGTGATGGGCCACGTGTCTGTATTAGAGAGAAACAAGAACGTTGTATTCCCAAATTTTTTCTTGCATCAAACCATATGGCTTGGTGCAACTGCAAAACAGTGTCAAGATCAACTTTTATTAATGGAGCTGTTGGGCAAAGAAACATACAAAATACTAACTCAGTCAAATGTCACCAAAATTTCATTTTCAGCTCATACTTCGCCAAGTTTTGAAATATTGCTTCTGGTGGCAAAGGATATTTTCAAAACATCAGCAGAAGTTCAGTCAACTGCTTAAAGCGGCAGTCGGCAACTTTTTTTTAGTCATATTAGCTTGAACTGTCATGGGATTCTGGAAGTAGAATATTAAATAGGCTGTTTAGGAAAAATAATGAATTCTGTAGCTCCCTCTGAAGCCTGTAATCATGCTTGCAAAAACCGAGCGCTCCCGGCTGTTTTTAACCAATCAAGTTAGGGTGGAGGAATCCTACCTGTCAATCACAGCTTGTGCACACGCTGCTGAGCGTGTCTGCTTGTGTGCGCTCACACTGGTGTGAACTCACGTGCACAACCTCGTACACAGAGGGGGAGGGGTTTGGGGGGCGATTCGGAGCTTGGTAGAGGTTGGGGGAGGGACCTGAAAGTTGTGTCAGTTCGAATTTTCCGACTTTAGACTCGCAATTTTGAAAACTTTGCGACTGCAGCTTTAAAATGCATGGCCATTAGCAGGCTAAAAGAAAAAAGTAAAGGTTTAGTGAGTCAGACATGGCAATCTCACTCTAATGAATAACAGTGCCTTTTTCACTAGGGCTTACTTTTAAAATAACACTTTACATAAATATGAATGCTTTCCTTATCACAGTGAGGAAAGTCAGATTACTGATGACAAATAATTTTATTACACTCTTCTTTTAAACAGTTAGTCGGTATATGTTGTCTAGATTTGACAAATTGTCAATCACAGCCAGTCAATGCTAAATTTCTCCTTCACAGGGGAAATGAATTTCTTGAGATGGCAATAAAGCTTTGCCTCTGGCCCTCCACTGTATTATTTCAGAATGACAATAAATGTTGCGAGATGTAGAGCCCACTCTATTCTCCTCCTACGTAGTCTGCTAAAAACGCCTGAAACAAGCTGGATAATGACCTGAAGTCCTGGAGGGTGCAACATGATACATCTGTCTTTCGCTCTTTCACTTTTTCCTGCCCTGATTTTGCCCTTGTTTGAATCAGATGTATTTCTCCTGCGATCTCACACTTTCCTTGCAGTTTGGGTGCGTTGTGTTTAGGGGCTCTGCTCTCGGCACTTTGAGCAGAGAAAGTCTCTCAAATTGAGCTGTGCAAGCAAGATGTCAGCGTCAGACAGAGCAGAAATTAGCAGTGCTTGAAGGGAAATATATCCAGCCTGTGATAGGGTGTACTTTTCTTCTGCACTGCTCGCTTCCATGAAGCCCTTAACGTCACTCATCATCCCACCAAATACAAGAAAGGAGGCATAAATGAGGCAAGGAGTGAACAAAATCTTGACAGCTTATCCTCCATCAACAAGAACACAAGTGCCGCTATTAAACGTTACCTGTGGCAAACTTTCTCAACTAGGTTTACTACCTTTAATTGTGGATATGTTGTGTTGGCTGGAAAACCTCAAGTGTCTTGCACCTCTGCCATCACTCAGTATCTCCAGTGGCATATATGATCACACCCATCAGCGATGAAGCAAAGGGAGACAGTAAATTTAGCATAGTGAAGCGGGGGGGTTATCAATAATCTGATTAGCTAACTAATAAATATGTGGGATAAAAAGTTGTTCAATTCCAAGTTCCCATAGCCAACACTGCTGAGATGTGAAATAAAAACTTTGAACCTTAACTTTGTCTTCAAAGACATCGGCAGCAACAAACATAATATTTAATCTCTCCGTTCCATAAGAAATAATATATCAAAATGCTACGGACATCAGATACCAGCAGTAGATTACAAATGGCTTTCCTGATAAAGACTGTTTTCCATAGATACAGATATTGCCAAAGTGGGAACATGTTTGGAATCTAAAACCATTTGCACACATGTACTGCAGACCTAAAATTTTTAAGACACTACCTTTAGGAGCTGTATGTGAGAATAACTGAATCATTTGGACTGGATCGTGTATGGACTACATCTCTCCAGCTCCCAGTACAAAAGTCTGCATGATAACTGACCACATGTGTGGTAAGAACAGATAATTGTATGGAGGATTCACAGGGATCGATTGCGAGTCCTGATGACATTTCTATCTATGACGCAAAACTATAAGAATACAAACACCAGATGGAGAAAAGAAGGAGTCATTAAACACGAACATGCAAACTTCTGTTGGTAAGTGACAAAACAAAAACTGTCAGATAAATTCACTCAATGGCAAGACTTAATTACTTGAAACGATTACAAACTACAAAGATGACAGCAGCATACGTTTTGCATGGTGTGCTGGTTCTTGATAATTCCTGATAATAGTTGTTCAAAATTCGCACCCTGTCCTCAATGAAAAGGGATGCATGAGCTCATTCGGCTTTTTGCACCGTTTTTTTGTTAAACGTGTTTTATTTTGTTTTTTATTGAGAACAACACTTGGACTGTGACTGATAGCATTTCACGTCTGCAAAAAAACACAAGTTCAGACAAGAATTCTGGTTGCGAAAGGCCTTCTCCTCCTCCCTCCAGTAAGAAGATAATGAATCACTTTTTGTACCTTTTCCAGCATTGCAGTGTTCAACAGATGCTGGGGAAACATCTGTAGGAAGTATGCAAATTAGAGTTCAAAAGTTTTACTTGACCTATTTCAATACTAAGGTTTCTATTACCACTTGTACAGTCTTTAGTGGCAACGGTAGCACATATCTGATGCCATCTGTTCAGGCAAATATTGAACAAGAATGTCATGGCATAGTAAATAGATAATGTGAGCTAAAATTGTTGAAAAAGGACTTATTATAGGAAACTGACCCATCTTTTCTCTGTTCCTTGAATTCTTTCAAGCAACAGTTGTAAAAGATTCAGAAAGTATGACGTTGGTTTTAGTTCTCAGTAGCACAACTTGGTCAATGTCAGCAAAATTTCGAATGTTTGTACAACGTGTTTGGGCGATCTCGTGTTAGCAAATCTTACAGTGCTGCTGAAGGAGAAGCTGAAGCTGTTTGTGACACAACTGACTGGGAGTTATGAGTCCACCATGTAGCTGTAGGGCTTGTGGAGGTGTTTTAAACTATGTCCAAGAGTCAGACATAATGGGCGTATTTATATTATGAGTTTAGCTATATATGCTCTGTGTGGGTGGATCGGGGCCACAGCACCATCAAGTCAGACGGTGTCAAAAATATGAATCACAGGAAAAAGTTGAGAAAAAAAGTGTAATATTTCACTCATATCAAATAAAACTGTTGTATGTTTGTGTGTTCTTATTGCAAAGGCTTTAGTTTGCAGATACTGTGAAAGTATTGTTTCTTAACGTGCCTGTAGATACATATTTGATGAAAGCAAAAACAACTGGCGTGAGGGTTAAAGTCAAAAGAAAAAGGCACAGATGAGCTGATACCAGTAAAAAGCCTTATTATTAAGCTTATTTTGTGTGGCAGCAGTGTACTGATAATCCAGTACGAGGCAAGAGGTTCCACTCCATACGTCCCCCACTGTGATCACAGTTCAAGAGCATTAAAAGCTCATACTCCGTTTTTGGATCATTATCTCGTGAAAAATGGCTGCTTAAAATCTAAAAAATTCAAAAGATTAAAAAATAAAATACTCTTCTTTAGCACTGTTAGGGGATGAATTACAGCTTCTCAGGGGGTTCTGACCATTATAATTGCAACATATTTCAAAGTAAGGATGCACTTATTCAGTCCTACACATTTTGGATCCTGGGACTCTCTTCATTCTCTTCCCTCCATTAATGGCCTTTCAATGGGATGTTCAACTTGAGCAAATCATAAAATTTGTGTAATTGAGATAATGTTACAATGACAGTCAACCTCGGAACATTATTCCCTAATATTAGATAAAAAGGTTGAGTGTGAATTCTCTTTCTACATGCCCCTGTAGTTTCCCTGTATGTAGAACATTGTGGGTTGTAACTGACACAGATAAAGCTAGCTTCATTTGGCTTCACAGACCTGTTTAAAAAAGAAGAAAAAAAAGTCTGCTGTATTGAAAAAATAAATACAGATTATATTCAATCACATGCAAAAAGAAAAAAATAGTTCATTTAACTAAGCTCCGAGCAGAAGGATACAGCATTATCTCTGGATTTTGCTTTTTTGTCCTTTGGCTGCTTGAGGTTTAAAATGCATTTGTGGAAGCAGATGAATTTCACTGGTTTTCAGAAGTATTCCTAAGGACATGTAATGATTTCCACTCTAGATTTGTGCCTTTTTTCCCCCAAAATCTGCAACGCCTAAAGATCAAAACCATTCAAAAATAGTTCGCAACCTTGTTTCTTGCATAGAGATTGCTCTGGATTTGATTATAATATGTAGGTTAGCATAAATGACTCAACCCCAAAATCCCTCGCAGTTTTACATTAGGAAAAATTATTCACTGTATTCTATTTTAAGTTACAATTTACTCTGAATCTGAATGCTTTTGGAGGCGGGGATTGAAAGTTATGTTTTCCATTTTAATACAAAATCCTGCTCGACTAATTACTCAGTTACTCAAACATGCACCGCTTTCATAATAGTGTAGTCAGTTCCCTGGAATCAGACGATCAGACTTCCTCCTCTTCCTCACATGGACAGAAACACACACAGTTTTCCTTTTCTGCCCCACCCTGAGACTCAGTTGGCTCTGCAAATCCAGTCTGTCCAATCGATTAGCCATCCCTCTCTATACGCCTCCCTAATGTTGGAGCTCTGAGAGGCCACTGTACTTTCCACCTGTTCGGTGTAGATAGGCCATCCTAATGCCTGTTACGGCAAATTAATGTCCAAGGCACACACTGAAAAGCGGCCCGTGATAATGTGTGAAAGTCATAATGAATTCATGCCCGTGGTTTTTATTTGCTTTCCCATTGGTGAGTTTTGTGGGTGTAATGTAGAACACTTCATGAAAGAAAACTGAGAAGAAATCATGTGAAACGAACTGATGAGGCTGAAGGAGCTACTGTACCACAGCAGCTTAGTAAGTGAGGCCAGTGTGTTCTGCTCAGCCTTACTCCGGCTTGTGAGGTGCATCCATTTATTGTGCTGTGGTGATTTTGTCTCTGGTATGTTTTCTCACTTTCAGGGCTCTTTATCCTTTTATTACACTTTACATTGTATACAAATTGCATGTCCTCAGTTAAAATTCACTGTTTCATGTCAGTGATAAAGGCATCTATGGATAGTAATCAAAGCTAATCAATGAACTTTTTCAAATTGTCTTTCTCAGTGACAGATAAGTATTGCACACAGTACACCGTTTTGTGTGAAACGTGTTGTTCATGACCATGCCAAATTGTCAGATACAAAACAGATGAGAAAGAGAAGAGAGATCCATTAGATTTTAGCAGCTGTGACAGTTTGGCCATTATAAATCATCCAGCTATCAGGCTACAAATTATACAAGAGTCTGTGAGGGATCCATGAAGTGAATTAGTCCCAACAGGTTAGCTTGGCATCATCGAAAGCTTGAACTGTGAGTATGATTTAACTGTATTAAAGACAGTTGTTATCGATAATAAAAGAAAGCCATAAAAGTAAAGGCAAAGCTGAGGAGCGTGGTTTCTTTTTCTTTGAATCATGATGCAATAAATGACAACGTGTGCCAAGAAAGTCTATTTTCTTTGCCAAGATGGGGGAGGCGAGGCATAATTGGTGCCACTTCTTTGTTTGTGAGCAGAATCATGTAAAAAGTAGCCACGTTTTGTGAAAAATATAAAATTGTCAAAAGGAGGAACATCAGTTAAAATAACCTGGGAAACGAAATGGATAGTCAGTCTTTTTGAAGTGGGGTTGTATGTATAGTACAGATGAGTAATCGGCATCTTATATGCAGCAGACAGTGGTCAAAGCGCCTTCTGTAGAGAAACCGAAGCTTTCCCGATGGTCGAACTAAAGTTAAAAGCTGTGGAGAACAGGAACAGAAGAAAAGGAACTTTCTTGAGACTCAAACATACCTATAAATGTCATAGTGGTTCAAGCAAATGCTATATTGACAATATTTTACATTGCATCTCTTGTGCATTGGACTGATGAACAGACTGAGTCCAGATAGCACAGTCCATATTGCCAAATGGTGCTGCGACCAAGTCTGTTCATGAACCAGTGAGACATAAAGAATTCTAATGCAGAAGCGACGTGGTGCAAATATCTAGAATATAGCTCACGCTTGAATCCCTTTGAAATATTTTCATGTTTTAAATGGATTTTCCTTCATTTGTCAAATTATTATTTTTGTAATGGGAGTAGTTTTCTGTATGCAGCAATAAACAAAACAATAAAGAAAAATTGCTTTTCAAATTCAATTTTTATTCGAAATACAAATTCTGAGACTGACATTTCAGTCCATTCCAGTTGCACATGGTTTAAGTATTTGCTGGAAATCTGCTCCTCAGCAGACTAATTTTTAATGCAGGTAAAAGTTGTTCTGGCAAAGCTTTTTGCATTTCACAATAATATGAAATAGGTCTTGCAGGTTATTTAAAGCTGGCTGACGAAGCTTTGTCACTTTAAAGAGGAATGTATAGCAGTAAAAATTGACTCGACTGACTTTTATCATCTCTAATCTCCACTGTAGTCGAATTTTTTTAAATGCAAAAAGGTGGGAACAAATTCATTTTTAAAAGGTTTTTATCTAAAAGCCACTATAATAAATTCCATATGTCTGACAACAGAAACAAAATCAATCTTAACTTTGGCCGCATTTAAATACATTCTACATTCTTACAGTTAAAAGGAACCGGTAGTTTTGCTGTAAACTAGATGTTTTATAACAAAGTATCAATAATGTCTATAACTAGGTTTGAAATTTAAAGTCAATCACTATAGGTACTTATAAGTGAAAACTATGGACGTCTCTGTAAGAAAACAGGCCAGACATAAATATATATAACGAAATAAGCAAAGGATGTAGACAAGAACTAAAAGTAATATTACTGTGCTGATAAATGCTGACACACTAGCTGGACTTGTCTTTGTCAGCTATAATAGAGTCTGAATCTGCGGGTGCCTAGCGGACAGTAGAACAATTTAGAGTATCAGCAATCTATTAACCAGGAGGATAGAATTCCACAAACAATAGACCACTCTCTACAGTGAAGTGTTGAGTCCATGAGATGTTTTCACTCAAGTGATGTTTGCATGGCAAAAATTTTCAAAAACACCTGATAAATTCACCCTGAGGACTGACAGACATGCACTTTAATGGAAATAAGAAACACTGAGCTCCACATTGGAGGAGAGTTATGACTGGCAATCAGACAAAACAAACCCACAACAGTGTCGGAGGGAGAGGTAAAAGTCCTGCAGCTTTTTCTTGTTTTTCTTTGGAGACATTATATCCTCTAGAAAACCCTAAAATGCTGGAATAATTTTAGACTGCATGAAGTTATGTGTGAATAGCTGAATAAACAATGATTAACTAGCGACTTACAGTTTTTGTAAGTAATCCAATCATATTTGAAAACTATGAGCATCTTCCCCGAAAAAGTTTGGAGGCTTTTTAAAATCCTTATAAAGTACAATGAAACCATTTGCAACAGCACAAAGACTACATTTAAGTGTTGCAACTTTGCAACCTGCAATCCAGCTGTTGTCTTTTCTTTTATGTTCCATTCTCTTTATTTTAATTGACCTGCGTCATGTAGACTTGGTTGAAAAGGGATGCAAAAATATTTGCATATTTGCAAGTGAAGGTGAAAGTAAAGGTAGAAAACTTTCAAGAAGCCTGACAACAAGTGAAGCATCTTTTAAACAACAATTTTTGACATTAAAAGCAGCCAGGCTGGTGATCTTTATGTATGAATTTAATTTTTTTTCCTAAAGGTGCTGCATCGACTGAGAGCTCTATTTTGAAATGCCAAGAGGATTAATAGCATTGATAAGTGGCATTGGTGTATTAAGCTTAGTCCTTTGAGTGTTGTCACTCCTATACCAGCTATAATTTCTGAAGTGTGGATTAAAAGTATTACAAAGACAGAAAGGGAAAAAGGGAGAAGAGACAGGGTAACAAATGCACCTCATAAGGGATACACCACAAAGGTCCAGATAGACTGTGCTCGTATGCTGGTGAACGACAGAGAAACAGACGGAAAACAAACGTGAGCCCAGGCAGACATTCACAAATGCACACTGTGACTTTTTCTGCATGACTGAAGGTACATATCACGCGCTGCTGCAGCGGGGGCAGAGGGCAGATGGTGCCTTTGAGGTGGGAGGTTGAAGATACACGAGGGGTCTGTGTGTGTGTGTGTGTGTGTGTGTGTCACTAGGCTCCGGTTGAGGTGTTTGCAGCACAGCAGCTTTAGCAGGTGTGAATCAGCCAAAAGGAAAGAAAAAAGAAAGACACTTTCATATGCAGCTGTGTATTTCCCCAAAGCTTTCTAATTTGGTTCATTACAGATGTTGTAAACTATGCTTTCATCATTTATTCTCCCTCGATTGTTTAGCAGCTGTTTAAGCATTTTCATCATCACATCGATATTTTACTTCTGACGTGCACACAAAGAGGACCACATTTCACACTTTTCAATAGGTTTTCCGAGCGGAAAAGCTTTTGAAAGTACACATATTTCATATTTACAAAAAAATCCAATAAAAATTATGACGTAGGACCAAACCTCTGTGGGCTGTCAGAAAATATTATAAATGTTTTAAAGCCAGAATGTGAGCTCAAAAGACTAAACCATTTTAAAGACCCGTCTGTGTGCTGAGTGGAATAGTAGCTCCATCTAGTGTTGCACTTGAGATCTTTACATGGAGGTAATATATATAAGTGAGAAGGTCCACGTTTGCAAAGTCCCTCAGAAGTCTCTGCCTTTAAAAAAAAATAAAAACATGTTGTCCTGAAATGTACAGACTAACTGCTTATGGTCGTGTGTTCGCAGTTGTGGCCCCGAAACTCTTTTTCCCAAAGCAAGTTTCATGTACACATTTGCCATTAGTGGTATTTATAAATCTTCAGGTGTACATTAGATTAAATTAGATTGTGCAAGAATACATCTTAATTACAAAGACAAAGAAAAATATACAAAACAATCAGTATCATGAATAATAGACTACAGCAGATAATTAATGCAGACATGTTATGGGCAGCTTATATGGTCTATAACGTTCCAAAAAAGATCATCTCCAAATATCATCTGTGTTGGAAGAAATGAAGGTCTGAAAATCTCAATAAACTCACTCACTGTTCATTTCTGTAAAATCAAGCATCCGGAGCCAAATAGCAATCAGGAGTTAATCATTTCAAGTTGGATCACGCCACACCGGTTTTAAAATTTAGAGCAAATTTCTCCATAACTTTTTGAGTAAAACTGCCAAGAAACAGAGACACAAACCTAACCAACAAATACCATGTTATAAATTATAGAAATAATGTCATTATATTATAACCTTGTTGGTGATTACTCAAAGGAAATACACTGAAAGCAGCATTAATTCATTTTCTTGCAACATTTCCAGACACCTGACTGAAATAAACTCTCTAGCTCACCTTTGGTCTTCATAACGCAACTTTTGCAGCTGGGATGTAATAGAAAAAGAACTTTAAGGACACACCTGTTTTGTTTTTTTCTCTTGACCGAAGCTTGTCCAGTGTCTACAATGCTCAACATTTTCTCAGTTGGTGCTCTACTCCTCTGAGAGTGTGTCGCTGTCAGGCAACTCATCACATTTATGGGCACTTTAAAAAAAATCCCAGCTCAGTCAGCTGAGGTTATAGTAAAGTTTCATTTGGAAAACACTATATTAATCTTTGCCTAATGTTTGGTGGTATCCAGTGGGGGTTTCAAGCTTTTTACCTGGAAACAAAACAAGTCCTACAGCCAACCAGTTGATCAGAACTAGGTTTTTGCCAACTCTTTTGGTTATTTACCATATTCAAATTGTTTGCCTCCATATTTCTTCCCTCTTTTCTCCCACCAGTGACCCAGAGATCAATCACAGCACAATCATGCACTGCAGTTGCATGAGACATTGACAATATGTTGTAAATCAAATCTAATGTAAATTTACAAGTTGTCAAAACTAAGTTCGCCTGGCTGTAATCACAGTAGACAGCAATAGGTTGTAACTAAACAATGAGCAGATGATGCAGCTGCTGATGATGATGTGACTCATGTCATCTGTTTGCTGCTCATGTGGCAGCTATGAAACAAGATTGTCTCGATTTTTGAAATCCCCGTTACCTCAACTTCTCACATCTCTTCCTCACCTTTTGTGCTCGACTCTGAGATGAGGAGTCCAATACGACAGCAGATGTGTCACAGATAAAGTGGTTCTCCCTACTTGTCGTTTCTGAGCCTCCTCGTCTTCTCCGTCCTCCCAGCTGTGACTTAGAAATCAATCTCATTTTGAAAGATTACTCAGTTCCTAAAATGCTTAAAAAAGCGAGACTCGGCCTGCTGGATGAGGTGTGAGAATTGAATCAGGTTCTTACCATTTTCTGCATAAATATTGTATAAAATCAGCATGACACATCATGCCAAGTAATAAGTGCACCTCAGACAGAAATAAAAAAAAATGCATGTGTAGCCCATAATAAAACAATGCACAGATGATACAGCTGTGCCACACAAATGATTTAATTGCCGATTGTTGCCTCCTCACCTAACGTCTCAGATGGGATGGGACAGAGCCACTGTAACCCCACCAATCACCATTTATCTTTGGAGGCCCAACATCTATTCAATTGTAGAATTGCTTTCAAAGTACCCACCAGTACAATTCCTATGACTTGCAAGAAATAATTAGACTTGGTATCTAATAAGTAGAGGCTTTTTGAACTGGAGACAGGTGAAGTCAGACTTGAGGAGCAATCACTGGTACTGCACTTTAACTCACTTCTGTGTTGGCTTCACTATTGACAGTGGATGACTACATCCATCTTTTATGAAGAGTTCATCATTAAAACTAAATCATGGTTAACAGCAAATGTCAAGCACAAGTATCCAGTCAGGGGGTTTTAAAGGGAAGGAACTTGGATCTTTATAGCTTCTGTCAATTCACCGTTCTGGTACTTTGCAATTTGGAAAATACTGTTTTTGGTTAACTCTCATTGCTCTAATGACATAGTCCTTGACCACAGCAGAGAAGTTCTAAAACCACGCAATGCATTTCTTGTTCAGCATGTTCATAAAGATTGATTGCAAACGTGCCAACGTTGTAAAGATCCAGAAGGTTCTGCAGCCCCATCATGTCCACATTCTGATAGGGTGCACTGATTACCAAAACAAACAACAAATAATAATAGCAATAACTATCAGTATCATAAAATAATTACATGCCATGAAGTTACGTCGGCAATTCATGTAATACAATTTAAATCGAAGGCCTAAGCCTGAGCCTGTGACACCGGGCAGAGCTGGAGGTGCTGCTCTCATCACATTAATGGTGGTTGTAGATCTCCTCATTCTAACTACAGATGTATTCAGTCTGTCAGCTGTTTGGATTTTCTGATTTCTTAATCCCCTCAAGCACTTTCCATCCCTACACATGCGACACTGGCAGTTGATACTGCTGATCTTTACTCTAACTGAAACCACATTAAACTATAAATTCAACCACCGTTGTGTTTAAGTCCAAACATAATCTTGTCTAGAAAGTTAGAAAATTTAACCTGATAACCTAAACATCACCATCTGTGCCATTATAAACAGTTGACTTGATTGAGAGCTCACTGCTGGGGAACCTTAACAAGCCGGCACTGAGGGCCGAATCCTACAATACCTGAAACACTGCAGATGGATTTATTGCTTTTCTCCTTCTTCAAATGGCCCTCAGCAACCAAGGATTTCTCTGAAAGAAGAACCTCAGCTGGAGTTTCTCGTTTCAAAAAGGCAGCAGCAACAAACATTATAGTTGTTGAAAGCAGCTAAAATAGTCCTTCTCTTGATTCTAAATTTGCAAAAATGAAACACTGAGCACTTGTGTTGAATGCAAGGTGATTTTAAGGTCAGAGGAAACCATCTTTCTTCATTCAATTCGGTTCAAAATCAACATTTCAGCTTTTCGTCTACAGGACAAGTATCTGAATATTAGCTAGATGCTATAAAAGATCACAATTAGTCTTAATCTGCAGGTTAGATTTCAAGCTTGAGTGCAAAGCTATTAGCCTAGACGTAGACGATAAAAATCCTCCAAATAAAATGTTTATAGCCCAATAAAGGCAGTGTTGTTTATTAGTAAAAAATGAAAGTGTCTGTTGTTGTTCATACATTATGAGATAGGGTAGCATATATGAAAATGGTACAGCTGAACTGAGGAGATCCTTTCTTTTATTTTTTTCTTCCAGACTCATGAGCGGCCCAGCAGTGGGTGAAGCTGCTTGAGAAGGTACAGCATGCTGGCATAGAAAGGACATGACCAGAGTCTGGAGGTGTTCTCGAGTGTCAGTTTAAAGAGTAAATCAAAAGAAACTCGTTGAAGAAATCCTTTTCAGTCTAGAGCTGTTTCTGTGATATATTACTCTTTTCAGTGTGCAATTCAGGTATCCGTGACTGCTTTTCCCACAGCACAGTTCAGTTCCAGTCAGGTCTATGAACACAAAAAGACCGTCACCTTAAAAACTCCACTGTGGTTTCCCCCCTGGATCCCTATAAAAGAAGACAAACCAAGAAATCACTACTTAAAAGAACAACACCTACAATCGCAGTTGTAGTATCCACCACAAATAAACCAGTCACAATTTATAGAAGATACTACTCCCATTGCCTTTGCCCCAATACAGATTCAATCCAGTCGTGAAATGCAGTGTCTGCTCATGGGTTATTACAAGATCTACACCAGACATGAGCAAAAGAAGGTGGACAAGCAGCCCGTGGACCATCTCAATCCAGGCATCAATAGCCTCAAATGGAAAATTAAAGAAAAAAAAGAAAAAAAAAAAAACAGTAAAAAGCAGCACATTATTACTTAATCCTGAATTAATAAAAAAAAAAAGTCTATACTGGCATTTTACCGGATTCCATCAAACAGCCTTGTCTTGCCTAAAACTTTCTCTTTCAGGTTGTCAGAGATCATGCTGGTAGAACCAGTTTTATGACAAATGCTTAAAAAAAAAAAATAGAAAAACCGAATTTCAATTCAATTCAAAATTGATTTATATAGCACAGTGGTTCCCAAACTGTGGTACGCGTACCCCTAGTGGTACGCGGAGGTACTGCAGGGGGTACGCGGCGCACGGGGAGTTTTTATTTTATTTATTAAGGCGTCACACTTTTATGGAGGACTGTTTATGAAGGAGACTCCAGTTTTGTGATGGATGGTTACATGAGTTAGGCCTGTTAATGTATTCTTAAAAAGAGAGAGAAATGAGTTATGTTCATGTATTCTTAAAAAAAAAAAAGAGAAATGTTACTTGTTTAAGTTAGATAACAAAGGAAGATTATTTTTGATTTAGTATTTATGCTATTTTGGTTAATTATTTATATTTCAAGAAGATGTTTTTTATTCTTATGTTGAATTCAACTGAGGTTAAAAAAAAGAGAGAGAAAGCCTGAGAATTTTATGTTCAAGTTAAATAAAATGATTTTCATGTAATAACCACTGTGTTGCTCTACTTTTGGAGAAACATCGCACGCGTTGTATGTGTGAGGGGGTACTCGTGGTGTGACAAGAAGGCTCAGGGGGTACTCAGGCCAAAAAAGTTTGGGAACCACTGATATAGCACATTAAAACAACCTCAGCTGACCAAAGTGCTTCACAATAGCAACTGCATCACATATGCAACATCAAGAGAGATAGTTCAAGTACGTAATACTACAAACTTTCCAAAAGGAAGAAAAGGCCATTGAACTGTTTTCCAACTTGGCTGCTAGGCTCGATAACCTTTTACAAAACAGTGAACCATCCACAAATCACCAGCGAAAGTTTGCTAAATGCTCTCAGCCAAGCAAACCGGAGTAAGTTTGCCTTTGTCATGACTGAATTTTTGTAAGATAGTAGATTAGAGCTGGGAGGCATAATGCGCACGTTTTAATTCAATTCAACATGTGTCCCTTTGATTACTTTAACAAAGTCAATGGGGCGCTGTGGAAAAAAAAAAGATGTTGTGTTCGCAGCACAATATTTAATGCAAAGTAAATGTAGCAAGTCATTTTCTTCCACTGTGGCTAAAATAAAGGTTGCCATTAGTGTTTCTCAAAGGCTGAATTCAAACTTCACGGGAGATTTGGCACGCTCCGACTGGAAAATTGGATGGTTGTGGGTGTGTCTGGAAAACAATCAATCGAAGGACAGTCGCTCTTTTTTTCCCCGCTGCCTGCCTCAATATTTCCTACGTATAAGCTTTGTTTACAGCAGGAGAATGCCTGTGCGAGCATCTTGTGCATAAATCCATGAGTCCCTTTCTAGTTTTTCCTCCACTGAGCAATGCACTGTTTCAATTAAAGACAGAGCTAAGTTAAATTTTTACCTTGGAGAGGATGAAAATGTTCGCATCAGGATGTGTGAAATCTCCATTCACCATCAGTAACAAACCGTGCTCTGGATGAAGGCGGGCCTGGGTTTAGCTGCGGCTGTGTTCCACTGCTCGGTCTGAGCAGAGTGCAGACTCTTCTGAAAACAGCAGGATATTGCTCCTGAGAGCAGAATTACAACAGATGCCTCTGTGTGACAGAGAATCTGTCAGAGAATCTACAATCTACAAACGCACCCAATATAAATGAGATTTTACACTAGTGCTAATATGCTATGTCATGGAAACATCTGAAACAGTGTGTTGTCCAGTGCGGCTGGGGTTTAGCCCGAGTAGTGTGGTTTGATGATAGAGAGAGCTCACTTCAGGCATCAAATCGCACACAGCACAGTCTGGATGATGTTGTGCGGGAACCGTGACAGATAGATTTGTGTTTCCTGTTCTTTGGCAGCTGTTCAATCTTTGTATTTCTGTCGATTGTCACAATTCGGTTATAGGTATTGGAAGCATCAAATGGAAGACGTATATACAAGTACACATTTAAAATAGATAGTCTGGGCACCCCTTGACAAGTTGGACAGATAAAAAAAAAAATAATAATCTGTTGCTGACATTATGATGAGCCTCTTTTAAAATATCAATTTACTGTAACATTTCATGATCCTAAAATACAGCAAAGTATCACATGCAAAATTCCACAGCAAACGCTTTTTGTAGCAAGCTAAGAGGCTTTAAATGTTTAATTCCCTTTGACATTTCTTAAACAGATTACTGCTATATTTTTAGGCTGTGCTGTGCGAGCACCATGTGTAACATCAGCGATGTGTCTGCCAGGAGACTGTGACGACGTCTCAAAAGCTTCCGCTTGCATTTCTTGAAGTAGTTCAAGGTGGATTATAAAGTTTCCTTTCCATGGCAGTAACAAGCCAGTATGTTCTCAGTTTCAGTATCTTGACTGTCTGCGAGCCATTAGTATCCATAATCCATCCATGCCTGTAACTGTGGCGTTATTTCTGAGCCACTGGCTGCAACTTTGCCAACCCTAAACACTAAAAAACACTGCTGCTTCTCCATTTACAAGAAGCCGATAAACCAAAGATTTTGACTCGCGCCATTTGTACATGGTTTATGCCTGAGTATTGTTTCAAACACAATATGTACATGTGCTTTTGGCCAGATTGCAAGTAAACAAAAATCAGAGTCTGTTTCTGATGCATATTCATGGCCAGGTAGTTGTAGCTTTTTTTTTTTTTTTTTTTTTTTTAAACTCTCTAGCTTCCCTCACCAGAAGTGACCACATGAGGGCAGTGTCACACCATGTTTATGAGATGCATTACAGTCAGAGATTTCAGATACTGACATGTGAATAAGCAGTGATCTTTACGCCTGAGTTAAGCCATTTGCAACATGCTTATTGAAAAATGTGACTCATCTGAAATTGAGAACACTGCAACAATCAGCCTCGAATGATACTGCATAGTCACCGAAATGGATTGTTGCTGAGAATAAGCGTGACGAACCTGCTGACTCTTTAGACACCAGCAAACAATGGAATTTAACAAATTCTTTCTTTTTTTGAGGTTGTTTTTTAATAAAAGTCTTCATTGTTTTACAGTTGTTCCAAAGACGGCTCAAAGATCATAAGAATCAATTATTTACCTGGTGACAGATAAAGGCACAGAAAAAAAAAGGACACTACAAGTACAAGACATAATATCCTCCAAGGGTCCAGTTAAACATTTTCTAAAAAGATGATTGCATGTGTAGTTTCTCTGGCTCATGAGCCTATGAGCTCATAAGCCAGTGGGCCAGAGTTCGCATCTTATAGCCACATGATCTCTCTCAGATCCTTGACTGGTCATTTGACATCTCAAGTAGTACAAATTGAAAAGTTGACAGACTGTTGACATATAGTACAAAAAAATACAATTTTAAAAAGCAGCTGTAGTAAAAGAGGAAGAGCAGTCGTCTGCCAATCCTTCTATTCCTGGCAAGTCACTGAACCTCACGCTGACCCGATATCTCCATCGGTGTGTGAATGTGTATGATAGCAAACTAATAAGTTCTGTATGAGTGTGTGTATAAATGGGTGAATGTGGCTTGTAGTGTAGAAAAAAAAAACGAGTGGTCATCCAGACAAGAAAAGCGTCTTATAAGTACAGTCCATTTACTATTTATAGAAGTATGAACTTACCCTTTGGACCCATGTAAAGAAAGCACCAATCCTAATTTTGAATGCCTTGTTTGTGCAGTCTTTAGAAAGAGGTGACAGGAGCAAAAGAGAAATTGCCTGAAAATGAATGTGAACTGAGATCTTTTTGTGCAAATAAGAACGGTAAAAAAGTCCCATCATCAGTTGCTGTGGATTGTGCGGCTTATTCACTCTTTCCTTTCTTTACTGAACATACTCCACAGAGAACGGTTTCCCCACTTTGCAGACACTTATTAATCTTTGTCACTTTATGTCATCACTGGCACAATCTGCATCTCTAAAATGTGAAGCTTTGCATTTTTGGAGTGTTAGTACTCCAATCCTATTGTATACTCTCTGAGGCAACTACTACACATGGTGGGTACATTTACACACAAAGAATTCAGTCAGTCGCACAATGCGATGTATGAATATGAAAACTGAGGGCTGATGAAATAAACCCAATTGAGTCCACAAGTGGTCTGCCATCATTTAGTGATAAGCGCCTTGCTACGCAAGTCCACTGAAAAGACTTTGGGCACATTGGGAATTGTCAGGAAATTACATATTTTAGATCATTTTGAAGAATTTAAAATAAAAGCTGGTCAGTTGTACTTTGCCTGATATAATAAACTGACTGTGTAATAAAACTCTACAGTGTTTTTTCTCAAAATGCTTTCTTATTTTTAACTTTGGGACATATTGATGATTATTCTTGCTTTCAAAGCACAAGAATAGTTGTTATCACAAAGCATCAACACCTGCTCTTTAGTGCAGTTTGAGTCAGCAACATTGCTGTATTCCCAATACAACTGCATGTGAAGGATAACATGTGCATTGCTTTAATTGTGAAAATGGAATTTGTCTTTAAAACTTCAAATTATGTTTGATTTGGGACGATTGCAGCTCAGTGGAACCATTTTTTTTTTTTTGAAGATCAGCTGTCCTCACATTTTAATCTCTGAGTAGAGCAGCACTCTGAAACCACACCTTCTCCACGTGCTCCTTTCCAAGTTCCCAGAGTTTCCTGAGAATGTGGACCCCCCTCTTGGATGAAATCATCAGGTACTCTGCATTTTCCGGGTGCAAAGTCACAGAGTAACGGGCTAAAACCAGCGACTGACAGAAGCGGGACAGCACGAGAAAATACAAGCAATCTTTCTCCGCCTCATTAAGGGGAAGGATACTTTCCCAACCTGCAAGAACGGGTCCGCCCACTTCAATGGGTTCAGGGTGCTCAGTCATCATGTACATTATAGCGATGGCGAGCTCATGGATGTAGTAGCCACTGTTCATGTCTCCAAAGTCAAGGATGCCAGAGATCTTGTAGCCATCATTGTTATCGGGTTGCACAAGCACATTGAGATCATTGAAGTCGCCATGATTAATGCCTTGAAAACATAAATGAAATGCTGCTGTTTATCAGGAACAAAGTGCATCTTATCAGTGAGGATCCAGAGTACATCAGCTAAAAGGAAGCCTTTGAACAAGGTCTTGGTCGTGTCAAGGCTGGTGAGTGTTTAATGACCAGCTTCCGGTTAAACGTGTTTGAATGGGATTAAAAACAACAAATGTCAAACGGGATCTCAAAAGTACAAGGTTGAAAATCTGACAAAGAGATATCATACTCACATTTGCGGAAGTTCGAGCGTTTAGGGTCGACGGAGGTCTTGTAATGATGAATGACAGACTTCACAACCGGCTGCAGAGGATCTCCGTCTAAAACATTGACGTACGCTTCCAGGAGGACAACATTTGACAGACTCCATATGAAATTTTCCCTCTGCAGAATACTAAGATGAGGGTGTTCCATCTGAAAAGAAAAAAATAGCTGAAGACACGTGGGAAGAAGGTCTTGTAGCAAGCTTAGCAAAGCAAACAGGACTCAATCACCAATAGCCAACCTCATAATTATTGATTTATTCAACCCTAATTTAGAGAGATTTTTTAAAAGCAATGGATACAATCATTTGGGGAAATTCGATAAAACATAATTTACATTTGGTTCACATTGAATCAAGATGATGTAAAAGTTTCATACCTTACGGAGGATTTCATCCATCCTAGCTGCTGTCTTGCCAGTTTCATACAACAGCTTCGGGGTTAAGGGAACTTTAGAAATGGTGACCCCGGGTAAATAAGTCAACAGCCGCACCAGGTACTTCTGATGGCCGTAGCCACAATCTGCCAAAAGTTGACACAGAATTGGTTTTACAGTCATTTATCTCAATTTTATGCCTTGTGAATCATGAACCTGTAGTAATGAGAAACGTGCCCTTGAATGTGGCCACATTTCTCATTACAACAAGGCAAATTACTGAGAATGTGAACCCGCCACAGCCTGGTATTCTGCATCAGATTGAAGCAACAAATTATAATGTTTGGCTTGAGGCTGAGAGTATCAGTCTACCTCCTTCACTGGTCAAATAAGGCACCATTTATCTTTAATGAGACCTGTCAAAACAGCAACCAGCCCTGGGCAACTTTCAGTTCATCGACATACAACACACACTGATGATGTATAATACATAGTGTCCTATATGTCAATCAAGGTACATGCTCTAAAGTTAAGCTTCTCTTTAAATCTCAGTGGGAAAATGCTCAGGTTGCCAGTAGTTTAAGAAAAGGTCAAAGAATTGCATGAAGATTCAATGTGATTTAAAGTTATCATGTCATGATATGATTTAACAGCTGGAATTAATGTTGCCTCGCATCAAAAAGGTTACTGGTTCAGATCTTTAGTGGGGCTATGCTGTGTAGAATTTCAATGTTCTTGATTGTAACTTTTGTACGCAAACGGCACAAATTTTTGTAAGTGACCAGGTTTTGAGGTTGCCAAAAGTCGGATTCTTATCAGCTCTCTGTGGATATGACACGGGACACAAGGACAACGTCTAATCCAGCATGACGCCGGTGCTGAGATGAGTCCAGCTGCTCCCAGCAGAGTGCTATGGTGGACAACCTGTAGAACAACATACTGTGGGCAAATGCTGAAATAAACTATCACTTGGTACAGAGAGAAATTGGAGGGATACATAACTACAGTAATCTTTTTGAGCGTTTCTCAAAGAACACGAGTCCTCAGACCCAAAGTTTGTTCAAGTCTCATACCCATTTCTTCCAGACTCATAAACTGGCCTGAGGTGGTGGGCACAGCGGTTTGAGCAGGAAGTCCATGCTGGTGCAGAAAGGACATGGCGTATGTCTGCACCTCGATAATGGTTAAGTTCTTGCTGTCCTCAGAGTTCATGATCTTCAGGACGTACTCGCCACCCTGAATGGGTGCTACATAGAAGTTCTGGTCATCGTAGCTGGGTAGCGAGCGGATTTCTGAGGGCGTCAGGCTGAAGAGCCTCTTCACCATCTCAGAAACCTGAGACTCGCTGAACTTGGGCTTGGCATGCTTTGCTGCCATTTTTGCTAAGAAGAAAACAGCAGAGTTTAAGTTTTGCATCAAGGGAATCATTCATACAGATGAATATAATAGTTATCAGCAATCTATGACAAAGAATGCATACAGACACTAACTATTAAATATAAGCACTCAATTTACACGTGTTGAGAATTATGCAATTATATTTCATATCCATGCATATTTCTGCTAATTTATTGAATCTGCCTCCGGTGCAGAAATAGTTCCTGAAGTGATTTCCTCTCATTAAAGACTGTTTTTTTTTCCCTCCAAACAAATTCCTTCGTCTGAACACACATCAATTGGCTGGATATAAAGCAAGTTTACTGTGAAAAGATTCATGTCAACGTGCTCGCTAAGCAACGTTATATATTCTTATGTAAATTAGCATAGAGACGTTACTCTTAGCGGTAACGTGTAGACCAACCTTTTACGCTGCATGAAAACACCAAGAGAGGAAGTCCGAGTAGCGTGTTCAGACTCTGCTCTTCCACGGTAGCATTAAAATATCTACTTCCGGTGGAGATTGTCAAAATAAAACTAACGCAACCATAGACATACTATATTATGTCTATGAACGCAACCGTCGCAAAAGTAACGTAAAAAAAAAAAAAAGAAAAAAGAAGAGCAGCTTTAACACCGGGTGTCGTAGGACTTCCTCTGCTGTTCAGTTTGTTTATCTGTTTTCGTCTATTTTCCTTGTGAGGCCTGGCATCAGAATAAGATAACGCACTTTTAAGATACTTACAGTCTTACAAGTGAATGTTTGAGGGAAAATTGGTGCAGTGTCTCTGGAATGAGTTTTTAATAAGGCTGGGATGGAACTTGGAAACAGTGAAAATAAAATTGAGAACAGAAGACAAAAAGTTCAATAGAAGAGTCATGTGAGTGACTTTCACAGACAGCTTTCATATACATTGACTCATTGTGGATACTGATATACTTACTAGTGCAGCTTTAAGGGCAGAAGCAGTATGTTACCATTAGGGAATAATTGTTTTAGGGTTTTGATGAAAGAAAATACAATTTTTTTATCTTTGGCAAAATGATTACAGGTATAGTTTTTTTAGCATAGATTGTCCCTGAGTGAGTGTGTGTCTGCATTGTGTGTGCATCTCGAACAGATTTGTGCAATTATTTTGGTTGTGTGTGCATGCATTCATGTCATGCACATCTCAGTGATTGGGAATGAGGTTCACTGGCCACTAAAGCTTTGCGGTCATCTTCGACAACCTGTCACAAAGCATTTCCCCACCGAACACCAACATCAGAGGCACAACATGATGTTAGCTGGTCAGGCAAAGCTGGAGATAGCTCTTGATGGATTTTAGCTTTGTCTGGCTTTTGTTTTATTTTATTTTTTTCCCAGTGAAGCAATGGATCATTTTGGCCTCTATTTCAGAGAGTGACCACAAAGTCGTTTTTCATGTATATTACATAGCTGTTGAATGAATTTGCAAGTATGTGTCCTGTAAGCAGTAAAATATGAAATTGTGTCAGCTCTGTGTGGGATTCGCAATCTTTCCAAGCTGAAATCCATCTCTCATTGACAGAATAGTTTCCTGTGCTCTGCAACCTTGAATAGGACAAAGTGAGAATCATTTTTCCACTTTGGATTTTTGAAATAATGTTACGTTTTCAGAAAATAAAGTGATAGTTGAAAACAAGTGATCAAACACTGTCCTTCTGGTTGCCACAATGTGTCATTTCTTCAACTGACACAAATTTTGCAGATGTTTCTTTCATTCTCCTGGTTATCAATCTGACATAACGCAGGTAGCGCAGCAGTTGGAGGCCACTGTAACTGTCAGACCTCAGGACATACACTGTCATATAGGTGGACAGTATCAATTTTAGATAACAGGTGCTCATTTGTGGTAATGTGTAGTCCGAACAACAATTTATGGAACAACGTACTTTCCAGAAAGCAACGGTTTTCATGAACTTGTCTTGTATATACAGGCTGAATATTTTGTTGGTCGTTTATTTGCGTCTGGAACTACTGACGCACACCAGAGTGAGTAGCAAAGCTTAGGAAAACTATCACTACTCAGCAGTAACAAAGACAGGGATAACTATCAGATGTGACACAATTACTTGTGCTGAGGGAATTAGAAAGAATTAACATTTGGTTTGCCATCTTAAGTGCTTGAATGTTGATGTTTGGGTGATTAGCCATGATGCGTGTTATTCATTATTACTGCATCTTACTGCATCCAATGATGCAGTAACCATCAGATTTCATAATATTACCAAACTCAGCAGATGTTCTGGCCACTTATGCTGGTTACTGATAGGCAGGCGTTAGGAGGCAACTCAGATGTCTTACTAAGAAACCCACTGGGTAAGCAACATACAGGTCAATAACATGTTGAGCAATTGTGTAGTGGTGCTCAGAAAAGTCAAGCCAAGGATAAACACTGGTGGTATAAGCATTGACAAGTAATAGTATTATGTCATATTCAAATGACCCAAAACAGTTGAAGCAGTACTGGCATCTTATCATATATGTTATGATTGACATCAGGGAGTAAGGATCAGGATATAATTACTGCCCACAATTTCATGCTGAAATATAACCATTTCATCTAATAAAAGAAACTGGAATTAGGCAGTGAGAGGCAGAAAAAGATAAGTCATGTCTTTCCCTTAAAGGTAAAACTACTGTTTTGCAGCACAATGATGAATGTTATATATACATATATGTATATATGTATAAAAGTGATCAAATTCCAGAGAATTACATGTTATAGGAGCCATAGAACAGTTTCACAAATTTTAGTACATTAGAGCACACAAATTAAATTTTTCCTGATATTATTACATGTGACCTCAGCCTGTCAACTGGCATCACCTTTACAAGCAGAGAACATGCTCTTTTCACTGAATACTAAATTAACGAATTTGTCATTTAATAAAGAAAAAACGCCCAAATCTTATAGACAGAAAAACCTTTGTGGACTGCTCCTGTCAGTCACCTCCCTTTCACACAACAGAAAATATAAGGGATAAAAGAGAAAGTGTGATGGTTAAAATGCATTGTGGACTCCATCTGCCATCCTGTCCATATTTATGATATGGCCTTTGGCTTGTCTACCCAGCACCATTATTTACAGTCCTCTACTCATGACTTGATCAAATGCGCCACAAGCAATGCCTGCTTGGCTTGACAGTCTTGAAACAGACACTGTTGATAACCAGCTTTAGTGCTCTGCATATGAATATTTTTCAGCGATCAACAATTACAACAACAGATCACATTTCCTGACAGCCAAGATACTGCTTACATGCCTAGTTTATACATATGTATATGCATGTATACACCTCAGCAATATTCTTTAATTCCCTTCCAGGAAAGGGAAAACTATGATATGAAATTACTTGAATTTGTCTTTGCTGGGTCAGATACTCGTGTATAAGTGACGTATCATGTGCAAAGCATATCACATAAAAGCACTTGCAAATTTTAATCAACCCCGTTTAATGTTCTTGCACATAAATTGTCAGTTTTCCAGTAAAGGTTTATGTGGATGACTCCTGTTTGAGAGTTTTATCCAGCAACCCAAGAGCACAGAGGACTTTTACCCGAGATACTCAAATTCAGGTCCTGTGAGAGAAGATTATCTTCACATTTTGTTTCTTTTTTTTTTCTTATTGAACTACCGTAGTTCTTCTATATATGCTCCCACCTCAAAACAAAGTTCCATTCAATTTGACTTGGCAGTTTTTGCAGTCGTGCACAATTTCAGACAGGCAGGCAGTCCAAAAGAACTGGCATATTTCACATATGTTTGACGTGGCTCTTGCTTTGGATACAAAAAAATAAAAGCAAATATTAACACAAGTAGCTCAAGGCAGCTTTCATTTTCTCACGTCAGCTCATAAGGAAATATGGATGGAGACCTTTCATGTTGAGTGTTGCTGTGTTTTGTTGTGTGTTGGAACTTGAATCAGTTGGATTTAAATTAAAATGGCTGGAGGCGGGAGAGGTGGCAGCATGTACATAGTAATCGTGCCTGTCTGAATGAGTTGATGTTTGATACTAGGGTTGAGGCCAGACAACTGACATCAGCCTCTATGTGTGAAGCAAATTGACGCACTGGTTCCGGGGGGGAAAACTCATCTCTATATCTCCCAACTGTGCCAGCTTTTAGGGCCATTGTCAAATTTGTGTTTTATAATTTAAATGCTAATGGCTGGGGGTAAAGGGCTGGACTGGGCTGGGAGTTTATAATGATGCTTTCTTTCTCCTTATTACCTTTAGTTTTGTACATTAGATATGCAATTGACAAAAGGGACAGTTGCAATGAAAATTGTTCCATTCATCCTGTCTCCTGCTGAAATGGGTAGAGATTTAATAACATCTGTAACATCTGAAACCCACAAAAATATTTTTTTCATTACCATTACAAAAAGGTATTTTTACAATTCAGATAGATAACACAAACGTTTTGTGAAACTGCATGTTTTCCCCAGCTCACGTAGAGAGAAAGAAGTCAATTAATACTGTTGAATGTATTTTTAACAACTTGCTAGTGTCTCTGATCCATTTTACAGCTTCCTCAACATATGGCTCAGTTGCAACATCTGACTTCAACTAAATTAAACAAATACTATAATTGTTGTATTCTGAGTAACAATCCGTAAATTGTGTGTGTACCTTTAGAAAGATATAGCTTTTACTTAGAAACATTTAGTTGTTCTAGAGTAACTGACAGAAGGGCAGAGAGTGTTGGACCCTCCCCATTCCTTCAACTTTTTAAGTGCAAAATACATGGTCATATGTTCAAGAAATATTATTTTATCTATCTATCTATTCATTTTTTCTAAATCAGCTTAATCCAATTCAGGGTTGTGAGGGGGGGCTAAAGCTTACCCCAGCTGCCATTGGGCAAGAGGTGGGACAGTTTTATCTATGTAATTTTATTCAACGATGTATTTATTTGCCTAAAGGTAACCTGTAATACTAAAACACAAGAAATATAGTTTTCATAAACCTCTTTTTTTTTTTACAGTACATAAAATGTTCTCAAACTCTCAAACATTCAAATTAGCCCCAAAACACAAAAGAATGATTACAATTTGAGAAGGGGGCAGGCTGACAAGGTAAAGGCCCTTATCTCAAGTCACACAAATCTCCATGCGTAACACCACCTCGCACACAAACAGTGGCGCAGCCCAAACAAAGAAGAGCAAGACAGCACATGGGAAGACACACCACCACTGGAAAGACCCAACCACCAGCACAGCTGCAACCTCTCAGCTGCTGAAAGGGACAAAGAATATCCAATTAGTGGGTCAACATCAAACAAAAGGACCTTGTGGCGGCTGAGCAATGAAAAACACCCCTGGAAATCATCAGCTATAAACAAAAGGCCTCATGCCAGCCGTTGAGCAAAATTGAAATTACAACACATGAAAACAACTATTACTCGCTCAGATTAATACAGTCACTTAATGGGAAGATGACACAAAACAATTTGGCTAAAAAACAGACTTTTAAGACTTACAGAGAAAAATATATTCAACAAATTTTTGCCAACCACTCTCTCTCTCTCTCAGGACAGCCATGCAACAATGCAATGGACAAAGCAGTAAAAAGGGGGTCTCGGGGGGAGACATCAGCTAGTTGGAGCACTAACAGAGCAGCTGTCTGCATCACTGTTCGTGTTCACATAGCTACACCAGTAGAAGTTGCCAGAGGTGTGTAATGTGTCAATGAACTTTAATACACAACAGGCTGCTGACACAAGCACAGCCAGTGAGATCTGTACCACTGCCTTGAACAGGGAATGATTTATCTAGCTGTATTTACATCGCCTGCTTCACTGATTCAGTTGACAAAAGAGGGCAATGTCTAAAACCTGCCCAACAAACTGGTCGCAGCAAAGCTTCAGCATTTGGTATGTCAGATCTTGTCTATAAGGTTCAATAAAGGAAGGAACAACTCTTGAGTTGCCTTCTGAAAAAAGGCCTTTTGCTAAACTGTCACTTCCTGTAACACAGCTGTTATCCGACTTGGTCTTCGTTCTCAGTAGCAGAACATTTTATCCCCTAACATGGTGCAGTAGGCTACTCTAAATAATCAAACCAAGATAAAATGTCTGATTGGATGTAGACAGCTGTCATGTTCTCAAGCATCCAAAATGAGTCCAGTCAAACTTGTGCTATCTTGACCTTGATAAAAGGACATTTACTATAATAATACACAAAAAAAATGTATCTCTGCAACAGGAATATTAGCAATTGGAGGGACAGGGAGTAGCGCAGAGGAAGTAGAATGTTACAAACCCATTGTTGACACAGTCTCTCCATGTGCTTTTTTTTTTTTTCACAGCTAAATCCTGCAACTCTTCTGCCATGATTAGAAGCAGTGCCAACAACAGGTACAAGTATTACCCAAACAGCACTGCGTACTGAGTAGTTGTTTTTCTAAACCAGAGGAAATGGAACATGTGCCTCTACTTCTGTAAACACTGCAATATCGCCAGACTGTGACAAAGTGATCTGCAAATGATAATATCCGATCAACAAACAATTTTTTAAATAATAAAACAATATTTTGAAACTCAGATTACTCAGGCCCTAAAGACAAATGACCGAGCGAGGAGAAGTTACCTGTAAGGAGGAAGGCTGACAGAGGGGGGAGGGCACCTCCATCACAAGCCACGCAAATCACCCATGGTTAACGCCTTCGTACACACATTGTGGTGCAACCCAAACGTAGAGGAGTGGTAAAGGACATAGCTCACTGGAAGAGGGACACACCAGTGCTGTACAAGCACCTCAGTTGTAAGCTCTCAGCGCATGAAAAGAACAAAGAATAGGTCAACATCAAACAATAGCACCTTGCATCAGTCAGGCAATAACAACCACACTGTAGATCAGCAGCTGTAAACAAAGGGCCTCCTGCAGCAAAATAGAAATTACAACAAAATAAAACGATATTTACTCGCTCAGATTGATCCATTAATCCTGGTTATGTAAGAAAACACACATTGCACAAAAAATTCTGAATACTTGAGAAACTTCAATTTAAGAAATAAGGAAAAGAGCAAGTCATTTTTTTTTTTTTTTTTACATCCTGGACATACACACAAATGTTCAAATTATTTTGCAAACACACTCATACAGACATACTCACACCTAACACATACACCTGTGGTAGAGACAGTCTTAACAAAGGTCAATTATAAGATAATTAAAGCAAATAAACTCACAAGAAAAATCTTTTGGGCAACACACTGTATAAAGCAGAAAAAGGCAAAGCAATAAAAAATAAATTTTAAAAACAGAAAAAGAACACAAAAAAAAGCATTCCTGCAGCCTCAACTAGAGCAGTTGCAGAGTTAGCAGTCCAGGTTTACGGTCCTCACTAGCCAGCATGAACATTATACCAATGAGGCGGTCTCTCTTTGAATAAAACAAGCTAACCTTACACATGTCAGGTGTGGGTTTTAGGGAGGACACGGATGCGGACTTTCCAAAAACCAGGTAGATTTATTAACCAAAAACAAAGTAACAACATAAAACGCAGCAGAGCCGGAGAAAAACGGAGCTATAAACAAAACAAAAGAACATGGCATGGAATAAATACTTATCTTTCAAAAAATGTGGAAATCATGGGACGCCGGAACCTTAGCATGGATTTACAAACTTGACATTAAACAAAGATCCGGCAAACTGACAGGGGAGGCAGAAAACTAAATAGGGAGTGAGAGTGATTGGGGAGTGAGTGCAGCCGAGGGAAAAAACACAGGTGAGGTGAGTGAACTAATAAACAGAGTGCAGGGAAAGTAAAGCTGGGCATACACTGTGCGATTTTTGGCCCGATGTCGACAAGATTTTCACTCGTGCGACTATTTTGGAGATCGGGCCGAGTTTTGGCTCAATCGTGCGTCTCGCATCGTGTAGTATACATGGGGTAACGACAGACGAGGCGCCCTCCCGACCACCTCCCGATCGATCGGATGAAAATCAAACTTGTTTGAAATCCTGGTCGCCCCTCGTGAGGCTCTCGCACAGTTGAAGCAGCTGGACGAGCCGATTGACCTCATCCTGTCACACTACGCATGCGCGCACATAGGTACGGAAGAGAAAAATATCAACAGAAGAAGAAAAAGACAACAGAACAGCATGGCGGCGACCGAGTCCGACGTGTCGTGTAGTGTGAGCAGCCAGATCGTATCAGACCATCGGGTCGTACAGTGTGAGAACAGGAATCGTGAGCTGTGACGTTTTAACCATTGCGATTCACTCGTACAGTATGAGCAGCAGCTGAATACCGCGATTGAAAAAATCGCACAGTGTATGCCCAGCTTAAGGCATGACAAAAAACTAAACCTGGACTGAAAACAAAAGCATGACCTAAACATGAAAACTAAAAATGAGAGTCTCTGGGCGTGACAACACATACCCGGCTATCATTCATCACTGTTTACCAAAAGCATTACACCTACTTGACACCAACACAGTGCGATGAGCAAAGACAAGGAATAGGCAAACAATGAGAAAACAATAAGTAATAATCCAAACAAGGACAAAACCCTTGACAAGTTAAGCCCCAAAAATATAAATGTCTAAATGTACTAATGTTTGTCATGCTAAACAGAGACCAATCCTGCACATTATGATTCACTGTCTTTAACGTTTATATTAAAGGCTGATTTATGGTCGCCTACGGAGAACTACGGAGACCCTCCCGGAGATGCTCTCCACCGCTTGCGGGCGTCGGCCAAAATTTTTATCTATCCGTCGAGGAGACGGAGACTCGCGGAGACCGCAAGAGTTGTGATTGGTCGGCTAACAACATTATTTCCGGAATCACTTTTCTGGTTTAGCGCCGTCCTCTCAGAACAACAACACCGCCATTTTTGAAAGAGTTTAGCCTACTGTGTGGCCGGTCAACATTTGGTCAAAATTATTTGCATTTCAAAATCAATAAGCTCCAACTCCAACAACAGTCTTTCTCTCTCGGTCGCCATCGTTCACTGTGAGGAGTGGAACGGAGCCGGAAGGTAAACGATCAATCAACGACTTTCACGATAGACGTTGCGACATTGGGTCGTCTAACGTAGCGACGCCTACTGATCGGGAGGTGAATTGCCTTGCGTGTCCGACAGCCCGACGGAGAACTTCAAAAGGACGGAGAGCGGAGACGGATTGACGGATAGCGACAGAGCAGCATACTGAGGCCTTTATGGTCGCCTACGGAGAGCCCTCTCTGTCGACGGAGACTCCCGCCTCCCGGAGGCGCTCTCCGTCCCTTGCGAACGTCAGCCAAAAAATTCTTATCTATCCGTCGAGGCGACGGAGACTGCAATTGTGATTGATCGGCTAACAACATCATTTCCGGAATCACTTTTCCGGTTTAGCTCCTTCCTCTCAGAACAACAACACCGCCATTTTTGAAAGAGTTTACTGTGTGCCGGTCAACATTTGGTCAAAATTATTTCATTTCATTTCATTAATACATTTCAAAATCAATAAGCTCCAACTCCAACAATCATTCACTCCTCCAACCGGAAGGTAAACAACCAATCAACGACTTTCACGATAAACGTCGCGAGATTGGGTCGTTTAACGTAGCGACTTCTACTGATCGGAACTTCGAAAGGACGGAGAGCGTCTCCGTGACTACGGAGACGGATTGACGGATAGCGACGGAGAAGCATACTGAGGCCTTTATGCTTAGGCACCAAAATGATTTGGACAAAACCAGGGTTTGTGTTGGGGTTTTCGGGAGGTGGTGTGGTTCACCTTTTTCTTTCAGCAGATGGCGCCAGGGAGTATGGTGGGCTGAGCCATCCACCTAATGACACACACCTGTCATCCATTATCCCTCATCTGGGTAGGAGTATTTAAGGAGCAAGCAGCCAGTCCTTCGGTGCCTGAGTGTTAGCCATTCGTGGTAAACTTCAAGCTTCCAAGTTCGACTCCTTGTATCTCCTGTGAAATTTTCTATCTACTTACCAGTGCGCTTTGCCTTCAAGGTAACTCCAGTACCAAGCCTGGATCCTGCCTGGCCACCAGTGTGGTGAAGACAACTTACCAGAGGTCCCGTTGAAAACCCGGTTCAAGTCTCTGACTGGCAGCTTCTGTCTCCCATCTTCGCTCCGTGGCTTAGGTCGAACCCTGTCCGCTCTCCACCGTGCTCCCGAGGGAAAAAACGCCAAAGATCACCTGAAACTCTCGCACCTCCTGGATCACCCCAGCAACTCCCCCAGCAGAAATTCACCAAGACTCCTAGTTCCTGTTCATCCAATTTATGAACAGGACAGGGCAAGGCTGTGGGCCTGAGGTGTTATTTAAGAAATTTGCATAAAATGTTGCTTGTCACTCATCAAGTTTCCTAACTAGTTAAAACTGCAGAACTCTGTGGCCCTGATTTAAGCAGAATAGCAACCTTTGAATCAAAAATCACCAGACACATGTTATGTTGTTCATGTCACATCCTCATGCTTCGACAACAGTGATGCTCAATATCATTGATAACAATGATGATTGTTACAATTTGGTAATAGAACCACATCAATTTTACTAATAGAAAAAACTGCAACAAAAAAAAAGAATGAACTGAGGACCAGAGAGATAGGATTTAAAGCACAGTCTGAATAATAAGATTTCTTCGGGTTTTTCTTTTTCTCGCGGATGTATGTGTATATTTAGATCTGGGCAATCATTTGAACAAGGCCATTCACACACACATCCAGTCTTTTTCTGCCACTCAAACTGCCTGCATCAGTCCTTCCAAATTGCACTCATTTAGTTCTCCCTGGTGTGCTGTATGAGAACTATCTTTTCAATTGCTATACCAATGTGTTTTCATTCAATATACCTCTGGCGTAATAAATAATTTGGAATGTCCAGCAGTTAATGTGGAAATTGATCATTTCATAAGAAATACCTTAGACGGTGCACAGTTTTTACCTTACTGACCCTACATGTCCTCTTACTTGACTCTCTAATCTCAGAAATACTTCCTTACCCACATTGATTCCCATTGATTCCTTTATGTTCCTATCAAATAAGAATTTTTCATCATACTCTTTCAATCTCTCCTTTGATTTATCAAAACATCCTGCAGCTTTGGCGTATAAATTGCTGCTAAGTCATGTCATGTTTTTGCTCCAAAATCAATTTCTAAATGACAGAATGATAAGTTAAGCATGACAAGCTTAATTAAAGCCCAGTAATTATTTTAGATGGGTTCTGCATACTGTAATAGCAGTCTGGCTCCATGAATAAGCAAACACTGGGAACCACTTTAGAATAATGGCGCTGCTAATGGGCAAAGGTTGTATTTTATGAATCAGCTCTATTGTACAACACATTGCAGCTTGTCATTTAGTGATACCTCTGTGCTCTTTCTTGTCTCAGTATAACGGTGAACACCGCACAATTTAGAATGAAATTGCAAGGGTACACGTGTTGATTTCAAAGTCAAATCTGTAGAGCAAAACCGACAGAATTCAGCAACCACAATGGGTTCTGCTTATTACCGAATACAATATCGAATACAATCCGCTGATCATTTCATCAAACAAAGCTCAGCTCGCAGCACTAGCACTGCACCAGTGACATGCAGCACACCCCCCCTGATAAAAATCAACCCTGCCTATGCCACTGCATTTCCACACTATTATACCCACTGTGTTGTCTTCCTCGTCAAAGAATGATAAGGAGGAAAATAAGACTCTTTTGGTGTGCAAGCTGACAAGAGGATATTACCAGCTTCCATAAAAATGAAAATTAGTTCCATTCCGTTCTCAGGGAGACAGTGACCAAGTAAACATTAAATTGAGTCTTTTCCCCACTTTGATATGTCAAAATGTTTTCTCTCAAGCACAGCTGTGACATCAGTTGAGTCATTGGGGGTGACTAATTACCCAGGCACAAAGGTGGAAAGAAAAGAAAAAACAAGACAGAGGCATTCAGTATTGCTGGCATCAATGTACAATCTTCTCTCAGTGTAGAACATATGAAATAACAGCACTCCCTGTAATAGAATTGTCCAGTTTGATAGTGGGCAAAGTTAAAAGTGGACGCGTTTCATGCTGACAAAAAAGTCTGAAAAAATTCTTCCAGTGCAAAGTAAGTTGTCTTTGTCATGTCTAAACTATTCTAATAATATATGTACTGTATGTTGTCACCATCACAGAGATGATTTCTGTCAAAGACTGCTGTCAAGTCTCATGCAACACATCTAGCACTTGTGAATATGGCTCACAGCTCTGGCTGAATGGCAACGCAACGCCAAGAAAATCTAAATCATTGAATTAAAAATGACAAATAAGTAAAAGTTAGCTTTACATAAAGTTAAAGAGGATCAAAATATTGTTTTTCTATTGTAAAATAATCTGAAGAGAATAAGGAATTATAGATTAATTAATTCTCCAGCCTGTTTATTTGTGAAAACTGAGGTTGAGAAAACATGAGTAGTACTGAATACACTTGCCACGTGAGCTGGTTGAAACCTCTCGACATCTCATCCAGCTGATATGTAAAACTAAGGGATTTAACTGAAAGCACAAGCTATCATGCTGTCATGGCCATAATACAGGACACAGTATTCTCTGTAAGGACACTATACAGAAAAGTGGAGGGACTTTGTCGGTATGGCTTTTAATTTGGTTAAACAGCAAACCAACAAGCAAATTATCAGTATGAATAAGATTTAAAGCTCTTCTGTGGAGATGGGAGGATCCTAGAGACATCGATCAGCACCGTACTCCTTAAAGCAAAGCTTTAGTGGTGAGACAGAAGCTATTTGTCACTAACAAAAAGCACATAACACCATGCTGGAATTTTGCCAAAAGGCACCTCAATAACTCTCAAACTGCGAGTTGTAAAACCATCTGGTCTGAAGAAATAAAGACTGAACTTTGGCTGCGATGCCCAAAGGCATCGATGGCAACATCATTTTGATTGGATGTCTTTTTTTTTTCTGTGGAATCGACTGATAGACTAGTCAGGAAAGAGAGAAAAATGAGAATCCTCTGAGGCAAAGATTTTTATCTCACCAAGACAGTGACCCAAAGCATTTAAAGCAAAAACTCTGAAAATTTCCAGTAAAGGACCTTAATATTTCCAAAAGAGGGAACTTTTTTTTGTGATAAATCAATAAAAGCCCATACATCTTGTTTTTGTGTTGTCAATGATGAGAATTAGATTGATGACAAAAGATAGATGAGTTTTAAACATAACAAAATGTGAAAACTGTGAAAATGGATTGAAAACTGGTTATTCAGCTGGTGCAGCAGTAACAGCTGCAGATATCGGACAGGACGTTTCCAAAGACCACACTTTTTCTAAAGGGGCATTAGTGATAATGACTTAATCTTTCTGTCCAAAACTGCACAATAATCTTCATTTTGCACTCTGATTTTTTTTTTCTATTTGTGACGACTGAAAAATGATTTTCACGCAAGATTGTTGCCTTGACATCTTTATGTAGACCAAGCAGACAATGCAGTGCAGTGCAGAACTTACGGTATTCAACAATTTATCTTGCTTTCACTCGAGGAGTTGGACATTTGCAGAGTTATTCACACATCCATAATATACATGAAGTACTTTATATCAGAAATGTCCTATAAAATTAGATGTGTGAAAGAGAGTGAAAGGTTACTGTGGTCTCATAATTGCAGTCTTGTCAGGAGAAGGTTAACATCTGTTCATTCATCTGTTCATTGTTTTCATTCATGGAAAACAAAGCTGCCATGTGATACCTCTGTGCTGCTAAATAATTCACTCTGTTAAACCTGAAATGAGGATGATACGTTCCTTAAAAATGTCAGGTAATGGCATTACTCACAAATGTCAAGCTCATCACTGAACGGGAAATCAGGCCCTATCGTGCTGCGTGATTTCTGGCATGTATTTAAAGAAACGTGTGAGATGCAGTTTGCTCCGAATTAAAGTCATCTTACCTGAGGCTTTTGCGGTTGTTGAAATACTAAACTTTGAGTCTTATTTAGCAATAGCAATCAGAAAAGCAATCATTTTTCTACCCATATGACTTTGACAGCAGCATTTCTCAAAAAAATATATTATTCTAAGACAATTTAGCTGTCCTCAGATGCTCTAAATAAAGATTTAAGTACACCTCTCAAAGGCATTAACTAAATCGAGCCAACTGACTTTACATTAAAAAGGTAAACCTGGAGTTTAGGTTGGAAATTAATTGCTTGGTCATGCTGCATTTTTGCAAGAAATACAATTTCTAATTGTAATCTATGCTTTGGGCAGCTTCATTTTATAAACATCTCTGCCCCCGGCAGTTTAGAGGGGGTGCAACAAATTAGTTATCGCTCGGTTAGAGGGCTTAAAACTTATCATTATTCAATCATTTCTACCGTCATTCAAGGCAAATGACATTTAAAGTTTGCCTTTTCAAACTTGTCACTTTGAATTTCAATAACTTTACATTGTCCATTGTTCGGTCCAAAAGGCTGTTGTAGTCTCGGAGCAACATTTTCTCTGGCTAAGATACTAGTCAGTCTGGACCAAAGTTGTGGACTGACCACAATCACTATTACATTTAATAATCGGATGAATATTGGTAGATTTATGTTTCAGGGAAGAAAAGGATACAAATATGTTTAGTTTGGTTGAAATAGTGCATTAACATCTGCCAAAACACGTCAGGAGCTAGACTGTGAAGCACTAGTGTAATAACTCAGAGAAAAGCTTCAAATTTGCATGTTCAGCACTAACATCAACCAGTCAGCCACAGTGCAAGATGTGGGACAAAGCAGCATGAAAATTAAATGAAGGGCAAATTATTCTGAAGGAGAAAAAAAAAGTAATCTGGGAATATCAAGAGATTTTAGTAACATTCATTGGCACTTTGAGTTCGGGCCTCTTCATTTTGAACAGCGTTTTCTGTGATGTGAAGAGGGAGGCAAAGCTTTGAATAACGTTCCCCCTCGTGACAGCAAAGTCAAGTGTGATTACAGTCAGAGAAGCATACTTTTTTCTTTCTGTTGTGAGACTTCTTCCTCAGAAAACACGAGCAAGAAAGTAGTGAAAATGAAATAGCATTAAATGTGATGTGGTAAGAGTCAGATTATGGATGGTGTAGACATAGACATAAGCTGCATCAGTCTCCTCTTTGAAGGTTCTTTTAAGAGGGGAAACCTTTATCCGGTCACGTAACGATTTGATTACAAATTGTTACCTTTGTTACTGCCACAACAGTAGAGGCTTGTTTACCCAACCTAACACGTCCTTGCCATTTGGCCTGCATATAATCAACCTACTTAAAAAAAAATAATTAATTGCCCACTATATCATTCATTAATGAAATGTAATGGGAACGTTTTAGAGAGAGTGTTCATTGGATTTTTGTTTTTCTCCTGTGCATTCAGTGCAAACTTCCAAAACAGCTGCAAAAAACAATTGAATTACAATTGAAAAAAGCATAACCTGTGAATGTTGCGTCATAAGCTGTTTTGGAAAAGGTCGAGTTGAACGTGTCATAGATTTCCTTACGTCAATGAAATCGCCTCTACAGTTTTATAGATTTTCTTTGATCAATTGAGTCTGTTCATAATCACTGGAGAAATAAACTACTGACAACAGCTGTACATTTTTCTTTCCCAGTGTGTGAGAAGAGAAAGATATGTTTTAATTAATATTTATGGAAGTTATATTTTTTACTTTTGACAACCCCAGTGTATGGCTAATTACATATATCTATATCTATATCTATATCTATAATGATATAGATATAGATATAGATATAGATATAGATATAGATACATGTATAATTCAATCTATTTATATATAGATATATGGATATATATAAGTTATCAATTAATGGCTGTTGTCAGATGGTTGTAGAGATAGTTTAAAAATGTTAAATGATGGATTAGGAAGTGCAATAATTCCCTTGAATTTGAGTTGTATTAATGGAAATACTCAACTAAGGGAAATGAACAGTTTTGAGGTACTTAGCATAGTGCTCAAGTTAAAGTGATGTTTCAATTTTTCACTACAAGCTACACGCAATCAAACTCAGAAGTCAAGTCAGCAGTACAAGATGTCTTGCCATCAAAATGAAGAAGCATAATCCCTGATGTCTGAAACATGTATGTGCTAATTCCATCATGAGGTGCAGTTGAAGGTAGAGGCAGAAACCAATGAGGCAGGAAGCTGGTGAAAAGCAGATTCAAAAGTTATTAACTCATGGAGCTGAAGCATAAACCAAAGGTGCTGCTAGTGGTGGATATCCAATAATCGTTCACATAAATAAACCTGACATTGGTCTGGCAGTTATCAAAAAAGGCTGGTGAGAAAATATATTGAGGGGACTGATAACAAAAGAATTGGGTGAGTGCCAAACAACAAACAAAAGACCTGGTGTGAGCTAATTTAACTGAAGTAACCGAGGAAGACTATCAGAGCTCCACAAAATATACAGGCAGTGAAGTAAAGCAGAATACAGAACATGCAAATAGGGCAAAAGCTTACTACACTCAGGAGTACAACTAAGATTAATGATAATATTAAGAAAACCAAGGTTAAGCTTCGTGAAAATCAAAAACCTAGAGAGCAAAAAACAAAATCCAAACTTGAATAGAAAAAGCCTCAGACCACAACAGAATGCTACTGAGATGCGTTAAAGCAAGCCATCCGTAACACATTCAGAGCCATTCAGCACTGGATGCCCAATGCTAAAAATCAGTGCTCACTATTCATTTGACTTCTGTCAAACAATCACAAGATATCATATGTTGACTGTTCATCGAAACAAAAGGATTTCAAGGTAGCTCCATGTGTACACATTGTAGCGTTGACACGTTATTAATTAATATTTACCTCGAAAATAGTAGGGCACCACCTCTTTTATTTTAATTTGTTACGTTACAGTCCAAAGAGGAAGACTGTTTAAAATCTTGCAATCCTAGTATGTTATTTTAAGAATCAGTCTCATTCTGAGTCGTGCGTCCTATTTGGATTGGTAACCGGCTTTAGTAACTGTCTGTGACACTCTTAAGTGGCTTAACATAAACATTTATTCAACATTGCACAGGTATATAGGGGTATAAACAATTGATAAAGAGACAGAAATTAGAATTATTGGGGAAACCAAAAAAAGGGTAATAGGGAAGAAAGGAGCAGGCCATTAACAGGGTTACCTATCAAAAATGTGACTAAATCTGGTTCATAACACGGATATTGTGCCAACAGTCTTCTGCCCGCGTAGGTCTGTTCATTCGTCGCTTCCAGAGAAAGTTTTCACTTTATCCACGGTTTCAAAAGATCTCAAACCAGCACCTTACTTTGTCGTAGAGTATCGTGGTTATTTACAAGGTGAGCGTCAGTCCTTGGAGACCACGTTTCCTTGGTTACCAGCGGCTGGGCGTCGTTGTTGGAGACCACGTTTCCTTGGTTACCAGCGGCTGGGCGTCGTTGTTGGAGACCACGTTTCCTTGGTGACCGGCTGGGTGACGTTTAGTCGGCTGTTCTTCTTGGGCCGGGCGGTGTGATTTAGCAAACACTCGCGTGTATCGGACCAGACTTTATAAAAAAAAGGAAGTCTAAAAAAAATGGGAATTAATAGTTACGGAGTAAAATAGAGAGAGGACAGAAGACTTGAGCTAAGAGCAAGCGATAAGACAAGAGAGAGGTCAAAAATTGTAAGCATAAGCTTAGGGGACAAAGGGAGTGGTCAAGGCTTGGAGGACCACAGGGAGGTCCCAGAGTTGCGGATTTTGAGAGTAAGCAGTAAGAGCGAGCTAAGAGGGGGAAGATGGTAGATATGAGAGAGAGAATCTCTGGTGCGCTCGGGTTTTAAACTCGAGGTCACATGTCAGCTTTCGTCCAATCAGAGTTCAGCTGGCTTTTGACCCAAGGGAAAAAAGGGGGGTTGACCATGCTGAATTCATGAGACAAAAAGGGGGGATTCTGCTCCTTTCTTATACCGTATTTAACCCATATGACAGTGATTTTAGACAATATAATGTTCTTAACAGACAATAATGTCACATAAAAGCAGGCATAAACACAAATATGAGCATGAAACACTTATTAGCATACAATACTTCATATTATCATGACAAAAATGGTAATGACAACTTTGCTTGCTGTTAATTTAGAATGATCTGCAGCTGTTTGAGTAATACCTGTGGAATTAAACCCTATTAGGTTATGCATTGCACATAATGAGAACATTAACATCCGTAGTTGAAATTGTCCATGGTTGTTTAGGCTGACATATTGAAAAGTGTCCGTTATCCATGTCCTTTGGGGGGCACTGTGGCTCCACGAGAGGGATCCCTTTTAAATCCAATTTTCATAATTTGCTAATTGAAGAAGGTACAAGAATGGCGAATGTTTCAAAATGATCTGTAGGTTTGTCCAGTAATGATTTTCACACTTTCAGTCTACGGAAAGCGAGGTTTAAAGTGGAATTTTCACTCTCTGAAAATAGGGAAGTGTGGCATTCCTTCAGGTTGGACCAGCAGGACATTTGAGGCTACATCTGCTCCCTTATCAGGAGGTGTCCTACATAATTTATTATTCGTAGCTGGTCTGGGGGAGAGAAGACTCGGAAACAAAGAACCCCATTTAGTTGGTCTCACATCTGGCTCCGTTATCTCCTTTGAGCTGATCCGTTGAGAGGGTCGTAAAGAGGGTACGTTTCTTGATGTCAAGAAAGGTTGGATCTTTATGTAAACATCTCTGTGCTCTGTCTTTCCTGAGAGCACGCTACATATCCCCCACTTGATTTGGAGGTGTCCTGGGGAGATCTCGGAATCACGGAGGAGTAATCCCAGTGGTCTCAGGTCCAAGAGGCTGAGGTGTTCTCTGAGGTGGTTGTGTTGGCTTTTCCTATCTTGTAGTACTATTTTACTGTAAGACTTATGGAATTAGAAAAACATATAAAAAGATATAACGAATTTAACTACGCTTTCTTAAGGGACTATAGTCGTAGCCTGAAACTAATGTCTAACCTATCTTCTAGCTAATTCTTTATAAAAGGGTAAATGGACTAAGTAACAAAGAAAAATCAAAAAGGGGCAGAGGTGACAGAAAAGTTGGCTTACAGTTATACTTCATTCGCTAGTTCGTGGACTGCAGGGGAATATATGACTCGGGGTTCTTCCGATTCTGTCTCCTCATCAAAAGTCACTAGATCGGTGGTGTTTTTGTCCTGATCTGGCTTCTTACGTTTGTTACGTCTCGTGGTCCATTTGAGTAGGTTAATTTGGCCCTGGAGGGCGTTAGCGCGTCGAGAATATAGGTACGCGATTCCGAAGGTGAGGAGGTAGCCTAGGGCAACCATAGTCGCGGTTACTGTGTCGGGGCCTGACCATGAGTAGGATATAGTTGGTCGGGGAGGTTTGTTGCTGGAGGTTATTTCTTTCAGCACGTTCTCTATGGGACTGACGTCAATGGTTTTAAAACCTTCAAATTGGAGTTGAGTGACCGTGTCTGCCTCAAGCTCCAGGGATTGCTTTGAGTAGAAATCGGAGATTTCTATTTCCCCGTCGTATTGGTCAGGATTAAGGTGGTAAAGGGCCAGGTCTCCTATGTGAAGGATTGCGCCTTCAGGAACTGTGACCCACAATGTGCGGTTTGGTAGTTCCATTTTGGTAGACGTGTCGTGTTGATCGTAACTAATAGTGGCGGTCTTCGCTGGAGTGTTAACCAACCAGCGACTTCCCACAGTTTCTGCTTGGGTGTTAGTTACTTGGTATTTTGGTGTGAGAGTTGTTTGGCACTGGGAGTCTTCGGTGAGAAGTTTAAGTCCACAGAGGCCCCCAGTGTCGTCTCTAACGAATGGTTTGCTGGGGCAGAGATAATGAATGTCTCTGGTAAGGGTGCACATTTTTAAATTGGGCGCGAGGTAGAGATCTGGAGAACTATCGTGGTACGCTACCACTGTTGGTGTGTGCACTTTAACGTGGGTTTCACCTTTCCAGATTCCTACGTTGATGACGTCTTTTAGTCGGTAGATGTTGTCGAGGGTAACTATGGGAAGATTAATGAGGAAGGCTATTTCGCGTCCTTCGGGATTTACGTGAATGGGGACTGCGCTGCCTAGTGTATAAGCTAGATGTGCTTGCAAGGGGTTAACAATTTCTCTAGTGGCCGTGGACAGAATGTCCTGTACTACGGCTAGCGACACTAGGTACGGAGGGATTTTTCCCATAGCTAGAGTATCAACGGAGGAGCTAACATCTCTTATCAGATCAGACATGAGCATAGTTACCAGCTGTGTGTGAGCATAATCAACCTTTAAAACTCCCAGCAGTGTGTCTTCTGCTGCGACTGTCTTCATCAGGGTTTCACTATGGGAGTTCAAAACCAAGACCGTGCCTTCCACAGTTTTGGTCACCGTGCTGAGCTGTCCTCTCTGCAAGTCTAGTTGCTGTTGGATGCCCGGGATTTCACCCTGCAACTCACCCATATGACGCTTTATCGCGGCAATGTTTACGGCATTCACGGCTGACGCCCCCAAACTGAATAGGGAGCCGACGGCGGATGCGGCTGCCAGTAGTCCCCCAATGAAGCGTTTCTCCCTTCTGTTCGCCCCACTCAGTTCTGATTGAGTGATGGTGAACTTCTGGAGTTGTTGCAACATATGGGTGATGTCTACCTCCGCATGAGTGATGACTTCTCTCTTCCACCGAGCGCCGGCCCACGAAGTCAGTTTGGCGGAGCTAGGCACGTTCCTCGTGCACAGCACACTAGGACTGAACCGGACATACACCTTCTGGGTGTGTAGCCGGCAGTTGGTGATCAGGAGTCCGGGTTGTTCCATTAGAACAATTCCGGAGTCTGGTCCGGGTTCAACGATCTCAGTCCAAGTGGGAATAGTTGCCAGTCCCATCGTCGCAAGTATGAGCCAGAGTGTCATCATCCTGGTGAAAAACAGTGATGGATATTAGGGCTTATTTCAAATTGATACACTTTTGGTTGGACGGAGGTTAGAGTTGGCTAGTTCACCCCCACTTGCAGTTAGTGTGTTAGTAGCTTTTATTAGACAGGCAGTCGGATCGGGAAGACGGACTTTAGTTTGAACTATTCTGGTTTTGCCTATTTTGATTTTAGTTCCTTGCTAATAATATTGTTTAGGAGGGAGCTCTGTGTTCTTTTCTTTTATCGTTTTGTTAAGGCTTTTGCTCCCCCCCTTGTGGATCTCGGTTTTATGGGTTTGCTGAGACCTGATTGTCCTCAGCGGGTCCCCTAAAGCTTTTATGTGGTCTAATTTGGTTTCTGTGGACCCATTTGGACTTGGCTTCTTTCTGTCCTTGGCTGATTTTTATCTGATACACCACTGGTGACAGTTTTTCGGTGATCAGGTGGGGTCCTGTCCATCGAGGAAGGAACTTTTTGGCCAGCTTTCCAACCTTGTGACTCGTCTGTTCACCGGTTTTGGTGAAGTTGTAGTACCAGACCTTGTCCCCCACTTGGAGTTCCTCCTGTGAGGCTTTTTGGTCATAATAGCTCTTTCTTCCCTCGACCGATTTTTCCAGGTGTTTCTGAGCGAATGCAAAGGTTACCTGTAGGTGTCTGCTGAGGTCCTTCATGTACTGGTGAGTGGTGTACGCTGTTGCTACACTGGCTTCACCTGGTTGGTAGAGCAGATGCAGTGGCATTGTCATCTGTCTGCCTGTCATCATTTCAAACGGGGAGATTCCCGTTGCTTCGTGTGGTGTTGCTCTGATGGCCATTAAGACCAACGGCAATTTTACATCCCAATCTCGTTGGTTGGATGCAACGTACTTCTTGAGTATGTTCACCACAGTTCGGTTGGCTCGCTCTACTTGACCTGAGGCTCGCGGGTGATAACTGATGTGAAAGTTTGCTTTCACACCCAGAGCTTGCCACAACTGTTGCATGACTTCTGCCGTGAAGTGTGTTCCTCTGTCTGAGTTGACACGACTCGGAAGGCCGAATCTTGAGAACACATGGTTCATGAGCAGGTAGGCGGTAGTTTCAGCTGTATCGTTTGCAGCTGGTAGGCATTCTACCCATTTGGTGAATGCACATGTAACCGTGAGGAAGTATTTGTTGCCTCTGGTTGATTTGGTGAGAGGTCCCACCCAGTCAATTTGGAGGTCTGACCATGGGAATGAGATGCCTCTCCTCTGCAACGGAGCTCGGTGTATCGGGTTTGTCGGCTGAAACTGGCAACACACAAGGCATCCTTTGATGTAGTCGGCTACATCTTTTCTCATTTTTGGCCAGTATGCCACTTGTTTTAACGCGCTGTATGTTGCTTTGACACCTTTGTGTCCAGCCGCGGGAAGGTCGTGTGCGTGCACGAGCATCACCCCCCTTTGGTTTCGAGGGACCACGAACGCAGGTGAAGAGAGTGCGTCGGAAACATGAACTAAGACACCTTTGACCAACCGCAGGGCTGATCGAGTGGCAAAGAGTTTCCTTAAATCAGGGATGTTATTGAGGTCAGACTCAGAGGGTGTGTTTGAGCCGTCAGACACGAACAACACCATTTTATTGATGGCAGGGTCGAGCGATTGAAGGGTGACCAGGTCAGTGTCGGTGAACGCTGGTTCCACTGACACTGATCCATCGTTAGATGTCTGGGCGGGAGGGTTCGTTTTGGAACGCGTCACCATACAGATCTGTGGTTCGGAGGAGTCCGCGGTGGCTGCGGTTAGCCACGAGGGATCCAGTGACCAGGGGATGCCATGCATCGCTCCCTGTTTTGCCAAGGAATCAGTTAGGTCGTTCAGTTCTTTGTCTTGCCCCGGTACACGTGAGTGGCCTCTGACCTTTTTCCAGTAGATCTGCATGTTGTTGGACTCAATGGCGTGGTTACATGCCAGGAACAATTCTTTATTTTTCACAGGTTTTCTGCTGGAAGTCAGGAAACCATTGCGTTTCCACGTGGCAAGGTGGCAAGAGAAACTGAGACGAGCGTAGTTTGAATCAGTACAAATCAATAAGTCTTTCACACCTTTTTCTGCAGCGAGTTGTACCGTGATCAGGACACCTGCCACTTCTGCGTATTGGGACGACTGTGAACCAAGCTGGAAGCTTTGAGGTTCATAGGGGTTGTTCTGGAGCCAAACGACGCCTGCACCTGCTCGTGTAACCGTGTCATGATGAAAAGAGCACCCATCTACATACGCAGTAGTCATGTTTTTACACACGTTTTCATCGTAGTAGTGATGGTGGGGGTTGGTTACAGGTGAGGGTTTATCTGTAATTGCGCAGAGTGGAGGTGTATCTGCAGTGCAGTTCTGACATGCAGCAAGATCGGTGCCGAGAGGGCTCTTTTTGTTCTGCGCGTAGCGGACTTCTAAGTCGAAACTTTGCAGAGCCATTAGCCATGAGGCCACACGGGCATTTGTTACAACTCCATCCCTTATACGTTGGCTGTTAAGGAACGTGGTAGGTTGGTGTTGTGTTTCTACAATGACCTTTTGGCCTCCAAGGTAGTTGGAGAAATGTTTAACTGCCCAAACTGTGGCAAGCAGAGCTTTTTCACAGTCAGAATATTTCAGCTCGGGTATAGCTAGCGTTTTACTGGCGTACGCCACTACTCTCTTATCCTGGTCGTATTTCTGATACAGACCAGCGCTTAAACAGTGAGTTGAGAAGCCCACTTCGAGGTGGAATGGTTTGTCGCAGTTAGGGTAGTTTAAACATGGTGCTGTGCACAGTTTTTCTTTTAAGGTGGACATGGCCTTTTGTTGTGGCTCAGCCCAGATAAAAGGTGTGTCCTTTTTAAGTAGTTCAGTTAGAGGTTTTGCTATGTCGGCATAGCTCTCAATGAACTGTCGAGAGTAGTTGCAGACTCCTAAGAAGCTGCGGAGCTCAGAGACGTTTGAGGGAACTTTGATGTTACTGATGCCCTGGATGCGGTTAACTTGTGGCTCGACACCACTTGGTCCTACTAGGAGACCGACGTAGTCTACTTTGGTTTTGCACCACTGACATTTTGAGAGTGATATTTTTGCACCCGCAGTGGTGAGTTGACCCAGGACATGGTCGATTTCCTGAATGTGTGCATCCAGGTTGGGGCTACGGAGGAGGATGTCATCGACGTAGATGAGGTTACCTCGTTCGCCGGCATCAGGACATGCTTTGTTCAGAAATATGTTGAATTCAGCAGGTGAGTTGGCGTAGCCAAAAGGACACCTGGTGAATGTATATTGACGGTTAGCGAACGTGAATGCCAACTTGTGTTGGTCCTCAGCGTGTACTGGAATGGTCCAGAAACCTGACGCCACGTCTAGAGTGGAGAAGTATTTGGCATTTTTAACGCGAGGAAGTTCTTGTTCAAGCTGAGTCATTGGCCATCTCGAGAGAGGGACCTGTTGGTTGAGTTTTCGATAGTCGATCGTGAGTCTCCATTTTCCATTGGGTTTCACGACCGGCCAGAGCGGTGCCGAGTAAGTGCTGTTACAAGGCCGAATGATCCCGTTTTTCAACAGGTCGTCTATTATTTCTTGTATAGGCTCCTGTGATGCTAGAGGAATCTTATACTGACGCACAAAAGTTGGCGGTGCGTCTGGTGGAGTAGGAATGCGCATTGAGTGGATTGTGGTTAACCCACAATCCGAAGAATCAAGTGAGAAAAAATCCTGATATTTGAGAAGGGTTTGGCGTAGCTTGTCGCGTTCCTCGTCATTAACGAGAGCGTTAGCTTGCGTTACCACTTCTTCGATTCGATCAGCAACATTAGGGGATGGCCCTGTTGTTACTTTTTCCTGTGCGTCGGGAGAATCTGGGGTTGATGTAACCGCCAAGACGTCAACCGTGTGAAGTGTCATTTGTTCATCATGACTAAGATCAATGCGACTGACTGAGTTCTGGTCGAGAGTCACGACCGAAAAGAGTGCGATCGCCCTTGAAGGCTTTGTGTAGACAACGTGGGTTGTCTGATGTTTTGGGAAGAGTGGAGTTGGGATTTGTCCCAGTATTGGGATGCCCAGCTCAAAGTCATGGAAGTCAGTACTGATAAGCCAGCCCAGTGGCGTGCCTTTTGGGATCAGTATGGCTTCCTCGCCGATGTTGTTGATCAGCAAGAATGTGGTCCTAGAATTTAGGCCCAAAAGAGGAGTTGCTTCCAGGGACAGTCCAAGTTCGAAGAACAGTGGCGAAGGTTGAAACAGAGCTTGTGAGTGGTTAAGGCTCTGGCCTGGTTGCATGCATATCTGGAGAGGGACATTCGCCGTGCGTGCTGGTATTGTGGCATGTTGGAAGTTAGCTACTTGGCATACCTCTGGAATTGTCTGTCCTGACTTCAGGTTGTCTGCGTCAGGCAGATAAGAAGAATCACGCACGGTTGTTAGTGACCACAGAATGTTATTTACTGTGTCAATTTGGACTCCTAGTCTCACCAGTATATCGCCTCCTACGTACACTGAGTGTGGAAGGTCGGGAATAACCAGAAAAGTGTGAACCAGCATTCTGTTATTCCACTTTACTGTGAGAGCACAAACACCCATGGCAGTGAGTGTTGTGGTTGGTGTAGGATCTGATGGGAAACGGAATGTCTTTTTCACCATCCGGAGATTGGCGTTTTCTCGTGCCAATGACTCATACAGATCCTTACTGATTGCGGATTTATCAGCCCATAAAGCTATAATCACATCATCTATCTGCGACTTTTGCAGTTCAAGACCTCCGAGCACCTGTGGACAGTACTCGTCCTGCGTGGCTGACGGTTGTAATGCACACAGGAAAGTGTCTCGCTGTGTCGCGAGCTGCGTCACCAGGTTGTCAGGGTCGGCCTGAGCGGCTGGACTGCTGTGGACAACCTCATCGTGTGTTACGGTTTCGGACGGCTCGAGTGAAGTTATCTGTTGGACAGAGTTATGCTTTTCACTTTCAAGGACATAGCAGCTAAAATCTTCATTGTACGGAAAAGTAATCGTCAGAGGTTCTCGCACTTGTGCCCACACTTTCAATCGTTTGAAATCGAGTAAAGGCTCGAAACGGTTCAGAAGATCTTTTCCGACAAGCAAAGGAATGGACTCAAGCGATGACACATACACGGGATGAATCAGAGTCATTGGTCCGATTGACAGTTGTATCAGAGATACTGCTGACAGCGTAGTGTTATTAGAGGCGTACGGGCGCACCTCCAGAGAGCAAGGTTGGAGTTTTAACTCTTTGTTGCTGTGGTTTGCTGCCTTACGAAGTCTGTTAAAAAGAGATAGAGACATTAAAGTTATATCCGCGGCGGTGTCGAGGAGAGCTTCATGTCTCAGCACATTTTCCAAGGTTAGTGAGATGTAAAACTTGCGTGCGACTCCCTTTTCAGAGAGGTTGCAAAGAAATTGGTGTACAGGTGGTTCAACTTGTATCAGAGAGGCATCCTGGTCAGAGGAGATCTCTTTTTGATCCAGCTGTACAACCAAGACTGCGCTAGGTGGGAGAGGATCTTTTGCCTCTTCTTCTGTGCTGTTCACAGGAGTTTGTGACTCTGTTTGAGCCTGTTGTGGGTCCAGCTCAGATTCTGGAGTTGGCTCGGCTACTCGTTCTGGCTGTGAAAGGGAATCAGCTGGCAGGGCCAGGTTCTGTGTCACAGTGGTTATAGACAGAAGGTCAGACTTTTTGTTAACTTTCTTTTCTTTCATTTCTTGCAACAAACGTTTAATATTGTCTATCTCATCCTGGCTGAGACCAAAGGCTTCTTTTTCCTTTTCAGATCTCATGCCTGGAGAGTCTTTGTTGCTCCTTTTGTGTGAATCATTCGATTCCTGTTGGGATAATTTGGACCATTCCGTGCGTGGATGTGTGTCCCGAGGCCTATTTTTATAGCCACTCTGGTTCTCCCGAGCTGGGTATTTGGGAAACCGGTTTGGGAAGAACTTTCCTCTGTGAGGGTTAAAAGGAGGTTCGTTGTGTTCTGCACGTGAGTGAGATCGCTCTTTACTGGGCCAGTGAGGTTTCGAGTAGCCGTCTGTCGGATGAGACGGTTGAGTCTGTGATGTCTTGTGACTCTCACTAGACCGTTGTGGTCGGGTGTCGTGACCAGGTGCCTTACCCCTTTGGGCTCCTTCGAGCTCCATAGGTGGGTGTTCGGCGTTCAGCGTCAGAACAGTGTTATGCTCTGGCTGTTTAGCTTGTCTGTGTTTCTGGAAACCTAAAGTGGCCCACTCACGGAGCTGCACAATTGTGGCTGTTCGCGGATTAGCCATGACCCCCAAGTGGTGACTAGTAACGGGATGGAGATTTTGGATGAAGAGCGTTTTGAAATTTATATCTTCCTCCATTCCCTTGTCGTTGCGTGAGCCAAAATAAGCTTTGAGGAGACGGTAATAGTACTGCTGAGGCAGCTCACTACGTCCCTGTTTAACCATCATGGCGGTACTTAGACCAGACTGAGACAGCTCATCTGAAAATTCCCTCTCCATCGTTTGACAGAGAAGTGCATAATCATTTTGGATGGAATCAAGCTGACGTTCGATGAATCTACTTACTTCACGGCTGGACGTGATTTTAATCAAGTAGATTTTGTCCGTAATGGATGCGTTTGGAAATCGACGCAAATAGAAGTCAATATCATTTAAGTAAGCTCGGGTGTCGTGCGGCCCCCCAGGAGTGGGTTCGAACCTTGGCACGTTGCGAGCGATTTTGTCTAATTCTCGGTCAGAAGGTCCCAACGGTGTGTGGTTTCCCGGAGCAAGGACCGACTGATCCAGTCTGGTTGGTTCTGGGGACTCACCGTGGGCTCTGAAAGGATTTGGGGTGGCTGGCCCTGTTGGGGGAAAGAACGACTCCCCCTGGGCTCCCTTATAGCTAAAACGGCCTTCCTTTTCTGGTTGAGAGGTATCATGCATTTTCAGTTTGCGTTCAGCCTCCAAGGACTGACGTAAATCTCTTTTTGCATTTATCAACTCTCCTGTTAGGCGTTCGTTTTGCTGATACGCTTCATTGATTTTGTCTTTAGCTTCGCCGAGGTGTTCCTGCAAAAGCTGTATCTGTTTTTGTTTAGCACTGAGATGCGTCTCATAGGATGCGACTTCAGTGTTCAAATCCTGCACTGTCTGCAGGGCATCGTGGAGAGGTTGTTGCGAGTCCTTATGGGCTTTATCAACCTCTTCCAGTTTAGCTTGGTTAGCCAGCAACTCTTGTTGGCACTGCTGGAGCGATTCCCCAAGCTCCCCGTTTATCCCTTTTAGTTGATTCATATCTCTGTCTGATTGTTCAACCTGGGTTGTTAATTTCTCTATTTGGTCAGCAGCCTGGCTTGCTGTCCTTTCAGAGACTTCTAATTTATGTTGGAGGAATTTCTTTTCCTCCTGTAATTGCGTTATCGTTTGCGACCGAGTTTTGAGTTTTTCAGCGGCTTGCTCCACCACCTTATGGGCATGTTTGAATCGCGCGGAGAAGACGACAGCTAAGCTCCCCAATAACTTTGTTAAAGTTTTGTCTTTGGGCGTCTTCGCTTCCACTCCTGCAATAAGTTCTGACACTATTGCCCCGAGCTCGTTGGGGTCAGTGCCTGTTATTTTGTTGACATAACCTGGAATTAGCTCTTCAGTCAAATCCATCAGGGTGTTTTCCATTGCTTCGAATGGATCGTCCTGACTGGACGTGTCAGAAGTCATGTTGATTTGTCGAGAAAAGTTTTGTTAATCTATTTGTTTAGGCGTAACCGTGGTAAGCAGTTAGGCAAGTTATAGACTAAGTTTAGCGTGTCTGGAAGAAGGGAAGGAAAGTAAGAAAAAGAAAAGGAAAAAAAATTAAAAAAAAAAAAAATTCTTTCAATTTAAAATTAATAAAAAAAAAATAAATAAATAAAATAATTAAAAATTAAAATTAAAATTAATGATCAAAAAAAAAAAATGTTTTAAAAGTTTATCGCTTAAAATTATTTAATTCCAAATTGCTTTTGAAATTAAACTTAAAACAAAATTAACTAACAACAAGATGGAAATAATCAAACAAAAGAAAATTCAGAAAGAAGTATTCCTTAATAAAATTTATCTTACTTGATTAAGCCAAATTATTGATAAGTTCTTTCCTTCTTCCAAGTGTCGTTCCTTTTCTAATGATGTTAATTTTGGGGTTGCTGATTGGGGTGTCACAATTTAGGAGTTGTGGATATAATCCACCGTTTTAGGTTGACTCTCTTTTAACCTTAAAAATCAGTTACTGTTGAGTTTTCTGATTTTAAATTTCCTATTTATTTAAGAATCGTTTTTCTCTTAAACCCTTAAACAAGTTATGCAAACAGTCATTGTTAGTACAGGAATTAGTTGTGAACCACGTGATTGCTTTTCAATTCAATCACTTCACCACAAGTTACAATGGCGCTGGTCAGATTTGTTAGTCAAACACCATTTCCCAGAATTCCTTCACTTTGTTGTAATTAACCAAGCTACCAGCAGATGACGCTAAGGCTCGTTCTTGCGTTATTTGCAGCGGACTTCCAGGGGAAGAGTGAGAAAGTGCTGACGTCAGATGTTGACAACTTTGGCACCTCCCACTCAGGAAGACTCGTTAGCGTGTGGCTTTCTTTGTCACAGCAATTTAGCTTTAGTAGAATCAAAACCAAGCTTTTAAACATCAACATTCATGTCACAAGCAAAAAGAAACACGGCGGTTTCTAACACAGTTTTGCAGAAAAGACAGCAGCAGTTTGCGAGACGTGGCAGTCTCCACTTTCCACCTTAAACTTTTAAGGGGCTTCTAAGCACGTCAGAGTTTCTGCCGACGTGCTGACTCAATTGGTCTCGTGAGCGTTTCTCCGATGACCAAGTTAAAACAGGCTTCAACTCTTCAAAATTGACTATAACTACCCTCTCTTCGGGAGGTCACAATATACGCCGTAGGCGTCACTTTTCGGTCACGGGAAGCTTCGCCGTGCCGCCTCTAATCTCCTGGCTGTTTGTAAACAAACCAGCTGCTGGCTATGTAGCTACACTAGCTTCAGCACGGAGTCCTGAGTTCAGCAGATGATCACCGGAATCTCGCGGATAATTATCTCTGTTTCTCAGAGCGGTTAGATCAAATGATGGATACTCGCACCATTAATCCCCACTTGGCCATATATATAATTGAGCGTTTTTTTTTTAACACGCTCTTGCATGCAAAATTACTTAAGGCGGAAGCACACTCAGGCAGCGCTGACGTGTTCCGTTTCTGTGTTTTTGTAATACTTTCTTACTACAAAAACAATTCAAACAACAAGTTTATGCGTCCATAAAGTTTGTTATTCGGCTCTATATCTTTGCTTTCGTTAACTCTTAACTGCAGGAAACAAACAGTTTGTAGAACAATGCTCACACACACAGGCAGTTTTGCTAAGCGCGGCTACTTCACAAATAGCCTCGGACGGACGGCACCAAAATATATGTAGCGTTGACACGTTATTAATTAATATTTACCTCGAAAATAGTAGGGCACCACCTCTTTTATTTTAATTTGTTACGTTACAGTCCAAAGAGGAAGACTGTTTAAAATCTTGCAATCCTAGTATGTTATTTTAAGAATCAGTCTCATTCTGAGTCGTGCGTCCTATTTGGATTGGTAACCGGCTTTAGTAACTGTCTGTGACACTCTTAAGTGGCTTAACATAAACATTTATTCAACATTGCACAGGTATATAGGGGTATAAACAATTGATAAAGAGACAGAAATTAGAATTATTGGGGAAACCAAAAAAAGGGTAATAGGGAAGAAAGGAGCAGGCCATTAACAGGGTTACCTATCAAAAATGTGACTAAATCTGGTTCATAACACGGATATTGTGCCAACAGTCTTCTGCCCGCGTAGGTCTGTTCATTCGTCGCTTCCAGAGAAAGTTTTCACTTTATCCACGGTTTCAAAAGATCTCAAACCAGCACCTTACTTTGTCGTAGAGTATCGTGGTTATTTACAAGGTGAGCGTCAGTCCTTGGAGACCACGTTTCCTTGGTTACCAGCGGCTGGGCGTCGTTGTTGGAGACCACGTTTCCTTGGTTACCAGCGGCTGGGCGTCGTTGTTGGAGACCACGTTTCCTTGGTGACCGGCTGGGTGACGTTTAGTCGGCTGTTCTTCTTGGGCCGGGCGGTGTGATTTAGCAAACACTCGCGTGTATCGGACCAGACTTTATAAAAAAAAGGAAGTCTAAAAAAAATGGGAATTAATAGTTACGGAGTAAAATAGAGAGAGGACAGAAGACTTGAGCTAAGAGCAAGCGATAAGACAAGAGAGAGGTCAAAAATTGTAAGCATAAGCTTAGGGGACAAAGGGAGTGGTCAAGGCTTGGAGGACCACAGGGAGGTCCCAGAGTTGCGGATTTTGAGAGTAAGCAGTAAGAGCGAGCTAAGAGGGGGAAGATGGTAGATATGAGAGAGAGAATCTCTGGTGCGCTCGGGTTTTAAACTCGAGGTCACATGTCAGCTTTCGTCCAATCAGAGTTCAGCTGGCTTTTGACCCAAGGGAAAAAAGGGGGGTTGACCATGCTGAATTCATGAGACAAAAAGGGGGGATTCTGCTCCTTTCTTATACCGTATTTAACCCATATGACAGTGATTTTAGACAATATAATGTTCTTAACAGACAATAATGTCACATAAAAGCAGGCATAAACACAAATATGAGCATGAAACACTTATTAGCATACAATACTTCATATTATCATGACAAAAATGGTAATGACAACTTTGCTTGCTGTTAATTTAGAATGATCTGCAGCTGTTTGAGTAATACCTGTGGAATTAAACCCTATTAGGTTATGCATTGCACATAATGAGAACATTAACATCCGTAGTTGAAATTGTCCATGGTTGTTTAGGCTGACATATTGAAAAGTGTCCGTTATCCATGTCCTTTGGGGGGCACTGTGGCTCCACGAGAGGGATCCCTTTTAAATCCAATTTTCATAATTTGCTAATTGAAGAAGGTACAAGAATGGCGAATGTTTCAAAATGATCTGTAGGTTTGTCCAGTAATGATTTTCACACTTTCAGTCTACGGAAAGCGAGGTTTAAAGTGGAATTTTCACTCTCTGAAAATAGGGAAGTGTGGCATTCCTTCAGGTTGGACCAGCAGGACATTTGAGGCTACATCTGCTCCCTTATCAGGAGGTGTCCTACATAATTTATTATTCGTAGCTGGTCTGGGGGAGAGAAGACTCGGAAACAAAGAACCCCATTTAGTTGGTCTCACATCTGGCTCCGTTATCTCCTTTGAGCTGATCCGTTGAGAGGGTCGTAAAGAGGGTACGTTTCTTGATGTCAAGAAAGGTTGGATCTTTATGTAAACATCTCTGTGCTCTGTCTTTCCTGAGAGCACGCTACAACATGATACTTCAAGTTGAAATCAGTTGACTCAAGTTTAAATCAGTTGACTCAAGTTTAAATCAGTTGACTCAAGTTGAAATCAGTTGACTCATGGGAGAGACTCTGTTAAAATAGTTTTAGATACAAAATCTACTAGGAATTGTCTTAATGTGCCAAACTTATTTCAAGTTTACTGTGATGTGTGGATGCTAGAAGGATTTATGTGTTTCTAGGTCATAAATTAACAATTGAAAAATACAGAGTAAAAAAAAAAAATCACCAGGGACAATTTCACTCAGAAATAGGACCTTTTTTGTGCATTTTCTGGCCTTGAGGATGCAATCAGTTTTTATGATTACAGGTGAAAAACGCTTCAGACTCAATAAAAGAGAGACAAACAGAGATGGGCAGTAATTACCAACAGCTGTTGCGTTTCTCTGAAGAAAAATACTGTAAATGCAGCTGGGTGGTCAATGTGCCCATAGACCACTGAGGAAAACAATCACAGTTAAACAAATTAACGGGTTCTTAAAATCCTTTAGGCTTTTCTGAGTCTACTTACTCAAATCTTAATCTCCACTTGTTCTGGTCATTTAGTTTATTGATCATCGTTGTTAAATATAGGCCTCAGGGAAACCCCGGTCAACTATTTAATCCCAAGGATGAGTACAGAGACTGACTCATAACGTGCCCATGTAACATTTGTTCAAGCTGGCAGATGTGGCCAATCATAACATTCAAAGAAAAGGCGACCTCTAGTGGTCGTGACACCACCTGCATGAGAAGGTGACCATAATTGGTTTTTTTTAACCATAACAAAGCATTGTCTGAATCCAACCAGGATGTGACAAAAGTATCTCACGCCACACAAAGCCCCCCCTCCTCTTTTACAGTTTGAGCATACTTTCCTGTTACCAGGTTCAACAGCGTGTGGCCCAAATCTTCTGATCAGTCTACAAAGATACGGTGATCCCCTCAAAGCTTTATAAACAAAGGTGTTGCGCTGCTTGACATCTCTCTCTCTCCACCATGTTGTGTCTGTCTGTGTGTGGAATGGAATATTGGTGTTAGTTTGGCACGTTTCATGAGTATGAACTGAAAATTCATATAGCTGTGGATTTAGGACATGGTGATATTCTCATTAGCTTTACAAGATTTTGCCCACTATCAAGATTTACAAGTCACTTTTATATATTTCCACTAAAACAGATAGATAATGGTTGACCTTTGGGACACAACACCTGCTGACAATCAGCCCAAAACTATTGAAGTGGGATTTGCTTTGCTCTTACTTATATGCTTGCTGTATGCATATTTAATCTGTCAGGTCGCTGTGGGTTCATGGAAGAAGGTGCAGAAAGCTGGCGCAGTAAAACAACAATTATATTCCAGAACACAGAAGACACAGAAGGCTGCAGCCTTGTAAACAAGCATTCATTTCAACACATTTGGTCACGGGGGTCTTTTTGCAGATACACTGGATGACAGCATGAAAAGTGGAAAAATAGAAAAAGTTCCATGCAGGCACTTTCAAATGGAAAACAAAAAGAAATGAAAACATCGATATTGATATTGATTGGCAGGTGAACCCACTAAGGGATCTGTTGCCTTGCGGTCATGTGTGTTTGCTAAAACACAGCATCCCTCCAGGTAGGACAGTCAGTTTGACTGTCTATATGGGGAGATAAACAGACTGTGATAATCAACAGTCACATCTTACGGACTGTTGTACAACGGAAGTCTCTACTGCTTCCTCCCCCTGATGGAAAATCAAAACCACGCCCAAATCTCACATCAAGGTGTAAAGAAAACTCTCCTACCTCCACCTCCATAGTGCAAGAAAATATCATGAAAAAACAACACAGACAGTAGAAATCATACTGTATTAAGACTGGGAAAGAGTTATTTTTTCTTGTTGTCATTTAGGGTTTCTCAGTGTGACTTACCCCTGACAACTCATATTACCTATGACTACATTAATCACCACTGATTAAAGTGGAAGTGTTGCCACCGGACAGAATTACACATGCAAGTTTAAATTCACACATTTATGTGTGGGAGGATGGTGGTGAGGGAGGCTGACAGAAAGAGGGAGCGTGTGTGTGCTGTATGTACGCACATGATTCTGAGTGAGGCTTGAGGAGAGAGCGGCAGACCAGGAGGAGAGTGGACTCACAGTACAGCACATTGCTCACACTCGAGACACTAATCTCCGCACGCCAAGGAATCTAAACAGGGGAACTCATTAGAGGTAAGATTTATGCTTTATGTAAAGCTAGACATTCTGAGTCAAGGGCTGAATCCCTGTAATGTTCATCCAGCGTCTACTAAAGAAATCACTTCATCATTTATTACTTCTAGAATGTAGAGAACCTTAACAGGTATCGTAACGTAATCAACCAGTTGATATAGCTGCTGGCTTTTTTTGTTTTACTTTTCTTTAAAATTAACAACCCTTTGACCTTTAATTCAGTGCCACATATTAAAACCACAGATATCACACTTTTTATCCTGATTGTTTTCTAAAATGATAATGCACAAATGGCAACATCTGAATATTTCAACCATGTCTCTCTGTTATACTTCAACTATCCAACAGTTAGTCAAATGATTCTATTCTTTCCTATTCATTTCTTTTTTTCTTGTTTGTTTTTAGATGATTTTTCTATCTATTTAGTTATCTTTGTTCAATCATTTATATGGGAAAATATCACTTCTCTTTGATGGAAGGGATTAAAAGCACTTCAGTTCTAAAGTTAACTTTAAGGACTGATAATGAAGCACTAAGCTCAAATACTAAATGAATTAATATCTATATATATATTATATGTTAGCAACACTGCAGAAAGAGCTCTGTGATTGTGATATTTAAATATTCATAACATATGAAAAAGGCTGTAACCCTTATAATTTAATTTGTGTCCAATCTTTTATATTCACAAGTCTCAGTGGTGTCTTTCTGCTTGGGTCAGCTGCACATTAGTCAAAGCTGGATAATTGAAAAGGAAAGTAATGGAATTAAAAAAATTTTAAATCTACAAAATCTACATAGAAATGATAAACAAGTATTACTATCACAAATAAAAGAAAACATGGCTGTATCGGTAAAGTCGCCTCACATCGTGAGGGTTCCTGGTTCGAATCCCAGCTGGGGCCTTTCTGTGTGGCGTTTGCATGTTCTCCCTGTGTGTGCGTGGGCTCTCTCCAGGTACTACGGATTCCTCCCAATGCCCAAAAAACATGCGAAACATTGTTGAAGTGAGTGTAAGAGTGGATGGTTGTTTGTCCCTGTCTGACCCTGTGATGGACTAGTGACTCTTTCAGGATGTACCCTGCCTCATGCTCAATGGCTGATAGGCTCCAGCCCCAACTCGACCCCAAGTTGGAAGCTGGTATAGAAAATGGATGGATGGATGGGTTTGATGATCTTAACAACTTTTGTATCCTGATGACTCTCATTGTGTATGATTAAGTTCAAACGCAGTTAGGTTCGTTGTTGACTGTTATCTTCTTGTTATCCCGCCAAAAAAAACTGTAAATATATCAGTAAATTTAAAAAAGCCAGAGAGTAAGCAGCAAACCGTGTTAATTCTGTGTGATACGCAGAACATCAAAAAGGTGAGAAAGGAAATATCTAATGAAGTCGTGAAAAGGTGCAGTATTTCCATACAGTTTAGAGTGATAGACGAGTTCTGCAGTCTCAGTGCACTGAGTGGGTCAAAATTTGAGTCTGCTGTTATTCAAGTCATATCTTAAAATGACTCATGGGCACAGAGGAGTTCAAGAAATTCCCTGTTAAGGTTTTTCACAGTTCTTGAGTAACCTGTGCTATTCATGTACCCAAATTCAATTTATCCCAAGGAGAAATGACATTTTTGACTTTCATAGAAAGCAGTGTCATGTCGACTTTGTCTGAACAGGATGTTATTTTAGTCGGTTGACTTCTCCCAGGGCGGTCGTGCATAATTCAAACTGGTGATTTTGATTATTCATGACATCATACGAGAGAAAAGACAAAAGATGTCTGTGTTCTGTGGACAATAACTGTGACAATTGTTTCAAACTGGCAGGGGTTTCAGGCTAAGATGATAGGTGTTTTGGTTTCTGATGTATGAAGTATTAACAGCTGCGAGATGGATCACATTTTTTGTACTTAAATAAAAGACTGCTTTCTTTTATGACTGATGGCTTTTTTCACTGGTTTTGAATAATTACATCCCACAACAGAGCAGATAATTAATGATATATTATTTACTAATTTTCCATGGAAATTTCCATGAGTTGTCTACATGTGGGTGTCAATTTTTTATTCTTCACTTTACCTTTGGCTCCCCATTTCAAATGTCTCATCGTCAGTTGGGACAGGGGGGGAATCGAGACAGATTGCAACACCTAGCCTTTTAATAAGGGTTAGGCTTAATTTTGTTCTTTTATGTGACAGTTTAAGTTATAATGCCACCTTCCTGCCTTTTCATGGGTATTTAATATGACATTTGTGACTGGTCCATGTAAAGCAAACTGCAGGCATGTTACAACTCAAAGAGAAAAAGGAAGCCATTTAACATTTTGGAGCCTTGAAATTGTAGTAATTTACATTTTGTGTAGTACAGTATATGTGACAGTTTGGAAAAATGAAATACAAGCATGTTGCAATATGAAAACTCTTAGGTGTAAACTTAGGTGTGACGATTTATGAGACCAGAAAGTATGGAAACTTTACAATTTATGAGCATTTATTCTGAAACTGCAACATTTAGCATGGTGGGAAAAATTAGCTATTTAACATTTTCAAACTTCCGGGTACTGATGGTCATCCCAGCACCTCCAAATCTGAGATCATGGTCTTCGGTCGGAAAAGGGTGGAATGCTCTCTCCGGGTCGGGAATGAGATCCTTCCCCAAGTGGAGGAGTTCAAGTATCTCGGGGTCTTGTTCACGAGTGAGGGACGAATGGAACAGGAGATTGACAGGCAGATCGGTGCGGCGTCTGCAGTGATGCGGGCTCTGCACCGGCCCGTCGTGGTGAAGAAGGAGCTGAGCCAGAAGGCGAAGCTCTCGATTTACCGGTCAATCTATGTTCCTACCCTCACCTATGGTCACGAGCTGTGGGTAGTGACCGAAAGAACGAGATCGCGAATACAAGCGGCCGAAATGAGTTTCCTCCGCAGGGTGTCTGGGCTCTCCCTTAGAGATAGGGTGAGAAGCTCGGTCATCCGGGAGGGGCTCAGAGTAGAACCGCTGCTCCTCCGCATCGAGAGGAGTCAGATGAGGTGGCTCGGGCATCTGGTGAGAATGCCTCCTGGACGCCTCCCCGGTGAGGTGTTCCGGGCCCGTCCCACTGGGAGGAGGCCCCGGGGAAGACCCAGGACACGTTGGAGAGACTATGTCTCTCGGCTGGCCTGGGAACGCCTCGGGGTCCCCCCAGAAGAGCTGGAGGAAGTGGCCGGGGACAGGGACGTCTGGGTCTCTTTGCTCAAGCTGCTGCCCCCGCGACCCGACCCCCGGACAAGCGGAAGATAATGGATGGATGGATGGAAACTTCCGGGTACTCCGGCTTTAAAACCAGCAATAACATTTTAGGTTGAGTACACACAAAAACATTTGTGAAGATAAACCAAGGCAATAGTGGTACACAATCTGACATTGAAAGCCAAAAAGCCCAGTTTTAGAGATAAGATCAAGGTACTGTAGAAGATAAATTATATGAAGCCAAAGGCAAAGGAAAACTAATAGTGTCATCTACAATGTCTGATCATGATAAAAAGATTATTTCAGTCTTGGTTTAATTAAGATTAAGTAAGTTTTGATGCATTGGCTTCGCTTCAGCAAAGATTGCAACAAATCTTCATGAACGTGCATTTTATTTGCAAATAGAATTGAATATCAACTGTAAAAGCAATGGAAGGGAATATCATATCTTTTAAAAAAGTATCCCAAAGGTAACATTTACATAGAGAATAGCATAGGGCCAAGAACGGAGCCTCAAGGAACTCCACATGTAAGCAGGGCTCATTTATTAACTTTCCACATCCGCTTATCCTATTCATGGTCGCAGGGGGACTGGAGCATATCCCAGTTGCCACTGGGAACAGGGCAGGGTACTATAACAGCCATGCATGCACACACTGATTCCCACAGCCAATTACATAGCATGTAATTAACCAAACATGCCTTTCTTAGACTTTGGAAGGGGGCCAGAGTACCCAAAGAGAACCAACGCATGAACAAGAAAGCCATGCAAACTCCACTCAAAAAGGTCTCAACCAAGATAAACTTTGCTCTGAGGCAACCATTCCAACCACATTCATCCTGCCCATCAGATGTGGCTTAAAAACATGGAAAATAGTACCCGAAATGTCTACGTTCAAGCTTGATAAGACCACGTGGTACCCATTTTCAAAGCCAGCAGTTGGGTTTAGAAGCGCCAGAGTTCCCTAAATCAACAGTTAAAAGGTTGTTAGAAGCTGTAAAGCTCTTCTTACAAAACATGTATGTTTTTGTGTGTATGTTCAGTGTGTTTAAAAAAGTTTATTGAATGTAGGTACATCTGCTAAAACAAGCTGAGTAAGCCTTTTCCACTTGCCAATCATAGCGTGTTTACCCTCAGTGTGCTTGGAGCCACAATAAACTCAGAACTGGAATCCCCCTCAACAGCTTCCTCAATCAAAATCAGGGCACTCATCCTGGTGTTGTCTTTTCCTCTATGCCATAACGAGCTTAAGTTGATACAAACCTAAGACCACTGCAGTCATTTGATGCAGGACTGCATGACAGTTAAACACTTTTGCATTGCACTCGAAAGCCAACTGTTAGCAGGTATTAACAGGCTTTATTTGACCAGTCCAGAAAGGTATTTAAAGAACTGTTTCAGTACTATGGTTTTGTTAAAACCAGACTTTTCATAGATGCCATTTCTATTGAGAAAAATTTGCAGCTGACTTAGAACAATTTTCTCCAGAAATATAAATAAAAGGTAACTTAGTGTAGAAAGTGGTCTGAAGTTCAAGAGGAAGGAAGGGTGTAAATGTTTCTTTTGACAAGAGACTGCAGCAAAGCATGTTTAAATGCAGCTGGAACACAGTCTGATTCAAGAGATGTATTCATTCAACCATCCTTACATTTTCTACACCCCGCTTTCTTCAATTCAGACGAGCTCCGGGGGGGAGTGAAGCCAATCAAAGCTGCCATCAGACGAGACGTGAGGTACATAGGTCTGAGAAATGTAAGGAAAACATATACGGTAACCCAACAGTAGTGACAACTACTTTGGATTGACCAAAAGAGACACTGTTTAAAGAACAATTTGTCAGCCACAGATGGATTCAGTTTTTAAAATCAAAATGTGTTCCAAAAGTTCCTACTTGTCTGGCTTTAAGCATCTACTTTTAAAAATACATAGCTGGAATTTATAGGTTAGTATCAATTGATACTGTACATTTATGTCTAAAATATAAAATGCTTATAAAATAATATAATTTTTTCGTGCTTATCATGGAAAACATGTTCAAATGTATCAGCTTGATGGACATCAAGGACTTTAGAATGAACATACTCCTCACACAAATGTAATTAATGGCACGATGGGGACTTCACTCTATCAGAGGGGACGGTGGGCAGTTCATTGTGATATAGTGGGTGTGTATTCGGTACACTGACATGCCGTACTGCTGATTGTGTCTTAAGTGTTTTTTCTGTCTAGATTGAAGGCTTGACTGAACGGAAAAAGAATCCTGATAAAATGCATTATTAGGTGAAACCACTTGAGAGTAAAAAAAACAAACTGCTAACCAGCACAGAAATCTACGTAAAAATTTCTTGTTGTACTCTCCTGCCTTGTGTCAAAAAGCATTCATTTGCAAAAAGCAGCAAAGCAATTCATGTTAACCTTCATTTTTAACTAAATAGTACATTTTACCTCCCACTCATAAAATCGACTTTGGCCGTTGGCTACTTTCTTATACCAATACAGCAACTCAAGCATTAACAAGAAAAGAAAAAAATACTTTTTTTTTTTTTTAATGAAAACCAAATTTCCTTGCAAAGGATAATCAAATCCCTTCTGTCATGAAACTGATCACAAATATCAAAAATCCTTTACAGACAGACATTTTATTTTAAAATGCAGGTATCGAAACCGCAGATGATTTTTAAACTTTCATCTTGTCCAGGTTCCTGTAAAGTCCTTCACCCACAGCATATATTTATTCGCAAATTACTTTTCTTTGACTAGATCTTCAAACGCCTCCAAAGGTTTCATATATATAATGAGTTTGCCTTCTGATGTGTGCTACTTTGAACAGTGGGTGCAGTAATTCTCAAGGAGACATAGCTGGCAGTGACAATCTTGACGATTGGATTCTGTACTTGTAATTCCCAAGCAGAGGTCTGAAGGTTAGGAAAAGGCCACCAGACTGATCACCAAATGGCAAGAGTAATCTGGTCCGGGTCATGAAAATGCAGTGCAAGCAGTCTATCATTAAAACTGTTCAGACTTCTTAAGAGGAACAGAGAAGGCGTTTTGGGTAATATGTTTATTTGCATGCAGTGAGATAGAAGTAGGAACCATCCATGTAAATCTGCTTATTATCTATGTGATACATGATCCAGTTTCAGCAACAAAACTGAATTTGTTAATGAGTAGGTTTTTATAAATGCTAGTAGATATGATTTGTTTTTCTTTATCTTTGGACAGAGTAGTTTCAAATCTTTATGCTAAACTAGTCTAAAAGGCTGACATATCTTAATGGCAGCAGCTTAAACCTCCTCCCTTATTTGTGTTTGTGCAAACTGTGACTGTGTTGGGTAACTCACAGGTGTTAATGTATGGCACTCTGTGGCTTACATGTATACCTAATGAACATAGAAATAAGACTTTAAATTGATTATGACTCAAGGTAGATCATGCTTTCACACCAACTGTCCTGGTTCATCACAGACCCGCTTTCTCTATCTTCCGAATTTTCTTTGTCATAAAGCATTGTCACATGGGAACACTGGAGATTTCCAGGAAAAAGTATGAATAATTTGGTCTGTTAGGTCTGTTTTTTTTCAGCAGTTGCTGTTTACATAAGTACACAGCAGAAGGCTTTCTGCTTTCTACTGGAAGTATGAAGGTGGGGGTGTGGGGGGGAACGGCTATCTAAAGCAAGAGGCATGTGATGCAGAAATTACTCTGTGGAAATTGCTGGAAATTGTATTTGGCAACAGTAATGGTAAGCAATTGGAAAGCGGCATAGAGGTCAGAAGTATGAATAAACTCTCACTAGCACACACATCATTTCTTGCACAGCTGCAGAAAATACTCTGGAATATTTACTGACACGTGCATACATCTTCTAACCCACTTATACTTATATTCTAGCGGTTTTACAAGGCTGCTGGGTGGGAAATCTCTGCAAGAAGTCTGGCGTACCCCAACAACACCTCCAGTGTATGTGTGAAAACTGACAAATACAACAATCAGAAATACAATGAGTGATAGTATTTACGTAATTTAAGTATTCAAAACAAGCTTTGGAAAATGGAGAAAATAAAATATTTGCCAGTTGACAAAGTGCATGAAGTTCAAGTTCACAATTGACTGAACCTCTTGTTCTGTCCCCTCAAATGGGCTTATCAATCATTCCCAGACGAGTCAATCAAGCTGTACATGTTCCCATTCCTACCTCTATTTTGAGGAAGTATATCTTGTATATGATGGAATTATTTTCAAGTGGCCACCATCACAGTTTTCAGGATTGAAAGTAACTAGGTATGATATCTAAGTAACAAATGGGAAAAACTTAATAATTCATGGTTGATGCAAATATTTTGAAATCAAATTAAACAAGAACAATAAAGCTCTGGGCTACAAAAACAAAGAATTCAATGAGAGAAAATTACTTTGACTCAAATCCACAGCTTTTTAATTTATTCCAAATAAGAAAAATATACATTACACTTCACATACACACATAGAAATTCAATAACACCAGTTCCAGTTCTCCTGTGTAGCTCCCCTTAAAACAGATTACAGTGTGATGTATTTTAAGGCACGTTGGCTGGTATCAACAAAACAAGTTGAGCAAATTAGTTTACATAAAATTCTGCATATCTTAGTTCAATGAAGCAAGGAACAAATAGTTTTGGAAACAGCGGGAAAAAGATGATCATTCAAGCTTAGCCAGTCGCTCAGTCACAGCAGCAAACTCAAAACCTATATGCAGAAATGGCAGCAACAGGTAATCTTATGCAGAGTCTGGGGTATTTGTGGGGAAACGGGATGAAAGTCAAGATTACGCCTTCCTTTACTGTTGACACACATACATTTGCATATATCATGAAAACCTCCATCTGTGTGAAATTAGTCTTACAAATAGATAGTCACTTCCAGCCACTTTATTGTTATCTGAGTGTGTTCAAAATGACCAAGATGATTAGTCGTGCAATCGGTTTTAATTAGTTCATTATTAATTTCCCTCTAGGTGCGTTATCAAGTGATAAATCATACCGAGCAGTTACTAAATAGTACCTCATTACATCATCATAATGAAAAGCTGCTGAGCTTCCTTAATTGGAGAAATTGCTTCCTGGTTTTCTTTCTAACGATGAATCTGATGGAGATTTAACTTTCCTGTTTTGCTTAGTTCTATCTTCACACACAAACATTGTCCATTTCGCCCAGAGGCTTAGTAATCAGAGGACAACTAAAGTATTCTCAGGATGTCTCTAGGGTATGATAAAAAAAATCATCATCTGCTATATCCTACCATCCTTGGTTTGTAGTTTGCCGAGAACATTTCATTAATGATTAATTCATTATTAGACTGTCCCTGACTCACTCCTTGCAGGGTAACGCATTGTTTGTACTGCAAAGTGTTGCCACTGGCATCCAATGCTCATAACCCTTTCCTTGATTTCTTTCCAGATTGTGAGCCAGGCCATTTAGGCAGGATGTCAGCTAACAACTGCTCTTTTGATCTAATGGCTGAAAAAGAGGAATGGCTTTGTCCACCAGGACAGAAGTGTGTCAATGTGACCTCTGGGATGAACAGCAGTCACATTGATCTGGACGATGCATGTCTGACAGAGGAAGGGTATCTGGAAAAATATCTGGGTCCTCGTCGATCGTCTGTGTTCCTGCCCGTCTGCTTCACCTATTTGGTTATCTTCTTGGTTGGTGTCATGGGGAATGTGCTGACGTGCACTGTCATTGCACGCAACAAGGTCATGTGGACGCCAACAAACTACTACTTGTTCAGCTTGGCGGTATCTGACCTTCTGGTGCTACTTCTTGGCATGCCATTAGAGTTGTATGAGCTGTGGCAAAACTACCCCTTTCTCCTGGGAAAGGGGGGCTGCTACTTTAAAACCTTCTTATTTGAGACGGTGTGCTTGGCGTCCATCCTCAACGTGACTGCACTGAGCATTGAACGATACATCGCTGTGGTGCACCCACTGCGAGCAAAGTATGTTGTGACGCGCACCCATGCCAAGCGGGTCATCCTCACGGTGTGGGGTGTGTCGGTGTTGTGCGCTGTGCCTAACACAAGTCTGCATGGGATCATCATCCTTCACATTCGCGCCACTGGCCCCGCTGGGAGCGTAAATGTGGAGATTCCTGACTCAGCCATCTGTACACTGGTGAAACCACGATGGATGTACAACCTGACCATCCAGCTGACCACCTTCCTATTTTTTATCCTGCCCATGCTCACGATCAGCATTCTCTACATGCTCATCGGGCTGCAGCTGAAGCGAGAGAAGATGCGACAGGCAATGGAGGCCAAGTCTAGTTTCGGACAGGAGAGCTTCTGTAACATCCGCACACAGCAGCAGAAGGCACGACGCCGGCAGGTCACAAAAATGTTGTGTGAGTATGATGATCTGTTAAAATGAATAGATAGATAGATAGATAGATAGATAGATAGATAGATAGATAGATAGATAGATAGATAGATAGATAGATAGATAGATAGATAGATAGATGAACATCTTTAATTTTGTATAAGCCTAAACTCAGGCACTATTCTTTAACACATCTTTACATAAGTGGAATGAAATGAAATTACTGCAGAATTGAGTTACAGTATAATTAGACTCCCTCCTGAACGGCTTTCTTTTTCAACAAATACATAACCTTCGCAGTCTTCTTTCACCCAGATGCTACTTTATGTACCTTATATAAATAGTTTAAGTATAGTGCTATACATACAGTTGTTACCGAACTGCCTCAGTCAGGTGTGACGACCTTCTGTTTATGTTTTTGTCATATTCCAAGCTTTCTTTTTTCAGTCTTACTATACGGTCGTTTAAGAATTGATAATATGAAACAGGAAAAAGCAACAAATCCTTAAATTGAAGAAGCACTCGTCAGAATCTTGCACATTGCTAGATAAATGGACTTATTGAAAGATCAAAATCAGCATAATCTTCAGGGAACTATTTATTTTTGGGGGGGCAGATCTGGACAGCACAAGATTTAGACACAGGTTTTCTGCCATTTAAAAGATCAGCATATTCCTGGAGGATTTTCATCAATATGGCTTAAAGGCTGGAGGCCTGAAGGTCAGAAAAACACAGAGAAAGGATAGTAATGTCTCATCAGTCAGGAAAACTCACTGACTACTGTTGATCATAGCACCAGAATCAAAATTTTGCTTCAGCTGTTAATGCAATAAGAAAAGCTTTACAGACACACACATACACACACACTGCATGATGCAGTAGATCAATGTTCTTCTTTTATTATTTTTCATTTTATTTCAATCTTATTTCATTTCACGTTTAATAAGTTTTCCAGTGTTCTGGACCAAGTAAGATAATGTTTGCTGTGAAGTAACGACTCATAAATATATTGTAATCATCATTATACACTGTAATAGCACATATAATGAATCATAATATTACATGTTACATATTCCTGTATTATCTAGGTGATATGTCACAGCAATCTATTTAGTTGCATTTGTTTTTATTAGTTGCATGAAGGATTCATAATTATTGAACGTTTCTCCAGAGGTGATATTTACAAACACTGTACAATATGCTGTGAGTCATACATTGCATCACATATCATTTAGAAAACCTTCCACAGAATCGTGGTGTGAAAGTGTGGACACAGCAGCAATCAAAAGTTCAAAGTTTATGCTGAAATATGTCAGTTTCAGTGGTCACAATGAGAGGGTTTGTTTGAAAAGCTGAAATTAACTCCTCGACATATGATATGAGCCCCTCCCCCCTTTGAAATTCAACACGAGTTTGTGCTGTTGTCCAATGGCAAGCTCTTTTGACACTGCTGACCTTTGAAGAGACAGTTAAAAACAGTGTGCATTTTGTAGAACCAATCAAAACTACTTCATATCCTCAGTCATTTTCCAGAAAGGAGCAATGTTTTATAAACAGAACGGGGGCAGATAATAGAGATGTATCATTTTTATCAATCAAAGTTGATGTACACTGATAAATAAATGCTCAACTTTGATAGCTGAGAAGTTAAGAATTTCCTTTTATGACAGAAAAGGTATAATACAATTTAGTTTGCAAAATAAATCAATAAAGAGGTTGATTATGGAATTGCTTTGCTCCGTGTGTTAGCAAACTGTAAATGGAAAATATGGGCTTTGGGAAATGAATAGGGATGTTAACACAATTGAAAACACGTGGGAATGAAAACAGAAATAGCAATGTCTTTTCCCATTCTGTACATTAATTATGACACCTTACTATTGATTTTTTTTTATTGAGTAACTTTTATATTTTGGTATTCATTTCAGCTCATGGCAGTTTCAGTCCAACATCGCCTCATATGCATAAATTCTATTTAGGTAAATAAAGAATATATGCATAGGGCTGATATGTTAATCCTAAATGGTTCATTTTCAACTAATCTACAGTTGAAGAATTTTACAGAATTTAAAAACAGTGATTTTTGCTTATTTTATCATTCAAAAATAATTGCCACTACTATTTTACAAAGCAAAATTACCATTTAAACTGATCGTCCTAACTACAGGCCCAAACTAGGTTTATTTGTCCTCTCCCAGATTGGTATATTTGGCCTAGTACGGTTCTTTCATTTAATCTTAAACGGTTATCCTTTTTTATCTTTTCTCCCTTTCTTTTTCGTCAAAGCAGCAAGCTCAAATGGCTAGTGTTGGAGCTGTCAGTTCCTCTGTCATTTTATGGACATTCTTGAGTTTTCCTTTAATTATTTTCATGTATTTGTGGATTCTCTGTTTGCACACAGCAAAACGGTGCAACTATTGTGCAGAAAAGTTATGTCGCTTTTCAATTGGGATGTTTTCACGTCATGATGGTGGTTTAATCCTTCTGTCGAGCTTGTTTATAAGAGCCTGTCTGATGTCAGGGGACTGTTGAGGAGGAGCACTGGGACCTACACAGCTGGTATTAAGTATAAATTTAAAAGGCGTACTTCCCAGTTACAAATGTCTTTTTCCCTGATGCGTAGGATTAAATCAAAGGCTGAGTGTTGAGGATAAACAATGACATACTGCCTGAATGACACATCCCCTCCAAAGAGACAATTTAATTGAGAGCAGACAGAGCTTGCTGGCAACGTTAATCGCTGTGTTGCTATTGAGGTCCTCAGCACAGCATCACAGGTGTCTTTGTCTTTTGCTTTTTTTTTCAGTTGCTTTGGTGGTGGTGTTTGGGATCTGCTGGGCCCCGTTTCACACTGACCGCCTCATGTGGAGTTTCATCAGTGACTGGACTGACAGCCACCGGGAAATCTTTGAGTACGTGCACATCATCTCCGGAGTATTTTTCTACCTCAGCTCAGCAGTCAACCCGATCCTTTACAACCTCATGTCCACGCGCTTCAGGGAAATGTTCAAGGAGGTCATGTGCCATCGGCAGCATCACATCACTCCGAGAAAACACTCGCTCAGTGTCACCCGAGTGACACTTCGCAGCACACTGAGCGACGCACCCGTCAGCAATGGAGCCGCTATCGTTGAAGCTGATGCGGAGGATGGAGAAATGAAAATGAAGGATGAGACCACTTTTTCACGTTGAAAAAAAAAAAGGTTTTGTGAGTGAGACATATTGTTGGCAGAAAGACATTCTGTTTTAAAAGACTGGCTGGTTCTAGGCCACTGCACCCATCACCTGTCATCAGCCGTCAGTTTTTAACATGTATTTGAGCAAAATGTTGTTTAAGTGGAAAAACTGTCAAGAAAAAAACAGCTAAAGCTGTTGGACCGCATGTGTAATCATTCCACATCTGAAAACTTAAACTTAACTGTTAACTCAGCAGACACATTTTATATGAACTCTACAGTTTTATAAACACACATGTGAAGGCGCACGGTTAAACACACAAAAGTTTAAGATGTGAACCTTGAATGTTCTCCAGAATGTCTGCAAAAAGAGAATATGTCTTACATAATGACATAATGACAGTTTAATGCATAAAATAACACAGCCTCGCCTTCCCACCTGAAAAAATAATAATTTTATGTTGTATTTTTAGTCTTTTTTGGTAAAAACGATATTTACGGATGTCACTGAGAATAATTGTTGATGTAAAAACCAAATGTTTCATTTCAACAATCGTACATTTCAAAGGCAAACTGCACTGTCTGAGCAAATATTTAACTGTGTCAAATTAGTGGTTCATTATGTAATAAGATAGTGCTGTTTGTGTGTTTGTGCACTGCTAATGATATGCTGTTTTTTGTCTATTTCTGCTGTAGTTTAATGTTTGCTTTAGTTTAACGGTTTAGATGTGTTCTATATTTGGTGATGTTAGTCAAAACTATGAAAACGTGATGATTTTAACGAGAACAATTATTGTGTGGATCTGTTTGGTCGAGCTGTTGAACTGTTGAACTACAAGTCTTATATGATGTTGTATTTCTGACAACTGTTTATAAAGTTGCCTGAAGAAAAATTAAAAAACATTGTTTGAATCCTGTTTTATATGGCAAAGCGTGACTCATAAGTACCGAGGCTAATACAAACAAAAACTATTATTTAGAAAAACTGTACACCACTGTCTATTTACTTTTTAGTTTGGATCAAACTGGTCCTCAGGCGGCATATAATGGCTTTATATATCTTCTCTTTTGGAGTGCATTTTGACCAATACCATCATGAGTGGGTGATGTTGGTCACAAGGCACTCTGGTACAAGTGCAATTTTTCAAAAGCCTCTTTGATGTGATTAAAAAAGCATTGAGGTTCTATCCCTTTGTCCATGAAAATCAAATTTGAGAGGGGTTCCTGGCTGTTGAGGTTTGGCTGAAAATATAAAGCTGTGGCCAAGGTCACCTTATGAGATAAAGCTTGCATGACAATACGAGTGCTCGTGTGATTTTCAAACTAAACAGGTGCTTAATTCTATACAAATGGCCTCCTCAGAGTGGACCAGGAAATGCTTTAAACTTTCATTTGTGAGTGTAGCAGTTGTCACAAACATCCTTTTTTCATCAGTTAAGCCGGTAAAAAGTCCCACAATATCTATTCGAAGAAGTGCAAGTGAAAAAAGGACAAAAAAGGACAACACATTCATCAAAAAGACAGCAGTAACATTTGGGGCGATAAGATCAACTGTCGGGTACAGTTGCAGAAAAAAGAACTCACTGGAAGCTCAGCAACATAAAAAGCCTGGATGTTATGGAAAAGAACAGTGGTAGAGAACTGCAGGAAAACTCCTTCACAACATCTAGCCAAGTGAAGGGTTCTCTCAAGGAAATAGGCATGTTATTTTCCAAGTCAACCATAAAGAAAAGAGCCCATGAGATCAATTACAGTGAATCTACCACAAGTTGTTCTCAAGGAAAGAATGGATAGATTATGTCTCCTGCTTCAAACTGTGAAATCATTTTTCAATTGATTTACAATATGACATGTATAACGTAATGATATAGATGCAATAGTGCAGAGGGGACAACCTTCAATGAAGAACTTAGTATTTTTACAGGGCGGTTTTAGTAGTTTTGCTTCAGTAAATTCTCGGAATACTTCTTCCACGACTGAGAAATTTAGACCGAAAATAATAAGACTGATCTGACTATCAAACTCACAGTCTGCTGACCCTATCTCAGAGTTACTTTAGAACAAGAAGACAACACCTAAATACACAAAAAATGTAGTAGCTATTGGTATTTTGAATAATGCAACTATACTATAAATCAGAATATGTGAGACGTAGCAAATTATATACTTATGATAGAAGTATATATAAGCAAATATGATATACTTGTTCCTGTGAAAAGTTTCTCATCAAAATCTCTCATCAAAATGTCACAAGCTTCACCTTCTGTTCAGCTCGAATATGATCTACCGAAGTTGGTTTTGTTGAAGACATTAACAGTACAAATAGATTTTGTACTGTTTAAAAAAAAGAGCCATATGGACAACCTAGATTAAAATGTTGGAAATGGCTGTCTAATGAGGCTAAACCTTATTTTTGTGGACAACTGTTTGCCAAAGCAATGATGGAGAAAATCAGAGCAAAGAGGTTGAGAGGCTGATGATAGGTTTCTCTGCTGAAGCACACATTCCAAGTTCTTCTGTCACTTGGGTGCAAAGCAAGGGGATGCACGCTGAACTCGAAAATCAAGACCTGCAGCACTGTCCGAGGTTCTTTTGTTGTCATGGTCACAGCTTCATCCAAGGCACTTCCCCGCCCTGTCCATTAAGTTTGATTGCAGAAGCAGTTCCTGATCAGTGCTTGTCTGCCATCAGCTGAGGCTCACCATCCACGTCCATAAATACCTTGCAGCACACCTCCCCGTGCCTTCTGCTACAGACGGCTCCTTCGGTCATGATCAGGCCTGCACCTCGCTTACATACATTCATGTTTATTAACCCTGCTGTCCTCACTGCTACAGATTCACAAATACCATGCAGTGCAACCAGTTGCTTTTTATTTCAGGACTTACAGTGCATGATCCTCTGCTTTTCTTTGCCAATCAGTCCACTTTGACTCTGAGTCTGCTTTAGGGTTTTGGACCACCAACTGTGAAATTTGTGACTGTGACATCGGAAATGCAGACCTCTAATATTCAGAATTTGGACTTCATGAGCCTGCATAACTGAATTTGTTCACTAAGGAGGGAACACCTGCAAAAATCTCATGTATATACCATGTGGCTACAATGGTTTAGTGCAACCATATTTGGTTGTCTGGTTTAGTAGCTGCTGTTTCAGGCTGCTACTATGGTTGTGGGAGTAAAGTGTCATTGTTCATAGCTGAACTACATTTAATCACAGCCCAGACATTACCCAAAATTAGAGTAATGGGAATATTAATTAATCCTATAAAGAAGGCTTACTGAGGTGAATCAGAATATTGGCTTCTCAAAATTAAAATCATTCAAACAGAACTAAACACTTACTGAATTTAAATGTGCAGATTGAGTTCTTGCTGGCCATGATAAAATGCACAATGACATTTTTGAAGTGTTTAGTCTAAATACATCAGCCCAAGGCTGTGCCGGATGGTGATTGAGATCATTACTTTGTAATTCAATACACTGAGTTACCAACAATAAAATGTAAAACATCTTGTCCAAGCTTAGTGGAACATATCCCTTTTATGCCAAAATTTAGTATCAAGGACACATAATAAAAAAGGTGTGGATGAGTCTATACAAAGCCAATGACTCACCTTAATAAATGGAGAGATTAGAGCAAAAGAGGGTTTCAGGGAAGAAACTAAACTGAAGTTTTTCCTCTCAAAAGCTGCATATGAACATATTTGAAGACCTTGACAAATCTACTAAAGTGAGTGGCAGATTCAACTCTTATCAGGAGGCAGGTTCGAATACAGAACACACATGTGAAATGATGAGCTGTGAGCACATCTTGACAGCCTTGGCACAATTTGGCCTGAAACCATTCTGATTAAGCCAAACTAGATCATAGTTTCAGCTTTGGCCTCAGGCTGGGTCGGCACAGGCACACTGCAGTCAGGTTGCTGTATTTGTTGCTGTATTCCTTGGTTCTTTAAGGGAAAAACGGACTGCAAAACCACTAATATCCACAACTGTGGATACACATCTGCTGACAAAATCTGGGGCTCTGAGCAACAAAATCCATTGATCCTTAGCAACAGCATCGGTGATTCCCATTCCTTCCTTAGAGATGTACGGTGAAGTCGACAGAGATTTTCTCATTTTAGGCTGAAGTTGCAGATATTGGGTCAGGAGGAGAGAGACTAGTCTGATTCTTCATATTGATTTCATTACCAATTATCACATTTCTGTAAGGCATAGTTTCCAGATTTCATGCGAGCATTTTATCCTGTTCATGTGTGCCTTGATTTCTGAGATACGCCATGACTAGTTGACTGTCTGCCCTGGTGCCACCAGTTATATCGATGTGTTGCATGCTGGGGTTGGAGCGCCATCTTGTAAGGAGCATTCTCCCTTTACCTCCGCCTGCTATCAGTGTTGCTAGGTTACTGCTTATCTGCCTAAAACGTAGATCAGAATCTGATAGAGAAGGGAAGAAAGTAGAGAAATGTACCACACCATAAGAAATTGAAAAGCTCCTCCAAGGAGCAAGAGAAACAACATAGATCCATTCACTTGGCTGCATTCCTGACCTTGACATACAGCTTCTGCTCAGATTTTTGCACACTGGGATTAATAGTGGTGGGATTTTATTTAACAAGACTAATACTCCATTAAATTACTTTTACCATCCCTGTAAACAGTAATTACACTTAAACGTAATTAATGTGCAAAGCCAATTAATGATTATAAACGAGTAAAGCTCATTTTTAATTATTTTACTCTGTGCACTAGAGATTTGCTCACCTTCAAGCTCCTGTGAGAATGCCCCTCTTAAACAGCACTAGTACTCAACATTTATTGGTGAAAACATGTCTTCTACTCATAAATGTAACTTAGGATAAAACAGCACCTGCCTGCCCTCTGACAGAAATGGTGGAACAAACAAGACATTTTCATGACAGACGTATCGATCTTGAAAGCTCAGTGTCTAATTTCTTGTCTGCACTTGATAAAATAATGAAGGCACTTCAACAAAGGCTGCAATTTTGTGCGACGGCCTAAAAAGCTGGTTAAGACCTGAAATGACACCTTTTAAATGTGTGAGACTTCACCTTGCTGTCAGTCAAAATGTTTGTCCCTAAATATGAAAGTTGGCATGAGGTTGACATGAATAAGCTTCACCTTGCTGTCAGTCAAAATGTTTGTCCCTAAATATGAAAGTTGGCATGAGGTTGACATGAATAAGCCACTCACACAATGCATCTTGAAGATCAAAGGAATCACTCCAGTAGTCTTTTTAACCTTTCACGGTCCACTTGATGTGAATATTGTCTGCCTTGGTGCTCTGCACCACTTTTTCTTGCTTTAGTGCTCCCAGAGAATGAGGCAACTTCTTGCTGTAGAGTAGCCTAAAGAAGAAATTGTTTGTGAGTTAATCGTGTGTTTGAAAATTCCATTCCATACTTCCATGGTTGCATAATTCCATGATGCCATAGATTTTCTTTAAAGACTGACTGCTGTTTTTGTTGTTGTTTGTTTGTTCAGCCACTCAACATTGACCAATAAGTCATTCAAGTATAAAAAATGCATCAGACTGATGAGGCAATGTCATGTCGTGGCTTGATAAATCACTTCAACTATGTGTCGTTTTGCAGGGAATACATAAAGAAAAGAGGGGTGGTTCAAGACTTTCGCAAAGTATTGATTATCACATCCCAACATCAATATAACTGTTGGTACCAGGCCAGACAGTCAACTAGTCATTTTTACCATAGATAACAAGATGTTCAACATTTAAAAAACACAAGGTGTTATATGACATCTGTGACATATTCTTTTGTTTCTGGATAAAAACATAAGACCAAACTGGACAAGGTGTGTTAAATTGTTTAGAGCAGCAAAAGGTGAGAGGCCTGGTTATTAAATACATCAGAAATCATTTTTTTGCTAAATGAATGAGACTTATACTGTTGGACAGACAGTAGAGTCCCATTCTGAAACACTCCTATGGTGACATTAAATATAGCATGCTTGCCTGTCTGTTCCACCAAAACAAGCTCCTACTCAACAACATGTTCCATGGGCATCCTCTCTGAATCTCTGACTTATGCAGGATAGGCATTCATGTGTTTCAGGCTTCAGCTCTCATGCTTTTCATTCTCTTTCAATGGAGCTGATGTCTTGCAATGCACAAACGATTTTGGAGTGGGCTGCGTCTCATTGTCAGCACAGCTTGCAGCACAAAGTTGACAGTAGTTTGTCTGATCTCGTCAGTGATTGTTGCTATAATTACAGACGCCAAACCTACTGACCATCGAGAATTCGGGCATTACATTGGTGTGAATCCCGCTTTAGCTCTGTCCATGTTTAAGGATAAATATTTTGAAGGGTGAAGAGTAGAGCACAAAGGATAATGAATGCACAACTTTGAATCCATCAGTGAACTATTAATGCAGCCTCACACCCTTCACGTAAACATGTCTGAAGGGGTGTAGCTAATGTGCTCTGGTTTCCAACCCAAAGGCATATGTGTCAAAAGTCATGCATTCTAGCTCAATTAGTGATTCCAATTACATTTTGATGTGAGTGAAATTGGATAGTTGTCTATCTCCCAGTACAGGCGACCTGTTCCGTGCAAACTACCGCCTTTGTGCAGGACCCAGAACAGCATACTCAGAAAAGGATGAAACAGGTACGGGTGGATAAATTAATTAATTCAATAAGCTTACCCTAACATATTTTTTATCAAGGGCACAAGTCCTCAGCACAGTCAGCTCAGTTATTCTCGTCTGTGTAAATGCCACTTCAAAGCTTGAACCTCCCCTGAAATCAGTCTCAAACTATCTGTTGAACAAGCCAACAGCTAAAATATTGGGAATCATAATCACATCTTTGTCAGCCTGATCTCAGAGAATAGAATTTATTTGATTTGTCTGGGGCCAGCTGCTGATGTTGCATATTATTATTTCACAGATCCCTTAAAGTTTGGCACTATTTTTTGTGAGATCAAGCTGTCCTGAGAAGGCACTTTTGGCATAGTGACTACAACTAAAAGTAACAAAGGCCTAAAAAAGCATCATGAGGTGTCAATCATGCTATCAAATCCCTCTGTCTTTGTTGAAGCACTTACAATTTTCACCACTATGCCCTGTGGACTCCGTTTGTGGACATTGGTTCGTCTTTATACTAATCTACACTCGATTTGTGTCCACCGAAACAGAACTACTGATTGCTTTTTCATCTCCCTTCCGTGTTGCTACTGTGTGCCACACTATCTTTTTTCACCTGGGTGTATTTCATGTCATCTCCAATATGTTTTTTTGTTGTTGTTTTTTTTTACTATGTTAAAGCAAGAACAAAAGAACAACCAGGAACCAGTGATGAGCTTTCTCACCATGCAAATAAACAGCTTATTTCACACACCATCAACTGTGGCAGGCAATAATCAGGGCATCACCAGTGAGTCTGCAAAATTACATTAACATCTAAACTTTGTCACCTAAACAACATTAAGCATGCAGACAGGGCCACATTTTGGACTGGTCTGAGACAAATTAATAATTGTGTATTGTCAATTCAGGCGGAAGAACGGCCCAGCAAGCACTAGCTTTGAATTCAATGTTGCATGTAGTTATAACCCTCAATTAGCAATAAATATGTTCAGCCAAACTGAGGCCACCTTTTGGCAAAGAAGTTTAGTCCGTATTACTGGATTTATTTGTCACATAAACAGCAGTCAATATGCAAGATGCACTGCTGGAATCTGTCAATCATGCTAAAACCTCAAAGAAAAACAATATTTTAGTGATGATTTTTGGTTGAAAATTGCTTAATTAGTGGTCTGAATTTATTTTCAGTCACAAAAAATGCAGTTATAACATCAGCGGGGCAAAAACACACTAACACCTTGTTCAGTTATGAGCTGACAGGGACCATAATGGCAAATATGAAGACATTTTTTCTGAATCATATTTTTCAGGTGAATGATAAGTGATGGACACGTGACGTAATTCCAAAGCATTTTATGACGTGGATCATATTCATGTGTTTGAGGTTTTTCAAAATAAGTTTTGAAAGTCACACATAATTGTATATCTGGTAAATACAATAGTAGATACAACTGCTGCAGTGCAAGTTGGCAAAAGCAAAACAAAGTCTAACTCAGTCTCAAAGCAAACTGCTTTATCAGATGTTTAAAAACCAGACGTGCAGCAGTTTAAAACGACCCAGGAGGACTTGAGGTAATGAAACATTACCATTACAGTGGCTGTACAATGTGAGGACTGCCATGCCGGGAATTTGCTCAGTTTTTGGTTTGTGTGTCAAGTGCAGATTGTCAATTGTGAAAACAATGATATTTGAGGAGCAATTTTTAGTGTAAAGCCTCTAAGTAATGGAAACTCATACACTTGAGATAAGAAAGATTGCACCTAATTTTGCAGTCAGCAGCAACACAAGCCTTTCCATCATAGGTCTGCATCACATCATGAATAAAGGGAACCAACACTGTAATTCTGTTGTACCCACGAATGATGTGGCCTGACAGTGTGTGATAATGGGATGTGTGACCATGTTTAACTGATGCTAATAATGGGTGAAATGTGACAGTGAATTATAAATGTATCCTTTCCCACAGGCTCCTATGAGTTGAGCCTTATGCTGAAATGCATTTATCTACTCTCAGCAATCAGTGTGTCATGATATGCAAATATGTTTGAATTTAAAGAAATCATTAGGCTTAAATATACCATTTTATTGTTGAAAAGGAAAGGTTAACTAGAAGAACAACTGGAGAACAAACAGAGAACAAACTAACTGTAACCGATTATGTCTATAATTACACTAACAACTTTGAGCCTGGAAATTATGCTACTGCTCATCTGACTGCAAATCATACAGTCCAGTAATTAGAGCGAGTTTAATTTTCATGGCAGAAGAAAGAAAATGAGCCATCCATGTGGACATTGTGAACCGTTTTAAATGCTGCATTCTGGTGTGCATAAAAATAAGTGTCAAGTCTCAGTTGCTCCGATTGATATTTTAAGTTTCCTCCGTGTGTGGATCCACACGTCTGTCTTTTCAATATCCCGTTTTATTTGTTGACTAAAATCTTGGTGTGCAATAAAACAAATAAAATGAGACAAGCTCTTAGCTGAGTTGATAAAAATATTATGAGCTATTTTAAGTTTAGACGCAATAAAAGTCATTTCCACCTGCTGCATTTTAGAAAATCACAATGCCTTAGAAAATCATTACTATGGAGAGCATACAAGCTTATTCGATCATAATGTGCAAATTGCATGATGAGAGGAATTTCAATGAGAGGAGGGAACAACATTCCTATTGTTGTTACCTTTTCTCTATCATTCTTGCCTCAGATGAAATCTGGCCACTTTCCTGCATCTGTGAGGGCTCCTCACCCCCCATACGTATATGGGGGGGTTTATGTATACAAACGGATTTAAGGGAAAAAGAAGCCTCATCTATTTTGTGGGTTTTATAAAAAAATTAAATGAAAAGCATCTGAAAGGAACTGATGCAGGGCTGGAATTATGTTTGTTGTGTGCTACATTAGCACAAGGGTTTAGATGAGACAAAGACATTCATTTTTTAAAACTATTTTGTAATTGAACTGAAATAAAAAAAAAATTAAAAAATACATATAACCATACATCAACAAATTTGTTTGCAGCCAAAGCAGCTCTGGGTTATGTTCTTACGGGCAGGTATTCAGGTACATCTGTTGGCTTTACAGCAGAAAAGCAGCAGGTGTCGGGAGATGGTTTCCTCTGAAAAATCAACAGACCGGCTTAATCTCTGCACATGCTTCTGGGAATAGACAAAGCACATTTTTGGATCTTAAGTGGACGTTTTAAATATCACATGATGACATCAACAGAGAGGAAAGCCGAGGTGTCAGCGTAATTTTTAAACAGTAGTAAACAACTAACAAACAAACTTGGTTTAAAACGTTAATGATGTTTTATATTTAATTAGAGTAAATACATGTCAGATGTGGCAGCATTTTCCACCAGTAGGGTAACATTTTCATTATAGTACAAAGTCCATTCATCCATCCATTTCCTATACCGCTGAATCCGTCGATCGGGTCGCGGGGGGGCTGGAGCCTATCCCAGCAGTCACAGTACAAAATATTGTACATATTTTTAACCTAAGTTTATTCAGTATTTGAATATCTGGCTTGATGAGAGACCCACTAAAGAAGGTCTGAAATAAGTTTCCTCTGCTTTTTATTTGCATGTTTTGATGCCCTCTAATTTGTGGTTGACAATAATACATAAAGCAGGGAATAATATGGAATATTTCCCGTTCTAAAAGGATCAGGCTGCCAAAAAAGTTCTCTCCAACCTCCAACTTCCTCTTCTGTCCCTCCAAGTCCTCACGTTTGTTCACTGCCACTGAAGACTTAAATTTTTAACAACTGTTCAAAGGTAAGGATTCATTAAAAAAAAAAAAAATAAATAATTTGGTAAAACAGTGTGGCTCTGGTGTTTTTGAAAAATAAATTCATGCAGGAATGAATAAAGTATTTGTTAGGGACTATCAGCTGTGGATTTGGTGCGCTCCTATAGCATGTACATGGGACTGAATTTAAATATTAGATGGCAGTGCCCCTGTTCCTTAGAATAAGAAAATACATCAGTGCTTTCACAAAGAAATGACCTCTATCAGATTCTAGCTTAGTGTAAGTTGGTTTTGGTATTACCGCTGAGAAAATTAGATTGAAATGCACACCTCACACATAGGCAGGTAAGTCCATGGGGATTTTCTGACAAGAAGAAAAATATAGAAAATCAGCAGCCTCGTCTTTTATATAGATTTTTTGTCAACAGCTCTGGATTCTCTTATTTAAATTAGGAAAATGTGCTGAAAGGAAAGTCTCTTGTTTGATTACAACAATTTGTATTTAGAGAAATTCCACAACTCATTTGAGATTGTCAGTGATAACCCAGGTGTTGGTCTTAACCTTGTGAAAAGGAGTGTTTTTGTAAAAAGCAATAACTGTAAATTTAGCTAATATAATAAAAAAAATCCACATTGAGTGAAGCGATGTATGGATTTAGTTTTCTCTTCTGCAAATCAAATCAGTCACAGTATCCTCCAGGTGCATCTCTTGTCTCACACACATAATATTACTTCTAAAGCAGCAGAGATGAGGAAGACGAGACCAAGATATAATAGATGGTATGCAGGCAGTGCTGTGATTGCCGTGAATGCCCCTGAGTGTCAAACACCCAGCTGTCAGCATCTGTAATCGTGCATTCACAAGGAAAAACAGCACTGAAACTTCTACTTAAATTATAAATACTGCACAAACAGTTTTGAAAGAATATAGGCACTAAAAATATATTCAACAGAAACAATGTAAGGCAATGTGTTTTATGAGGTTTCCTGACAGTTACAAAGCTTGCTGTTTTATATCTTTGTATTCTAATGACTAACGTTTTTGTCTTCTGGCTCACAGACATCAAGAAGTCTTTCTGAATTTCTCCAGGTTCTGCATAAAACATATCTTGATCACTGTGAAAAGAGAGAAATCAACCCGGCGCTCAGGTGTATCACGAACAGTCCAAAGTGGTGCTCTTGGGGTAGGGAAATCCACGATATGAAAAGAAATAAGTCCCAGGCACTCAAAAGTAGAAAAGGAAGAAGGTATAAATAAAAAGCCTTTAATGACTTTGGCTAATCATAATAAAATACCAACATGTTTCAACCACCACCGTGGTCTTCATCAGGGCAAAGCAGAAGTCACAGACTGAACAACGGTAAAGACAATTAAACCCCACACCTGGATCAGGTGTATAATTAGTGTGCCACCAATAACAATTGGAAGAGTAAGGCGCACCTGTCATAGAGGAGGGAGGGAGGGAGGGGGAGGGGGAGGGGGGGGGGGGGGGGCATAGATCACAATACAATAATTGTTGTATAAGTACCAGCATGACAAAAACAATAAACTCTTTAGATATACAAAATAGCAAATGGGCAGATAACATCAGAAAAACCTACAGACAAAATATCATAAAAAACATTTAAACTCGATATCTTCATTAAGGCCTGGATACCTAAGCGCATCTAACTGGTGGATCCAAAACGTCTCACGTTGGTTGAGCCTGCGGATCCGGTCGCCGCCTCTATCTAAGGGCCTGATGTGCTCCAAAGCCTCAATTATTAGCAAGGAGTCGTTCTTATTGTGCGCTTGTAGGAAATGTTGGGCCATCTGGTAGTCAGCATTAACAGTGCGTATCGCATATTTATGCTCAGCAAGTCGATCACGTAGGCGTCTTTTGGTGCGTCCTACATAGAACACACCTGGGCACGGACAGGACAGACGATAAATAACAAACGTGGTGTTACAATTTATAAAATCTTTTATTCTATATTCCTTATTGGTTTTAAAATCAGTAAATGCTTTTGAAGGAATAAGATGAGCACAATGAGGGCAATTATAACAACGGTAGACTCCCAACGGTCTCTTGAGCCAACTCTCCTTTTTAACAGGAGGAAGATGGGTGTGTACGAGTCTGTCGCGCAGTGTCGGAGCTCTTTTGTAAGAGACTAACGGGGGTTCAGGAAAGATCTGTTGCAGATCAGGGTCCGAGTTAATAATGGCCCAATTATTCCTGATGATCCGTGTAACCTGTTTGGCCTCTGAGCTGTATTGTGTAACAAAAAAGGGTCGAGATAGTTTATTTCTATTAAGGCTCTTTTTAATCAGAGTGTCTGAGCGCTTCAGAGCCTGCGCTCTTAACCGGGCTTGCGCCACCGTATCAGGCTTGTAGGCTCTCTTCCTAAAGCGGTCAGTCATGTCATTGGCCTGTCTTTCAAACTCCGCCTCATCATTGCAGATGCGGCGTAAACGCTGGAACTGACCAAAAGGGATGTTATCAATAAGGTGCTGTGGGTGAAAGGAATCGGCTCTAAGAATGGTGTTGCGAGATGTCTTTTTCCTAAAGATGGTGGTGTGCAGATTACCTTCTTGGTCAATAGAAATAGTGAGGTCTAAAAAATCAATTTTGTTTTGCGAGTACTCAAGGGACAGTTTAATATTAGGATTAATAGAATTAAGATATTGGTGAAATCCCTTAACTTGAGTCTCGGTGCCATTAAACACAAATAAAAGGTCATCAATAAAGCGACCATACCATGTTAAGCAATGATAGAAAGGATTGGTAGAGTTAAAGACATGAAGTTTTTCCCACAGTCCCAAATATAAACACGCATAGTTGGGTGAAAAGCAACAACCCATGGGAACACCTATTTTTTGTTTGTATAGCTCATCAGTAAACACAAAAACATTATTGTAAATAATAAACTCAGTAAGGTCCACAATAAAGTCTGAAGGTGGTCTAATGTCCTTTCTTTCAGCCAAAAAATGTTTTAATGCATGTAAACCCTCTTCATGGTCGATATTAGTATAAAGGGACTCAACATCCATAGTGATGAGATATTGAGACCTCACATTCCCAAGCCTAGATAGGATGTTCAACACATCCACAGTGTCCTCAATAAATGACGGTAAAGTCCTAACAAAAGGTTTAATCATAAAGTCAACAAACTTAGATGCCAGTTCAGTAAGGGTACCATTGCCCGAAATAATCAAATCAGTCACAGTATCCTCCAGGTGCATCTCTTGTCTCACACACATAATATTACTTCTAAAGCAGCAGAGATGAGGAAGACGAGACCAAGATATAATAGATGGTATGCAGGCAGTGCTGTGATTGCCGTGAATGCCCCTGAGTGTCAAACACCCAGCTGTCAGCATCTGTAATCGTGCATTCACAAGGAAAAACAGCACTGAAACTTCTACTTAAATTATAAATACTGCACAAACAGTTTTGAAAGAATATAGGCACTAAAAATATATTCAACAGAAACAATGTAAGGCAATGTGTTTTATGAGGTTTCCTGACAGTTACAAAGCTTGCTGTTTTATATCTTTGTATTCTAATGACTAACGTTTTTGTCTTCTGGCTCACAGACATCAAGAAGTCTTTCTGAATTTCTCCAGGTTCTGCATAAAACATATCTTGATCACTGTATGCTGTTCCTGGTAAAGAGGATGCCTGGTCGCCAAAGATTACAGAGATCCTGAAAACTGTCATATAAAGTGAAGGAAAAAGAATGGTATCATGGAGAATCTAATCATTAATTATCAATGGTATGAGCAGTAAATACTGACCTCACATTGGGATCCTGAAGGGCAGCATAATGGTTAAATGGTTAGCGCAGTCAGTTACAGCAAAAAAAGCCCAAACCTGGCTGCTTGCATGGGTTTTTATCCATATGCCCTGGTTTCCAGCCTCTCTGTTAGCCCTGTGAAGAATCGGACATAACTAAGAGGGCACAGACCTGTCAAGATGAGGCTCACTGTGAATTATGTGTCAGAGTGAAACAGGAGAAATATCTAGGAGCATTTCTGCAGCACCGAAAGCAAAAAGCAAAAACACAGTAGTCTCAATCATGCTAAAACGAAGGAAGTTTAAAGCAGTGAGTCAGTAAGAGAGGAAACCAAAACAGTAGTGTTCATCAAGAATAAGAACCAGGGTTTTCTGTTGTGGATGGGAGAAATGTATAGAAGAAAACCATTGGAGCTCCAGCAATGCGGGCCTGTATGGTGAAGTGACCAGACAGAAGACCACAGGCTGATAAGAATTTCCTAAAAGGCGTCTGAACAACTCTCAGACTACGAGAAGCAAAAACCCGCAATTTTGTGAAAGACTGATTTAACTTTTTGGCTACAGTTTGCATTGACTTGTCTGGAGAAACCAGGCACTAAGTATCATCACCTCAGTTATACCATCCGTACATGGTGATGGAAGAATCATTCCGAGGGGATGTTTTGTTTTTTTTGCGCCAGCGGATCAGATGTCGATCAGTAAAATAAATCAAATACCGAGCTATCCTGGGAGAAAATGGACAAAAGCATACATGTTTACATGACAACGAAATAAAGCTTACAGCCAGGAAAAGACAGGAGTGTCTTCAGAAAAAAATGAGAATAAAATGCCTTTAAACTTGGACCTTCCTTGTATTCGCCCCAAAGTAACACGGAATTCAATGTACTTCGAAAGTGCGAAGTTGGAACTTGTGAAAAATCAAGTCAAGGAAAGTGTAGCACATGATATTTACAATTCAAAGTGTTTACGAAGAGTAGCATAAAAACATGAAAAAAAAGACCTGCAGAATGAAATCTCTCATTCAGCATTGCCAGTAAATGCAGCATTATGGTGGAAATGTTAATGCAGATGTGAGGCAGAGATCAAGATCTCGAGGAGATAAAACATGATCTACAATTGTCTGAATACAGTTACATTGTGAAATATGTGGGAACACATCCACGCGTCAGGTTTCCAGAACGTTGTGGGAAACTTTGCCAATGTGTTTCATTGCCAGATTTTATGTGCAAGTCAGCTTTTTGACAATAGAGCGTGTGTGTGTGTTTGAACTGACTGCTGTCCTCACATCTTCTCGCTCTCATTGGCCAGTGCCTCACCCTCTGCCCAGAGGATGCAGCCCAGAAACATCAAGAAGAAAAATAATAAGAAAGAAGGGAACCAACAGAGGCTGTGTAGGGAAAAAGACTTACACTTACATCTACGGGGTTTAAAATATGTTGGAGAGAGATATGCTGTTTTTGTATGAAGATTCCGCACATTATGCCTTTACAATTTTTACACTATAAGTTGAAACATCACAAAAGCATTTGGCAATGTTGTGCTCTTTGGCTCTCCCTACAGTTGGGGGATATAATGCCACTGTTGTCAAACACAATCTGAGCCCTGCACCTGCACATGTACAGCTTTACATGTTCTGACAGGAAAAGTTCCAAAAAATGTCAAGAGACAAGGCAGGCTTATGTTACAAGACCTATCAAGAATAAGTCTGCACTTTGGTATATACTATGACATATGCAATGAATAAACATGCTCACAAAAATACAAGACAAAAAAAAAAATGTTCAAATTTTGTCTGTAATAGTTTTTTATTTCTAAGTTTTTTTCTAAGGAGTAGAACTCATACAACCTATTTTTGCTTTACTACTCATTTTCATCATTTGATATTTTCTATGTTCAACTGTGAGCAGAATGTTGGTTTATTATCTCTTTTTCCTCTTTTTTTAACATTTCAAACAACATCTTGACTTTTTTGGATATGTGTATTTATTTGGAAGCATCAGCACATCAAGAAAATGAATTATTTCTCAAAAATTACTGAAAAGATACAGACATATGGGCAGATTGATATGGGCAATTCAGATTTGTTTTTTGCAACCGAATAATATCATCATTACCATAAATTGCTGTAACGTATCTGAGAGAGATCTGCCATGGTTGTATGATAGTTTAGATACATTTGAGCTTCTCATCCACATCTCAGTTGTGCTTTGGATCCAGAAATAGAGCTGCAAAGCCGACTGCAGCGGGTATGTATATGCAATCAACACGAGTCATTTGACTAATTGATTCAGCTAATTTTATCGCTTACCTTGCTCACTTCTGTCTGATCAAACATTTGCCTCAAAGGCATCTAGATTTCCACCAAGTTGGTAGTTTCCTGAAATCAATGAAAATGATCTCCTGTTACTACTGAGCAGACGTCTCAATTTAATGAAAAAGTTTGGGAGGCAGAGTCAGGAAACCCTCCACATTGCATACCCTAACTTTGCAGATAACTGGCAACAGCTGCAAATGCTGTAGTTTAATGGAAATCGCTGTGTGAACATGATGTTAAAGATAACATCTGTCTGGAGGAGCGAAAGAAGAAGATATTTAGCATAAAAGGCTTTTAAATATGCCACGAGGCCACTGACACTATTCTCCAGCATCTAACTATGTTGATAAACTGTCAAGTCTAACTGAGTATCAAAAAACAAAGAAGGCAGTCTCCTTTTTATTCATTAACTGCAGCGAATATTAACGATTAATTAACATTTACAGCACAATTGTGGTTAAACTCTAAATGTACAACACACTCATTTAGGATGACACATGGATATCAAGGTTTCATTTTAAGAAATGGTAACAGCTTGATGTGGGAGCAAAAAATAAGTTTAAGTACATTTACGAGGTAGTCTGTCTACTCAAACAGTCCAGTGTAATGCACCAGGTGTCTCCAGTTGAAATGCTTGTTTAGATCTTTTGAAGCATGTGGTATCACATCCGACATAAGCATGTGACGATGCAACCGTGACTCCGACGCCAACACCTCCTACCGATGCTGTCACTAAGTATTCAGTTTGGGCGAAATCCAGAAAATGAGTCAAAATGATTGTTTTTCCTCACAAGAAGAAAAAGAAAAGAAAAAAAATTATTTACTGTTATGGAAACAGAGAAAATTATAGAAAATTCTATGCCTTTTTTTACTTCTGTGTAATTGCTTATGTTGCAACTGTTGAAGGGAATGTCCCGCAGCCTCGGCACTATCGGCACCTTTGTCTGCTCCCAGAAGGGCAGAAGGGAATGTCTCATGACTCATAGAAGCAAAAATGCAAGCCTCCGTCTTTCTACCCTATAAAAGCTTCCTGAGCCCTATGCTTTTGAATTTCAGACAGTATTCCCGAGTATTCTTGTTAATTTTCCTAACACAACCGGTCCAGGGTGTACCCTGCCTCTCGCCCAAATACAGCTGGGATAGGCTCCAGCCCCTCCCGCGACCCTAAATTGGATTAAGCGGATAGAAAATGGATTGATGGATGGATAGAAACAGATCAAATCATGACACATGATGTTTGAGCTCCACGGGGTTTACACTCCACTAAAGAGCCAAAAGAGAAAAGAAAAAAATCACCTCAAATGAAAGATTTCAGCACATCGTGTGCGCAGTAAGGAGCCTGTTACAGTCCTCAAATTGATAACTGACAGATCTCTATCATTTCCATATTTTCCAACATTGCTGATAACATAAACTCACCCAAGCTTCTTCTTGGCATCAGTAGAGGAGAGTATTTGCTGAATCCAAACGTGCCCATCTTTCACACAGCAGCGTTTGATGGATCATTGATTGGAGCTTTGTTAGTTTAAAATAACTTGTATATTGTCTTTTCATCATTTATGCTGGGACACTACTGACCATTTAAATCAAATAGTCCTGCTTACCCAAACATCACCTGGACTAAGTGAGCTGTTACTGACAGACTTGATTGTGGTCCAGATTGTTTCTCTAGTCCTTAGAGAAAATTGTGCTATCGCTTGCAGAAGTTGTGCTGACATCAGCTAATTAGCTATCGGTAACACAGATTCCAGATCAATTTCTGGATGGAACCCTTGAGATAACAGACTGCGCACAGACAAAGATGCTGATTGTAGAAAAGCCCATTGAAGGGAACCAACTGAGTACTGACAGACAACGGGATAAAAGGAAGCCTTTGAGACAGACTTTTTTAAACTTTTGGGAGAAGACTGCTTCCTCCTTCATGATCAACTAGCTAATGGTAGCATCACAGCAATTTTCTCAAAGCCACAATAAAGCTGACTCTTTAGTCAGCCTTCACCAAGATGACAACAAGATGAGAGCTTATTACTAACAAGTATTGTCTGCATCTGTAGTCTATGCATCTACACTATCATCTTATAAAACGTTTTTGGCATGTTAGAGTATTTTCCAGCAGACCCAGAGCTATTATAACATCCCGGATAAAAGACTCTGGGCCAGTCTCGATGTATTCCAGATTATTCATAAAGTATTTCAACTCTTGCCATCAGAAATGCCCAGTGAATAATTCTATTAGATTAGATTTTTTGGCTGAAGACCTGTGATCACTGTCAGCCTGTTGAGCCGTGTCCTCCACACTATAAGTAAACCCAGGGCAGCGGTTGCAGTGGTGGACTTATTAGGGTGTAAAGCAAACGCCTCGAGTGTCATCAGTTACCATGTAATGAATTCTCCTCCTTTGATGATCTTCTTTTAAAACCATGTTGTCCTCACCTGATTTTATTCATCTATATTCATCTCATCTCCAAAGAGTTTTCATGTGCACTTGTTTTAATCTATTTAACTCATCCCTTTTAGGGATGAGTTAAATATCTGCATTGATGACTCCTTGAATACTTTGAACAGCAACTTAAACTCATTAGTGCGGTCCTTGTTTTTAACGGAGGTGGTGGGAGTTTGTAGAGTGGTAAAAATTAACGAGTGACTCTGATCATAAGTTTTTACGTGTGAATTAGATAGTGATACAATCATTTGGTAAAGAAGACAAGAGCACATTATTCTCAAAATCTTTTTATCAGAATGACCCCAGATTGTCTTTCAAAGCTGTCGACCAGCTGATGAACACAGTCCCTCCCAGTGTCCCAGCGAACTGGGTTTTTTTTTTTTGTTCCGTTTCAAAGATACGGAAGAGTCGATCAGCGCTTACACCCCCAGTAAATAATCTTGTCTATTACGCATCCTGGAATATCCTAAATCACGGTTTAACACCAGAGGGGACGGAGCCTTTGCAGTCACAGCTGTGAAGCACTGCTGTCTGAGGAGATCAGGCCAGTGGAGTCAGAGTCTTAAAGTCTTATGACAGAGCCTTTCCTGATTTAATTGAAATTTCAGGGTTTTTTTCAATTACCGTAATAGAAATTCTGTCCTAAAATGTCATTATAATTTATATTGCATTGTTTTCGTTACTTGATTATATAATTTTTTTTTTTTTGTACAACCTAAGGCCTAATCGGAATTAGAAAAAATATTAAGCAATTTCATTGTTAATTGATTTTATTATATGCTACAATACTACAAAGTGTATTTAAGAACGATTTGTTATGATAACAGCGTTCAACAAAAACCTGGTAAGTACAAACTTTTCTTTCTAACACATCAGGTTTTACAGATGTGGTGAATGTCTGTGTGCTGCTGACGATGCCGACAACAAGAGACAACCCTGCCATCACATCAGGGTCAAACTCATACAAATGGCTCGTTATAAAAGACACCGTTCATGGTCAAATAGAGAGTAAGTAGAGTGTAAGTGACAGCTGAGACCATCCTGTTTATTTTATGTATAAATAAAATAAACACAAATATTTCCAGTAATAATGGTGACAGATCATAGGTGAGAGTCTGAGGCTTGCCTGGTCTATGTGGGCCTTGTGGTGCACCAGCTATCTGTGTGTGGTGGGCCCTTCCTCTGGCCCCAGGACAGCTGAGATGGGCTCTACCACGAATAGAAGAAAATGAATGAAGCTGTCGACAATCAGAGATAAATACTGACCTCTACTGTAGCACCAGTGCTAAGTCAAGCACAGGGGGTGCAAATCTATCTGGTGAGACTTTACATTTCATTGCTTTCAATTGTTTTGCTTTCAGTTGTTTTGATTTGCTGCTACAGATTCCAGGGCATCCAAATATTACTGCAGCAGGTCTACTTGATAACAAATTTGTCTCAAAATGCTGGTGGAGACACTTTTCAATCTGCTCACCCTTCAAAGTAGTTTATCTTGTAAAATCAAAGAGAAAACATGGGAAAGATGAAATTTTCACTGCTGAGTGTTGGCTGGCTTATTCAGTAAACACATTTTATGAACAGACTTTTCAACATCTTCGGGTGTTCATTAATAACCATCATGTCATCTCGTGAAGTCCCAACATCAGCTCAGTTGCCTTTCAGAGCAGAAGTGACGATTATCTCTGAAAGACGCACTTCAGAACCTGAAATACTGACATTGAGCTGCTTCACAATTCTTCACCTCACACGGCTTCATATGAAAGACGTCTCTTTCATCCACGCTCCAGTCCTCAGTAGTAATAGCTTCCAAAAACTGCCACCACACAGAACAAGCTGTCCTATGGAGTAAAGACGTTGTTACTTGAAAAGTGGTTTTACAGAGAAGCGTCCCCCATCCCAAATACACCTCACTGAGCACTTACGTTCATGAAGACGTCTTCTGCATAGTTATCTGTGTCAGCGTCCCACAAACACCTGGAGGACATGCTGGAAACACAAAGAAAAAGAGAGCTGCGAGACTGGCAAAGGTCTAATATTCGAAGGTCTTTCACAAAAATAAAGAAACAAATTGTATGATTTATTGCCATCAAATCAGAGATCTTCGAGAAACACTGTTTCTTCTGATTTCCCTTAAATTTTGCGTCACTTCAAAATCTTAATTTAACGGGATACTTACGCATACTGATCTAGTAGATCAGGTCATTTAAGGAGATATCAGGAAATATACTAATCAATGCCCTTGTCTCAGTGTCAGTCAATATCAAATGTCCTTACATTTGTAGATTTTTCATACAAAAGTGTGTCAAACTATTAAAAAACTCTAAAAATAACATCCAAATCTTTGACTTTGAAACAAATTGGGTAATTGTTGTCAGAGAATGTGTCAGATAATGTGTTGATACTAATCTTTTGCGAGTTCTTGTTGCAAACATTGCATATTTTGTTAAAGACAAAAACCCAGTTTTTCAGTTTCTGGTTGCCTCTCACTCTTTGTTGCAGAAATGTTGCACCGTGTTTCCCCAATTCCCTCAAAAATAGAGCAAAGTTCAACAAACAATGGAAGAAATTCATAAATCTAAATACTCATCATGCTAATTCGATGAATCAAAAGTTATTAAATACTGTGACATCGGTTTTCCTAACTGAAGTTCTACTAACTTTGTTACCCAGTCTCTCACATCAAAGTGTTAATTTAACTTGATATTTACCATATTTACGAGCAGAGCTGAGTACATTTGAATGCTAAATAATATGAAGCAAAAAAAAAAAGCAAAACTGTGAGTTGCTGTATGAAATTTCCCTGGATGTTTTTGAATATCTCTACATTGTGTTCATGAGGTTGTTGTTTAAAAAAATGGAAATTTGCAGTTTAAAGTTTCAAACCTTTGGAGGAACTTACATTAAATCTGTCAGAAAACGTGCTGTTAGTGGTCTTTTGCCTTCTATTGCTCCTGCAGATTACTTGACATGCACTATACAAATATTTATCCTGTTTTTTCCTTCGCTGTTGCACTTTTTTGCCAATATTACCACTTTCCGATGTTTGGTAGCTTTATTCAATGTAGTGCATTGCAGGACATTTTGCATTTATTCCCTTTAAAAATGAAAGAAATTAAGCTTAAAAAAAACATAACAGCTGTTTTGTGCTTAGTGGAACAAAACAGTAACTTACTGGACTCCTTGTCCGCGTTGTTCTCCGATGACCACCTGCACGACAAGCTTGTATCTGTCAAATCCTGCAGCTGTACACGAGGAAATGCGAGGTGCATTTATGCAAATCAGTAAAAAGCAGACAACACAAAGCTACATTTACTATGTAATGTTCATATACTGTAACACTCTGATTGTGTAGAATCAATCTAATCTCATGGGATATCTCGCGGAGTGGACTTGCACTTCCAGCCGTATCAATCAATCAAAAGCGCAAGCAGCTAAATATCTTTAGTTTACATTTAAATCTGTACATGGTGCATATTTGATTATCTAACTGACATCATATTGAGTCTGTAGTTCTGTAGCTGTTTGACTGGTGGGCTGGAGATGAAATGATACTGCGACGAATGAAAACTGAAACTTAGTGAACTTTCCTGCTGCTCAAATTGAGATGAACAACTTGTGTTGAAGAAATCCTTTTGAAATGGACATAAAAGGATTCTTTGGTGGGCTCGGAATGAAGGACATATGAGGAAGGATGTATCACTTACTCTTCACTTTGTCCTTAATGCAGTCAGCCAGTGAACGGGTCAGCTCTGGCACCTTTTCTGGGACGTACTGCTCTCCAGACAGCTTCTCCCTCACGACTTCATGGACACATTCCTTTACAATGGCCGGCTTAAACCTGGAAGATTCAACAGGGAGCAGCAAGAGTGGAAAACGAACTTCACTCACAGCAAGGCCCACAAATCACCAGCCTCCCTCAGGATTTTCTACAGTCTATGACAAATATATTCTACATAGAGTAGCCTATAACCCATACGTATAATATTACACAGTAATACGTATACGGAGCACCAACGCTGATTAATACAAGAATACATTGAAACAATCTCATTTATAACTATAAATCTGGAGATAAAACAGCGACACAATGGTTGTTATTTCCGCCACTTCCAAAGTGAACTCAGGTCACAGGTAAACCCTAAATATGGGCCTGAGGTGCAGACTATCCACTTTAATGTGCAGGTATTCAAGACTAAAGTGAGCTAGAAACTATAGCTCTTTCATATTTAGAACCAGCTTCTCAGAGTCCAACATGTGATTGAACAATAGGCTCATAAGGTGTTCCTTTGTTACTTTCAACATAAAAGAGGAAACTAAAAGGTCCGTAGTTGACTCCCAGTGTAATATTTCCCCAGCTGCTGCTGTCATGGTCTGATACTGCAGCTCTCATGTTGTAAATGTTCAAATATTCCCTGACATATTCCTGTAGATGGTAATAAACCGCTTTACCACAGTGCACGGCTGAGGAGATGTTCTTTAGGAAACTACAGCGACATACTATTGTTAAAAAGTGTAACTTCGGTTACAAAAACAGACGCCCGGCACGTTACAGACCTTAAAAGGGTGTTTTTAATTCATATTTCGTTTACCACACTTAGCAACAAACTTACTAGCTAAAAGCTAAGCTAAGCTCATTTAAGCTTTGCCTAAATAAATCTTTTAAACCAACGTGGCCAACTCACTTATGCTGATAATTAGGTCGTATGAGGTATGTATCTGACCCCTCCATGGAGTCTGAACGCTTCATATATCTACAGAAAGTAATTATTGTTAACAAGCTGGGCTTGTAGCTGGAGACGGGATTGTGTCCATTACCATAGCAACGTTTTTTTTTTTCTCGTTTCCTGTTTCAAAATAAGAGAACGCCCAGGAAGTTACTGACGAAGAGACATTTAATGTAATTTGACGTCAAATAACGTCTGAATTCGTCTCCTCGTACGCATTTCTGTTAAATTAAATGAAATAGAAATAGACACCGTGTTCCTCTTAGACTGCTGGCTTTTGCAATTGGTTTATTACAATCAGTCACGTTTTGTCCTAATGATTGTTCCCTCTTAAACGTCTTCTTGGTTTAGCCTATTCTTGGCCTTTTTCTTGCAGTCACTGTTCATTCAAAAATATTCTGGATGCACACATTAGTGTTGGTTTAACACATTAAAATAGTTAGTGTTGCACATCAAACCCGACACTGGGTTTCAATATGAAGCGATCCATGCCGGTCTCATGTCAAAGTGGTGCTTGACACTTATGTCTGGTTACCTGGAAAATAGAGCTTCCTGGCATGTTGTTGCAAAATGGTGCAACTTGTTGTAAATCGTGTTTTCCACACACTAACAGTAGTCTTGCAGGTGCCTATACTTCACGTCATCAAAAAGAGAGAGAAAACAAAACTGATAAACAAAAATTGATATAAATAGATGAAACTAAGAAATCTGATATACAGGATTTAGGAGCAGCATGCCCTGTGATGCACTGGTGACCTGCCTCTCGCCCAATGACAGGGATAGATGGAGCTGCGTACCACCTGCGTATCACAACATTTGACCATCATTTCCTCCTAAGTCTTCAGTTTAATAAAACTAGACCGAAACCTACGGAAAACACTTTTAAGTTTCGTTTTCTTCCAATTCTGACTCAATCAAACTCGCTCATCCGGTCGATGCTCAGCCATTCCCTCAGCTGTTTGTCAGCTGTACTGATCAGCTGTTACTGTTGTGTTTCTCCTTCAGCCAACAGACAGCAGTCACCGAGACGATGGAAAACGCACAGTGGACTCGTATCTTTGAAGACAAAGCTAAGAAGATGGGAAGACAGGACTCTTGGCAATTGGTGTTTGATGAAGATATTTTGCCTAATCGTCCAAACTTCGGCTGGAAGCAGTGCGTCAAAAACACATGCGCAAGGTGAATTCATTTTTACAACCACTGCAGCTGGTTTTTACATTATAGTACTATAGCCTCATGTATATTGTCTATTAGTGTGTATATGTGTGAATTTTACTCTGTTCAAATTATGTGCAAAAAGCAGCTAACAAAGTTTACTAAATGTTAAAATAAAGACCTACGTCTTTCGTTAAGATTAGAGTAAAACTAGTGTTTGGTGAATAAATAATGTCCTGTATGACAAAAAATGTTATCTTCAAGTGTCAGTCTTATTTGGGGGCGAAAAAAGTCTCACCAAAGAACCATGAATTATTGTCTGAATTCTGAATTCTGGTTTAATTGTGTAAGCAGGAAGGAGGATACTTCAAATAGCACCTGTTCCTTACTTTTTCCTGACATCACTCTTTCAGTATCACACCATCATTCAGCCTGACAGCTGATAATGTGGGTGGGACACTTTGAGGCTGTTTTTTTTAATGAATAAAATTTTTTTGAGCACATATTTTTTAATCGAAACACTCTCTGTAGTTATCCTAACACACAATGTTTTCAGATTATCAACAGAACTCCATACTTTCTGTCATTTTCAAGGTTCAAATGCACCAGCTGTGGGAGGGGCTGGAGTTCCAACCGAGTGATGGTGCTCTTTCACATGCAGCTGAGAAACGGGAAGGGCACCATCAAAATTAGGCCCCTCTATCAGAAGTGCAAGAACTGCAGTGAGGGTCCTATGGAGAAGCCCAGCATTGAAAATGGCAGCATCTACGTCCTCATGGAGAATCTGGTGGAGAAAATAAGAGAGAAATGCTACCATGAAAACACTGGTCGAAAGCACAGGCATTTCAAAAGCTATGATGGCAACAATCCCCATGAGCCTGCGCACTGTCAGGGCTGTAAGCTAGGACTCTGTAAGAAGAGCTGAGTCTGCTTTTTATTAACAACTGTATAATGAATGATCTTTAATGTGAAAAATCTGCATTGTAAAGCAGGCTTTCCCTCCTGTCTACAATATTTCCTCCTCTATATTATTTTTGACTCTTTTCATTGACATTTCTTAAACATTTGCTGTAATTGTGCTGCGAGAGTGATTTTATAGATGTTACAAACCTTTTTGTTAGATTTAAGGCTTTGTCTTTTGAAGTTTGTGTATCTTTGAGAGAAAGTGCTATATAGATAAAGCTGAACTGAGTTTTTATTTCGTCTTGCTGGCTACACGCATAGCTACATAAACCTTGCACAAGAAATTAAGCAAATCTATTTGTGTTTTGAATTTTTTGTATGTACTGTCTACAAATAAATCAAGTAAAAAAGTGTTTTGGCATCTTTCATACAAAACTACAATGATTGTAGCTCCAGCTCCAACGCTGACAGTAGTACTTGTAACATCCTGGAAACTTTACGCTTTAAGCTTGGTAACTTGAACAAATAATTGTACAATAAATATATTTTTCCAAATTACACTGTTACACTGTTTGATGAAAAAATCTTCATCAAATCAAGTATTATAAATGACATAAATGCCAGCCTGAACTATTTGAAAGTCAGTGTTAGCTAAAGGCAGCATGTAACTATGTGGGCTACATCAGTCAAAATAAACACAGATCTAATGATGCAGTTTAAAGTGAGTAGTTAGTTCCTCACCTAGAATTCCAGATTGATTGGACTAGTGTCATCAACCCAGAGGGGTAAACATTGTGTGGACATCTTAATCGGTCATCATTTAGAAATTTACGAGCCCACAGGGGAGGAAGAAAGGGCATTTGCATGTCTGCTTTTATGGAGGCTAATGTTTGCACATGATATGATCATTACATTCAGTGTTGGTTATCCTTATCTTCAGGGCACTGATTGGGTACAAATTACAATTTGCAGTGACTGAATAATTATATGATGTTGAAGCTGCAAACGAGCTTAAAGTGCACGACAGAATAAACTGACCTATCAACAGTAATAATGAAAACAATGGTTTTTGATTCCAAGTGTAGAAAATAAAATGATGACGAATAACCCAAATTTTACAGTGCAACTGTATCATTACTACATAAACGTGTCTACAGATACAATTACGTATCAGTGCTTTTCAATTTTGTCTCCGGTATTTGGCCAAAAGTTCTCATAATTCATATTGCATCCATTTTTCTGCTTCCCTATGACCGGGAATAAACTGGGAATAATCTTTTTAAAAATAGGTGGCCAGTGCTGTATGGGCCAAATAAGAGATACATATAATTGAAAAACTTTTTAGAGATGGGTTTATTAAGAATGGATCATTTTACAAGCCATGTGACTGCTGTATTTGAATAAACTTATTAAAAACCATGTGCGTTTTTGCCCTACTCTTGTTTTAGCCTTCTACAGTATACAGTAAATTGATGTTAAAGTAGGGCAATTATTCAAATAAAATTTTTGTCTGTCAAAATTATATCCACATGATATCACAATGTACACAAAGGGCAGATACCTACTGTATGCTGTCTGAGGAGCCGCATGTGATCAGCAGGTGTCAGTGTTGAGTTCAATACTACTAGACTAAGTTTCAGTTTCATTTCTTCCTCAGTCCTCCCATTCTGAGGACTTGAAACTTAAGGCAGCTCGGTTGTTAAGTTTTGTTTTTCTCAGTGCTGCAGTCAAAGTTTTCATCCTGAAGAGGAGTCATTGTCACAAGTTGTCTGCACACTGTACAGATCAGCTGTTGAAGTTGTTATTGTTCCTCCAACCAAGAGCTCTACTAAAACTGAAAGGATGGATAAAGAAGAATGGAAAAGCAGCTTTAACAAAAAAACAAGGATACTTAATCAAGCACACACTTGGCGTTTGAAATTTGATAACAATATCTTGCCTAACAACATAAACACAGGCTGGAGTCAGTACATGAGGACCACAAGAGCAAGGTCAGTGTTCTGGACATCTGTTACTGTACTTATAGCAATTAGTTATTATGAAATCTACATCATTTTAAGATCAATTACAGTTGTATTATGTCAATTAAAAGTCCTATATTTGAAGAAAACAAACACAGCAACAAACCATGACTTTATCTGTAGTATATTTATGGCACAAAAACAATTCCATAACATCACTCAGCTGATATTTTAGCCAATCAATCGTAATTTGAAACTATGTTTGTAGTTTTTTGGGTTATAGATCCTTCTTTGCAAAAGTAACTGATTTGATCAAGGTTATCGAAAAACAAATCTTGGTAAAAAGCAAATGACCTCAGTTTAGAAACTTAATATATACTATGACACTCTTAGTCTCGCTTAATTTGTTGCTTCAATAAAGAAATGCCTACTTAATCTCATTATCTAGGTTCAAATGCACTAAATGTGGGAGAGGCTGGCCCTCCAACCGTGTGATGGTGATCTTCCACATGCGTCTGATGAATGGGGAGGGAACTGTCAAAGTGAGGCCGTGCTATCAGAGATGCAAGAGGTGCACCAGTGCTCCTATGGAAAAACCCAGCGTTGGCAGCCACAACTTGGACGTCCTCATGGAGAAGCTGGTGGAGAAAATAAGAATAAAGTGCTACCATGAAAACCTTAGTTCAGGCAACAAGCAGTTCATAAGCCATGAAGTCAAGAGTCCCCATGAGCCCACTCACTGTGAGGGCTGTATGTTAGGAATCTGTACAACGGAATGAGTTCATTTTGTAATACATAATTACAATAGTCTATTTATGATTGAGAAAAACTCACTATAACGCACACTACAAAGTGTGCTTAAACTATTGCATAAAGCTTTGCTGGCTAAAAAAGTAATATATTTGTAATTTATGAAGTGGATATTTACTGTTTACATATATATATACTGTATATGTATTAGATTTGAACTGTCATTGTGGAAAGATGAATTTTAGACATGTAAAATAAACAATTTTGGAAATGAGAATGCTGACAACAGCTTTTTTCTTTAGTATCCAATGTTTAGAGTCTAAGCTTTGTTTTTCTCAGAGGAAAACAAAAGTATGCACAGTTATCAGGTGTTTTTAATGTGAAAGAATTTTTGGTTTTTATTTTAATCTTTAGAGTAGCTGTGACATACTCCTGTTACATTCTGTTGCAGCATTCTCACTTTGAAATGAAGGAAAAACAAAGAAATACCTGGATAAAAAGGAGCATTACCTTCGTCAGACAGAACAATATTATCAGTAATCTTAATCAGTCTCACAGGGCTGCTCAATAGTTCTCGCTTGGATTGGCCATGGTTTTACAAAAGGAAACATCTGACAACCATGCATTAGAATCAGGGCCGCTGACAGGTTTGGCTGGGCCCGGGACAAAATTCTCTGAATGCACATTTCATCAACCATTTTTCACTTGACCAAGGGAATCATGTTAAGGGTACTTTTATTTATCACCAGACCTGCGTGTATGTCCGCTGAACTTTCTGAGAATGTTTGGGGAACAAGGCGGAGCCCATTCATCTGGCGAGTGTCAAGTTAAATCAGTCTAAACGAAAGTTACAGGCTACCCCAAAACGTCATGTTTATAACCCATTCGTTACATTCAACTCTATCTAAATGGCAATTTCAATACTGGCTTATTTGAAACAAAATAAGGTTAAACCAGAGCCGCGTTACACTGGCTGTCATTCAGCTGACCGGGGATGATTCTCAAATCAATTCAGCCTGATTGGCGTGCGTGCCTGAAACATTTGGACATATTTGCGGACTAATGCGCATATTCCTATTTTTTTTTTTTTTTTTTTTTGCCCCCCCCCCCCCCCCCCCCCCCATTCCTGGGCCCGGGACAAAATACCCGTTTGTCCCCCCCTATCGGCGGCCCTGCCAGCAGGAGAACCCTCCCTGAGGTTGTCAGAGCCCGAGTTGGTTCATTTGGCTCTAACATGTCAGAGATGTACTTTGGCGCTTGACCATCAAGAGAGTTGTACACAAGCAGAGCTGTTTTAAAGTCTATTCTCTGAGTGACAGGAAGCCAGTGCAGAGACCTGAGCACTGGACTAATATGATCGTATTTCGCCTTTCGTAGTACACCTTTTTTGTTTTTTCATTCCATGTTCCCATAGTATTTTGGGCTGTTTTTCTGACTCCAACAAACACTTTAAATGAACTCTATTTTTGCTACCAGTATTGCTTTAATGATGCATTTTTTTATTAACATTTGTGTAGCAGTCCATTGTTACAACTGGCCCTGATCTGGATATTTTTTGCACAACAGTCCTAAATAAGGATCATAGTCTGATTGAATGCTACAGACTTCTTCCTGCACCGGTTCTTTGAGACATTACATTCTAGGAATTTGATCTGTCATCAACCTGATGAACAATACATTTTGATTGGTAGAAAATATAAGCCCACTTTAGGACAATCACAAAATGTTTTGGGTACCTACATTCTTTCCTAAGCTGGCACAAGTATCTCATCAAAATAGGTGATCATGGCTGTGTGTCCCAAATAAGAGATAATTATATTTTGCACAACTTTTTAGAGATGGATTTATTAAGAATGGACCATTTTACAGCCGTGTAACTGTTATATTGTTCACAAACTTATTTATTTTGCCCTTCTCTTCCCATTTATACAAGCCATTGTTTCAGCCTTCTACAGTATACATTATGTTTTTGTTAAAGTTTAGTAATTATTAAAGTTGAATGTATCAGTACATGTAAAATCTGTACATGTGCTCTCACCCTAGTAACTTTGTAAATTGTTCTTTTTTTTCTGTCAAAATTATATTGACATGATATCAGAGTAGCAGCATATGATCAGCAGGTGTCAGTGTTGAGTTCAATACTACCACAATAAGTTGCACTTTAATTTCTACCTCAGTCCTCCCATTCTTGGTGCTTGAAACTTAAAGAAACTTGATTGTTAAGTTTTGTTTTTCTCAGTGCTGCAGTCAAAGTTTTCATCCTGAAGAGGAGGAGTCATTCCCACAAGTTGTCTGCACACTGTACAGATCAGCTGTTGAAGTTGTTATTGTTCCTCCAACCAAGAGCTCTACTAAAACTGAAAAGATGGATCCACAAGAATGGATATGTATCTTTGACGAAAAAACAAGGATACTTAATCAAGAGCACACTTGGCATTTGGAGTTTGATGACACTATCATGCCTGACCAGCAAAACCGAGGCTGGAGTCAGTACATCAGGCGCACAAGTGCAAGGTCAGTGTTCTGGACTTCTGTTACTGTACTTATAGCTTATAGCATACTTATTATGAAATCTATATCATATCAAGATCAATTATAACTGCATAATGTTAATTTATTTGTATGTTTCATGAACTTTTACTGCTTAAGGCCAAAAATCCTTAGGAAAAAAAATTTGATGGGGTGGTGTTTATGTAATGAATGCTGAATATTAGCTATATCCTTGCCCTGTATAAGAAAAACAAAAAGAGTCCTATATTTGAAGTAAACAAACTCAGCAACAAACCATGACTTTGTCTGTCGTACTTGTATGGCGTAAACAATTCCATAACATGACATAGTTGATATTTTTAGCCAATGGGTATTTGAACCTATTGTAGTTTTTTTGGGTTATAGATCCTTCTTTGAAAAAGTAACACTGATTTGATTAAGCTTACACAAAGATAAATCTTGGTGATAAGCAAAAGAGCTCAGTTATTGTGGTGATTATTCACTCAAACACTGGACGATGATTGTTTTGCTACTAGAAATAGAGAAGGGCTGGCAGAAGAAAAGAATAACAATGAAAAATTAGAAAATCACTCAAGCTCATTGAAATGTGTTTAACTCTGGTAATTAGGCAGCACATCCTCCTGGCTTATTATAGCACTAGACTAGACAGACTACATTTTTATGCCATCGATGACACAGCTGAAAGGTATTAAGCCCACACCTTTGCTTCTCTATCAGCGTAAATAGGTTTGATTTCACTATCATAAGGAAGGTGGTTGTGAGCACAACACATCAAATACCCTTCATCTACAGATATATCTTAAGTTTACAGTCTAACTTTATCATCAAGTTGCAGACCTTTTTCAAAATAACTTTAAATGCACATTTAAGTTTTACTATTAACACTCTTACTCTCACTTAATTTGCTGCATTAAAGAAATGCCTACTTAATGTCATTATCAAGGTTCAGATGCACTAAATGTGGGAGAGGCTGGCCTTCCAACCGTGTGATGGTGATCTTCCACATGCGTCTGATGAATTGGGAGGGAACTGTCAAAGTGAGGCCATGCTATCAGAGATGCAGGCGGTGCATCATTACTATGGAGAAACCCAGGGTTGGCCGCCACAACATGGACGTCCTCATGGAGAAGCTGGTGGAGAAAATAAGAATAAAGTGCTACCATGAAGACCTTGATTCAGGCAGAAAGCAGTTCATAAGCCATGAAGTCCAGAGTCCCCATGTGCAAGCTCACTGTGAGGGCTGTAAGTTAGGAATCTGTAGTAATGAATGAGTTCATCGTGTAATAAATAATTACAATTACCTATTTATCATTGAGAAAAACTTGTGCTTAAACTATTGCATAAAGCTTTGCTGGCTATCACATTAATATATTTGAAATGTATTAAGTGGGTATTTACTCTTTACATATATATACTGTATGTGTATTAGATTTGAAATGTAGTGTGTCTTCTTTCATGTGTAAGTCCGAAGCTAAACCTCTGCAACTGTCATTGTGGAAAGCTGAATTTTAGACGTGTAAAATAAACAATTTTGGAAATGAGAATGCTGACAAAAAACTTTTTTTCTTTTGTATCCAAAGTTTAGAGTCTAAGTTTTGTTTTTCTCAGAGGAAAACTGCAACACACTGACAACCTCCTGAAGAACATGAACAATGATGTATTATACAGGAAAAACATGCCATTTTGATGCATTGCGACAAACTTGTTACGTAAAATGCAAACATGTTTGCTGGCAGGAGGGTTGGGCAGAAACCAGAGGACACCTGTGTCTCACAAGGCGTCCACCATTTATTTGCTTGTGACCATCAGGTACGATTCTGACGCTGCTGTGGTCAGTCATCGCCAATTGTAAGTCACACACTGAGGTGCATAACATTAACTGTGGTTTGAGTTTGCTTTGTATGAAAATATCAACAAGGAAAGCAGCTGCTCTGCCTTGAATTTCATTTCTCCCACATCATTTGGCAGGGGTTTGTCCACATCACGCTCTGGTTGAACTGTATGTATATCTGGGACACGAAGGCAGTCTCACAAGAGCTGGTGTGCCAGGTAAGCGGCAGATATGCTTTCATTCCATGTTTTGAGTTAATATTTCAAATGAATATATAATATAATATGATATTACTCTGTGGTCCTCAGCTAGGTTCATCTGACAACTGCAGAAAGACAACAAAATGGCAGTCAAGGATACAACTTTGAAGGTAAAGTATCTCCTCCTGCTACATCATCTGTGTGTCATGAAGTCATTTCTGAGGCTGGATAGAGCATGAAAATCTTAAATAATTCATCCATCAACTTTACTTTTCTTGATTCCAGTGGATCTTTCCATCAGTCATGCCCACCCTGGTTGTGTTCGTTATTTTCATGCCAGGTGAGTTTTATGCCATGCACAACTTGAGTATTTGAGTTTCTTTTAACCAGCAGGGTAACATCAGTGACAAACAGACAAAGTTTAAACAAACATATTGTATGTGCAGTAATGTCATATTTATCAACTGTCCATAAAACTGGACTAAAGAGCATTAAAATACAATTTTACTCCTGTTAACAAAAGCAGAGATAATCCTCAGAAAGCATTTTTTAAATATTTTGTTGTATTTTTTTGATGAAACGTACACATGAGCCGACGCATTTTAATATATCAGTCAACTTCTCGCATTCTTATCAACCAAATAAGTCTTCGAATCCTCTCATCAGCTCTGTGCTGCTCCATTGAGGTGAATTGCTCTAGGCCAGACCAAACCAGCCTGCTGGAGGCTCTGACTCCTGTCTTTAACCTGAATGCCATAAGGCCTGTCCTGAACCCAAAGACCTACACCAACATCAGCATGCACTTCACTTTGTATGGAATACTTGGAGTGGTATGTATGTTCAGCAATGTATTGATAATGATGATAAAGATACTATAGGGTGTGCTGGCTGTGTGAAGAAAGAGTGAGATTCGTTACTTTTGCTTCACATATATTTGGGAAAACGTCAAGCTTTAGGGAAATGTAAGTTTCTCACTCATCATTTTTACATCAGGAAGAACTTTATAATAATTTACTACTGTTTAGTTCTGACAAATAAATCAGCAACTTTATGTTGTCGGACTAATATCCATAATTTTACACAGAAAAAGAAGAGATACTGTCATTGTTTTTATGTCTTAAGGTCACTCTTCTTCTCTTCCAGGATGAAAAGGCTCAGCTCCTGGTCACCTACATTTGGCTACATTATGTAAATAGTGCAATCCACCCTTGTTTCTTTCTAGAAATAGCTGTGGAGCTTTATTTAGCAGTTGCTATTACTGCAGGTGGCATACGCACTGTGAACATTGACATCAGTTTTGTTATTGTAGTGGTGGATAAACGAGTTTATCAGTTGGGACGAAATCCAGTGTGGTACCAAGAGGATATCCCTTCCCAAAAACCAGTTTTGGCTTCCAGATATTGTGATCAACGAGTTGTGAGTTCCACATTCACAAGCCATTGATACATCCTCACAGTAAAATAAAAGATTCCCTGTACAAAAAGTTCAGCAATAGAGTCATCTGGAAACAAGCATCTTTAATAAGAAGCCTACAATTTTAATCTGTTCGTTCAACCCAAGAACATCAGTTCTTATTGAACCTTTAAAATTCTGTCATTTTATTTGGTTGATATTTTTTTGAATATTTAGGTATGAAGACGTCTGTATCTGCTGTATGTGGTGTACTCATTAGGAGCCTTTCAAATATGGGCTCCAATGAGTGCAGCTCATTTACATCTATTGGGCTTTTGTCTCAACTTGCAAATCTTGTTAGTAAATTCAATCCTTTAATTTTCTGCTCTTCTTTTCAACAATATTAGAAGTCAGAATTCTGCCAGCTTTGCGCTTTGATTTCATCACTGTGGTTTTGTTGCACAAGATTACTGTTAATATTTCATAATGTGGAGTTTTCCATTTAAAATCCAGAAAGACGGGTATGTGAAGTAAATTAGGTAATCAGATGGAAAAGTACCTTTTTCCCGATATTATGTGGTGAGTCATTTTGTAAATTAAACTAATCTTCAGCAGCTTTGTACAAATCAAAACTGACATACAAATAGGATTTCCTGCAGACAGAGACGGGTACACTTCAGCATTACTGCTTTTGTTAAAGGTATCGTGCTCTCATTTAACATCGCTCACTCTGATCTTGCAGTATGGAGGAAAACAAAGCACCAATTGTCCCATATGTGCAGCTGCATAACGACGGCAAGGTGCATCATTCTCTGCCTGTCAGAATTGTGAGCTCCTGTAACCTCGACATCTACACCTTCCCCTTCGACATGCAAAACTGCACACTGACTTTCAACTCCTACATCTACTATGGTGAGTCCTAACTCAAAAATTTAAATTTCTGTTGTCACAGAGCTCATAGGATGCAGTTTCCCATGTTATTGGAGATGCACTATGAAAACAACTTGCTGTATCAATAATGTTATAATGCAATTTCATTGTGTTTTTCCTCACCTCTTTCCTTATTGTCTTGTCGTGACTCCATTGAACAATAATGTCTGCTCAGAAGACAAACTGTGGAAAAAGCCACAACAACTATGATTAAATCACATTAAGATGGATGACTGATCTCAGCTTTGTTGACCCTTCTCTCTGCAGCGATGGATATAAAGATTTTCCTCGGGCGATCTGCAGAAAAAATCACACAGATCTCAAAGGAAATCATGACCACCATGGGTGAATGGGAGTTGCTAGATATCACCGCCAAGAAACTAGTGAACGATGATGAAACAGGTCTTTTCACGGACAAACTTGCATTTAATGTAGGTTAATACCAATGCGTACGCATTGTAGTAAAAATAATGCAAAATTATATTTATCATTTGGAAAATCTTTTGCCTCTGCAAGTTCTAGAAATACGTTTAGATTGCTTTGAATTCTGGTTAAGCAGCTGGCGTAAAGAAATATATGGCTGATTTATGGCAAAAATCCTTTCCTCAGATCAGAGTGCGGCGTCGGGCCACCATGTATGTGGTGAACCTCCTCATCCCCAGCTGCTTTCTCATCACGGTGGACCTCTTCAGCTTCCTGCTGCCTCCACAGAGTGTGGACCGATCCTCATTCAAGATGACGCTCATCCTCGGTTACACTGTCTTTCTGCTCATCATGAACGACCTGCTGCCTATAACCGGAAACACCATCCCTCTCATAAGTATGAGCCTCGTGGGAAACAGCCTGAAGTGGTTCATAGATGACTGTGGTTGATTTGGATATTGAGCTGCTGTTTGCAATAAGTAGAGCAGCAGCTGCATTACAAAGTTACAAACTTCAAGGTTTTGAGTGTGACAGGCTATGTTGGCACAATCCCATTGTGAACAAATCAGTTACTTAGAAAACTAATAAGTTGATAGCAAAGAGCAGTTTCATGGAGAGCTGCTGTTGCATTCAATTCAAGTTAAAGCTGTTGTTCCTCATTCATATCACTTGTTCAGGTCATTCTAGTCTGCATGACATATTTATGCACTTAACCACAGCTATATTTTGTGCTTTAGATATGAAAAGTGTATGTTAGTGGGATTTTAGTTTTCATTGGAAGGATAAATACAAGTTCATGTTAAATTTGCATTTCCAGAGCCTGTTAGAATGTTGACCTGTGAAGATGCAGATATCCAAATTCTGACTATGTTTGTCATTTGTGGGTCTGTCTCTTTCTGCCAGATGTGTTCTTCTCTCTCTGTCTGGCTCTGATGGTTGCCAGCCTACTGGAAACAATCCTCATCACCAACCTGCTGTGCTGTTCAGCTAATTTCTCTCCCGTCCCACAATGGATTCAAGTTCTTGTTCTGAAATATTTGGGCTTTCTTGTTTGTATGCCACGAAAAACTAAGAAACCAAGAGAGTCAGGTATGTAACATGAGGATTTATATCATGTCATTAGCAGCAAATCCTGTCCTGTCTGCTGTGTTCCTACCTACAGACCTTAGGTGGCTGTTGTGGTGGTGGTGTGGGAACTGCAGGTGGCAACAGAAGTCCACTGGTTCACATGCTGTTGTGCCAAGTGCACAATGTCTGTTGAACACAATCTCATCTAGGAACACCACAACAGTTTCCCATCTAGTTGGCAGGAAAAACTAAGATTGAAACTTTGAAATATAATACTTTAGCGAGATGTTGCACCTTTTTTCTGTTGGATTTTTTCTTGCAATTGTTTGATTAAAATTCATCCATTTGTCTCATAAAAATAGGGTCAAAGATCGGCGCTGTGGTGGCAAAGAACAAATCTGATGAAGGGCCTTCAGAGAACGGGGAAGACAGAGCCCTGCGGGAGCTGAGGAGCCTGAGTAATGTCCTCCACACCATCCGCTTTGAGGTGGAGGAGCAGCAGAAAGGGAGCCAGAGCTCGGATGAGTGGATCCAGGTGGGTTTCATCATAGACCGCCTGCTGTTTGGCATCTACATCCTCTTCATATCAGTCAGCTTCATTACCATCATCATTATTTGGGTGAACGCCTACGACCAGTAGGTTTCTGTTGTATGTTTGAAAAGGTTCCATTTAGGAAGCTAGCAATTCAAAGGTTTGTTGAAAGTAGATCAATATGCTGTATTTGCTTTAGAGGATTTCAAACACTGCTTTATTGGAGCCAACGTATTTATGCAACCCACATATATAATATACATATAGTACTGTTTAAAATGATTAATGTTCATACAATTGTTTTGGAATTGAACCAATTCACAAATTCATTAGTAGTATTTTTGAGTCTTTTGTGTTATGCTGTGCAATTTTTAATTGCGGGAAAGCATTGTAAACTAACTAACTAAATAAAATTACTTGGAAAGTTTAATTCAGCTTTTGGTTGACATTTGTTTTTACTTATTTTTTTTCATTTGAGCATCAGCTTGCAATTGTGATGTTACAGAAAATTAAAATCTACAGGAAATGCTAGCATATGCTGATTGGAGCTGAGTGAACATGTTCTAAAACTGTTATCATCTATCAACAGTTTCTCGAATCAAAATATGACACTGAATACCACCTACAATTATAATTCATACCAAAAAAGCCTCAACAACTTTATCATAAATAAGCCGATTTATAACAAAGTAGTAGCTCGAATCGAGTTTGTTTACTTGCGTGAATTCAACTTTTAATCTTAAGGATGCAGTTATTATTAGTTCCATTCCAGTTCAGTGCTAAAACTGTTTCTTTTTGGGGTCCTGATGAAGACCAAATATCAGGTCTATTTATACACTGCATGGTCAAAAGTATGTGAGCATCTAATCCGATGGGCATCAGTCCTTCACCTCACCCAATGAGACACAAGAGTAGGACAGATGTCGGGCACTGGTGTTGGGAGATGAGATGTAAGCTTTGGAGCTCATCAGAGCTCCACCGGTTTAAAATATCATCACACGTTGTACCGTTAAGATGTTCCTGAATTGGAACCGGGAGGCACCATCTATCATACATAAGCTTGTTTTAATCGTTTTTTGTCTGAAGCCTATATGAGCATCTTGCAAAGGCAACCTTTTTTTTTTTTCTCGAATCTTGAATCTTAAGTTAGCTGAGGTTGTTAGTGTGAATTTGCTTTTCTGTTTCAGAGTAGTCATTTCTTCTTTTAATGGATCATACCCAGGGGTATTAACAAAAGGGGCACAGATGGCACTTTCTTCTGCAGTACAGAGAACAAGCCTTTCTTTTAATCTTTAAAGCCTTAAAACTCTCATTTCTGCCATATGAGCCTTGGATAATAAAACAGCTCTCACATATCTCCAAGTCATGAAATGGTTTCCTGTTGTTTTGAAGTTGCGGTATTCAGGAAAAGGATACTTTCTTTTTTTTTGTAATATATTGTTAGAAAAAAAAAAAAGTTTGTTAAATTGACCTTTTTCAAGAAGGGCCTCAAGTCTGTCCAAACAGATTTAAAGGACAGCCCTCACCAGTTGCACACCACTCAAACTAACAACCACTGTTGACCTAATGTTGATGTTTTTAGTGCTGCCCGCTGAAAGACAAGCCTTCTAAGCTTCTATTCATCCTCATCGCTCTGCTCATGCATGGTAAGTACCGCTTCTGTAAGATATCAGTACAGTATTTACATTAATACTGTGTTTGTTTTCGATTTTCATGATTTTATCTTCTCGCACTTACGTTTGTAAAACTTGAAACCATTCACCTCAGTGAGGTATAGGGATAGTTTTAGGCTAAGTGAGACTTCTGCATGTGCAAAAAATCAGAGAATGAGCTCTCAACTGAGCTTTTCTACTTACTGTAGATCTAAAGGTGTGTTTCTCCAATTTGAACAAAACCTTTTAGTCGACAATTCGAACCTTCGGGTCAACAAATTGAAGCTTCAAACACATTAAAGTGGCTGCACCCATTAAAAGTGTAAAAGTAGAAGTATTTGAGGGCAGAATCAGTGACTGTTTGGGTCCTTTACAATCAGAAGTTTAGCTGTTGAATATTGACTTGCCATAATGACTCATTTTCTCACTGTGATGCTGATTCAGATGCAGGCTTTCTGTAGGGTACTCCTGTTACAGAAAAGATTCGGACAATTAAAGTACTGTTGGGGAAACAGCTTTCGATACAAGTTCACTTTTGAAAATTAAGACGTTTCATCTCTTCTTTCTTCTGTAGCCCCGTGCAACTCTGCCATTCTGAACTGCTCTCAACCTGATGCACCTTCACACTTGAGAGCACTTCAGTCAGTCTTCAACTTGAGCTCCATTCGACCCGTCAGGAATATGTCGACCCCGACTACCGTCAGCATTCACTTCACCCTGTTTGGTATTTTGGGAGTGGTAAGAGACATAACGTAAATGTAAAATATAATTAGTGTAAGGCCATATCAATATCAATGCTAATTGTTTAATTTGTTTTTGTTTTTTTCTTTTCAATACAACTCTCTTCATATAGCTGTGCTGGATAAAGAAAAAAATTATCTTTTTTTCTCAAATAATCATCCTTTTTGACTTCATACAGTCAAAACATCATTCCATAAAAGGAAATGTGGGATTCATGTTGATTCATGTTGATTCTTTTTTCAGGATGAGAAGGCCCAGGTCCTGACAACATTCATCTGGGAAAATCTAGTATGTACTTTCTTTACAATCAACATCACTGCTTGTTTGTCTTTGTCAAGGCTTGAAAGTCAGGCAAATAGATAGTCAGTTTATCACAGTGTAAAATCAAACTACATGATACAAAAACCGCAGATAGTTTGTGGTGATGGTTCTGTTCAAGTGGAAACATGTTCTATGTTGTGGACAGGAATGGAGAAATGAATTTTCCGTGTGGGACCCAGACAAGTGCGGTTCTGAGTGGATTGCGGTTCCACGAGAACTGCTCTGGGTACCAGATATAGTCATCAATGAATTGTAAGTCCCATCTCTGCAGAACAGCCCAAATTTCACTGTAGGCTGAGTAATTTCAGGCGACAAACAGTACATTGCTGTGTCATATTTGAGTTAGCAGCAGAGCTATCATTAAGCCTACTAATGTTGCTCATGTTGAGTTCACATTTGCTTCCTTAACTTCAGCCTTCTCCACCTAGTTTGAGCAAACTTCTCATTTTATCAGCAACTCCAACATTCCTTGCACAGCCACACCCAGCAAGCTGCTGGGTGTGGCTGTGCTGCTGAATTGGTTCTATGCAGAGCAAACAGGCTGTCCAGTATCGCCGTTCTTAGACTATAGGTAGTGTTCCACAGATTCAAATCAGAAATGCTAAGCTTTAGCACTGATTGGTGACTTTGATGTGTCTTGTGGGGGGACAGGTGGAAATAAGCAGTACACACTAACACAATAATACAACTGATTTGGTCATAACTCTGTCCGGAGTCTATGGCCCACAAACATGTGCAGATAACCCTGTGTTATCCTTCCTGCAAATCTGCTAGGTTTCAGTCACTTGGAGTCCTTTCTGAAGCCATTGTTTGTTAGCAGCCCTGTGGGAGTGTCTTAATACTAAGAAATTACATGTATTTTGCAAAAGAAATTAACTTTAAGGGCCGTTACATTAATCAGATTCTGCGTCTCTTGTATCCTACAGTATGGAGAAAAACACGGCTCCATTTGTCCCGTACACCTACCTCCATTTTAAAGGATGGGTTTTTGATGAAAAGCCTGTCAGAGTCGTCAGCTCCTGCAGTCTGGACATCTACTTGTTTCCATTTGATACTCAGAACTGTACTTTCACCTTCAACTCCTACATACACTATGGTAAGTAAAAACTTTTTCCATGAGAATCTTTCATTCATTAGTGGAGCTGTTTTTTCCTGCGATAGTTCATTCATATTAAACTAAGAGGAGCAGCTTCATCTGACCCATCACATTGTTTCCCTTCTAGAGAAAGACATTCAGCTCGAACTCATTGGTTCTTCAGATGAAATTCTTCAAAGGTCTAAAGAAGTGATGTCAACAATGGGTGAATGGTCATTAGTAGGAATCACAGCAAAGAAATATTCTCTCCCAGCTTCATTTGGAGAATATTATCAGGAGCTTCGTTTCTTTGTAAGGCACTGGAGTAATTGCTGTTCATTATTCAAAAGACAACAAAGATGATGATCAAGGTGTACAGGATGTTGTGTTTTTCAGGACATAATCTAAAATCGAGAGGTTAGAGTACACTTTCCATTATTTTTCTGCATCGTTTGCTTCTGGCAAGAAGGTAGGAGGGGTGAGGAAGGTGATCACACACAGCGAGAAGTCTGCAACAACAAGAAACACACATTTCACTTTACATTTTGCTTTGAGACCACTGTGAGAAAAATGTTCCCCATTCTGCAGACAAACAAAACAAATAAATATAACAAAACACCTGAGAGCAGCACTATAATTGTGTTTAGCAAAATTGAAACAAAACGGGGATGAAAAGCAAACATTTCACCACTATGTTGTTTACATTATAAATCAGATTTGTATACAGAAAAGTGCAAACTAGCTGTGGAGCTGTACGCACTTTCTGTACATCTATCTGTGAGATCCACTATGTGCTCCCTCTGCTGCAGATCTCTGTTCGGCGCCATTCCACCATGTATGTGATGAACCTCCTCGTCCCCAGCTGTTTCCTCATCACAGTGGACCTCTTCAGCTTTATCTTGCCTCCACAAAATATCGACCGCTCCATATTCAAGATGACCCTTGTCCTGGGCTACACTGTCTTCCTTCTCAGCACAAATGATCTGCTGCCCATTACTGGAAACACCATACCTCTCATAAGTCAGTCAACAGTAAATCTATGGATATCTTTTGGTCTTTGGTTTTGGTTTCCACTGCATAGAATGTTACAAATATTGCAAAAGGTTTGGATTAGGAGCAGTTAGAAATAGGTAGCTAGGGTGAGAAAAGTACATGTTTTACCATTTCAGGGTTCACTTAGTGTAATACTGATGCTGCTCTACACAAAACGACTGGTTAGAAATATGTTTTAATCACACAGTTTCTTATCATGAATTGTAAATTTACTTCGCTTTGGGCATGTTGAGAAACGTACCCATTACACAGTCTCTGGTGAGACATTTTGCATTTCATTGCAAAAAAAAAGCTTACATTTTTTTGGAAAACTCGTTACAGGTTTTTTACCCAAAATTCAACTAATTTTATGCCACAACATTCACAAAAAAATGTCTGCAAATCCCTGGAGGGACTGATAGTGCAGTAACTGATAATCGGTGGAGTGATAGAGTAAGAGGGGACATTCTTCTGAAGTCAGCTGGTCTTTTGAAGTTGCATATTGTTACTGTAAAGCGGACTGATGCCATGTCTCATGGTTGCCGTTTCCAGCAGCTGTCTGCCGGCCAACTTGACAATATGTATATGTACAGTCCAATTTTTACGTTTTTTTTCTGCCTTTAAATAGTTATTTTTTTCTGTCAAGCAACTCTGTAACAAGGTTTTTTTTGTTCCGGAACATTATTGTTCCAGATGTTTTCCTGTCTCTCTGCCTGGCTTTGATGGTTGCCAGTCTTCTGGAGACCATCTTTGTTACCAACCTAATGACAGGCTCCACCCACTATGATCCAGCTCCTCGATGGATCAGAGATTTTTTTCTACATGTCTTGGGTCCACTAGTACGACTTCCTCCAAAGCCCAAACAACAAGAGGACATCGTGATCCAAAACCATGATGCACAAGGCAGGATACAGAATAAAGATGTGATTTTAGTCCAGTTAGCTGTGTTCATTTGTTTTCTTCATGTGATGTAAACCGTTATCACCTCAACCTTTGTTTCCTCTGCTATAGAAATGAAGGAGTCTTCTCCAAAAGCCAAAGGCACTGAGATTTCAGAGCAGAAGAAGCCACTGAATGAGGAAAAGACTCTGCAGGTGTTGAAGAACCTGAACATGGATCTCCAAGCCATCCACCTTCATGTGGTGCAGCAGCTGAAAGGAAGCTCCAGCTCAGCAGAGTGGGTCCAAATCGGTG